>NC_143181.1:15191250-15501875 GCF_047325235.1 Durio zibethinus
CAGGTGATAGAGCCTAGAAGCTTGGACTAAAGGTGTAGAAAGGGACTGGTACCATCAAAACGGTGAACTCCAATGAAGTTCCAGCCATTGGAGTAGTGCGGGGAGTGGAGTTGCAGCTTGGAGACTGGAAAGGCAAGGAGACCATTGAGGTAATACCCCTTGATGACTATGAGTTTGTGATTGGGTTGGATTTCCTTGTTCAGATTAACGCCCTCCTTGTGCCTTTTACCGATTGTGTTTGCATCTTGGATGCACGGTGCCAATGCCTAGTGCCATTGAGGAGAGGGTCTGGAGTTGGGTCGCGGGTGGTGTCAGCCATCCAATTTGCCAAGGTGGTAAGCAGACAAGAAGAAACCTTCTTGGCAGCCTTGAAATATGATGAGCCAAGGGAGAAGGAGACCGAGTCACCCTTGGAGGTGCTAAAAGTGCTGAAGACCTTTAGTGATGTGATGCCCGTAAAGCTACCTAGCAAGCTGCCACCTAAGAGGGAGGTGGACCACAAGATCGAGCTGGTGTCCGAGGCCAAGCCACCAGCTAGAGCCCCTTACCGAATGTTTCCACCAGAGTTGAAGGAGTTGAGGAAGCAGCTCAAAGAGTTAGTTAATGCTGGCTTCATCAGGCCATCGAAGGCACCCTATGGTGCACCAGTTCTATTTCAGCACAAGCATGATGGGTCGTTGCGTCTGTGCATAGACTACCGAGCTTTGAACAAGCTGACCATCAAGAACAAGTACCCCATCCCACTCATTGCGGACTAGTTCGATCAACTTGGGAGCGCAAGGTGGTTCACCAAGCTGGATTTGAGGTCAGGATACTATCAAGTCAGGATCACGGAGGGAGATGAGCCAAAGACAGCATGTGTCACTCGGTATGGTTCGTATGAGTTCTTGGTGATGCCTTTCAGACTCACGAACACCTCAGCAACATTCTGCACCCTTATGAACAAGGTACTTCAGTCATTCCTTGATCGATATGTTATGGTTTATTTGGATGACATTGTGATCTACAACCAGACTTTGGGAGAGCATGTAGACCACTAGAGACAGGCGTTCGAGGTGTTGTGGGCGCACAAGCTATTTGTCAAGAGGGGGAAGTGCTCATTCGCCTAGCAGGAGATCTCGTTCCTTGGCCACATAGTGGGAGGTGGCAGGATATGCATGGATGAAGGTAAGATACATGCCATCCGGAAGTGGCAACTGCCAGCCAAGGCCACTAAGTTGAGATCGTTCCTTGGGCTGGTCAACTACAACAGGCGCTTCATCAAAGGTCACTCAGCAATAGCCACGCCATTGACTGACTTGCTAAAGAAAGAGAAAGCATGGGAATGGAGCGCAGGGTGCCAGAAAGCCTTTGACAGGTTGAAACGGGCTGTGATCGAGGAGCTAGTCTTGGCCTTGCCAGACCATACCAAGTCGTATGAGGTGCATACGGATGCATTAGACTTTGCCATAGGGGGCGTGTTGATGCAGAAGGGACATCCAATCACGTTCGAGAGCAGGAAGCTGAACGAGATTGAGCACAAGTACACGATCCAAGAGAAGGAGATGACTGCAGTGGTGCACTACTTGCGCACTTGGTGCCATTACCTGTTGGGGTCGAGGTTCATCATTAGGACGGCCAATGTGGCAACCAGCTACATCCAAACACAAAAGAAGCTATCCCTTAACCAGGCGAGATGGCAAGATTTTCTTACAGAATTTAATTTCTAGATAGAGTACAAGCCGGGGTGGGTGAACCTAGTGGCAGACGCCATAAGCAGGAAGGCTAACCTTGTTGCCATTAGCCAACCAGAGGGGTCACTGGTGCCGCGCATCAAGAAGGGACTTGCGCATGATCTTACAGCCAAGGCTTTGATGGAATACGCCCAGCAAGGTAAGACTAGGCAGTTTTGGTTGCAGGATGGCTTGCTGTACACCAGGGGTAGTAGACTATTTGTGCCGCAGCACGGGAAACTCCGCAAGGAAGTTTTGCAAGAATGCCATGATTCAAGGTGGGTTGGACAACCCAGAGTGAGCCGTACCTTGGCACTGATCGAGGACCGGTACTATTGGCCGCACATGAAGGATGATGTGAAGGCCTATGTGAAGACTTATCTTGTGTGCCAACAGGACAAGGTGGAGCTCAAGAAACTAGGTGATCTCTTAGAGCCATTGCCAGTGCCAGAGTGACCATGGGAGAGTGTTTCTTTGGACTTTATAGTCGGTCTACCTAAAGCAGAAGGGTTTGGAAGCATCATGGTAGTGGTGGACAGGTTTTCCAAGTATGGAATCTTCATTCCAGCAACCAAGGAGTGCCCAGCCAAAGAGGCAGTTCAATTGTTCCTGAAGAACATGGTTAAGTACTGAGGAGTGCCGAGGACCATTGTTAGTGATCGAGACAAGCATTTCACGGGTAGGTTCTAGACTGAGTTGTTTAAGCAGTTGGGGTCAGACTTGAACTTTTCCACCAGCTTGCATTCACAGATCGATGGGCAGACAGAATGAGTGAATGGACTATTGGAGGTCTACCTCAGGCACTGTGTGAGTGCCATACAAAGGGACTGGCCAAAGCTACTAGATATTGCATAGTTTTCCTACAACTTGCAAAGGAGCGAGGCAACGAACCAGAGCCCATTTGAGGTTGTGACAGGGCAACAACCACTAACACCCCATTCGATTGCTGCAGGTTATACAGGGCTGAATCCAGTAGCATACAAGTTTGCCAAGGCATGGCAGGAGTAAACTAACTTGGCCAGAGTTTGTCTACACAAGGTGGCCAAGAGGTCAAAGAAGTGGGCAGACTAGAGTAGGCGGGACGTGCAGTTCCAGGTTGGAGACTTAGTGTTGGTGAAGCTGCATCCCATTGTGCGCCATACAGGGCTGCACAAAGGCCTAGTTCGAAGGTATGAGGGGCCTTTTCGAGTAGTTAAGAGGGTATTCAAGGTTGCCTACAAGCTGGATATACCACCCAAGTTGAAGGTACACCCGGTGTTCCATGTGAGCATGCTCAAGCCATTCCATGAGGATGAGAGAGATCCAGGACGGGCAAAGTCAAAGTGTGCGCCATTAAGAGCAAGGGCCTCATATAAGAAGGAGGTCCACAGCATCATAGCTGATCGGGAGGTGAGATGGAAGAATTATCAGCCAAGACAAGAGTACTTGGTGCATTGGAAGGGACTTCCAGATAGTGAGGCAAGCTAGGAACCAACAGATGACTTATGGTAGTTCGAGGACCAAATCAGGCAGTACCATGCAAAGGATGTAACGAGGGCATTGCATAATCAGGTGGGGGAGAATGTCATACCCTGGGCGGGCACACCAAGCACATCAAGTGCACTAGCAGGTGGACCAGAGGTTGAGGCCCGCAGACCAGGCTTGCTGATGGGTATCGGCATGCAAAGCCTAGCAAATGAGTTCAGAATGCCCGCCCAACTTGCAGGCCAGCCCGTGAGACCAAGGACTGGCATACAAGCTGCTCGTACCACATCCAAAAGGGCCCAAGGTGCTGGACACGCAAGGGAAGCTTCTGAAAGTAGGCAGGATCAGCAATAGCATCCTGGCAGATTTGGTTGACCTTAAAAATCAGGAGTTAGCATCCTGATTGATTGTAATCTGTATAATCCCATGATTTTAGCCTTTATTCTTGGGATATTGCCATTAAGTGTAAGCTGGAGCCTCAACTATAAATAGAGGGCTGCTCTTTCCTCATTGTACACCATCAAACACTTCCATTTCAATGAATACAAAAGCATTTCCAGAATTCTGCCTTCTTATCCTATTTCTCTTTAACTTGCGTAATCAGCCCTTCCCGTTGTTCTAGTGCCCATACGCTTGAGTTTTAGGCTGACTTAGGCATAAAGGAGGAGATCCCAAGCCTAAAGCCGCCAGGTTTCTGAGTCTAAGGTCGGAGCCCATGACATAAGTACCAGCACCCATTGCACATCATGTGCGCACACCCCCCCAACCCCCTCAATCGTCGAAACCCCCAATGCCGCCAGTTAGGCTCTCCGACGATGCTCCGACGATGGTACCCCAGGTGAAAAAAATGCGGCACCAGCACATGCCCGAGCCCAACATGTGCACCGTGGCTCAAAATCTTAGACTGGGAATGAACTCTGCATGCTTAGACATGGAATGAACTCCGTATGCCTAAGCCAACCCAGGAAACGAGCGTGCGGGTGTTCAACCGACCGGAGAGGTAGAATTCGCAAGCCAGGGATCAACTTGGTCCCCCTTGTGTGCTGTCGATCCTGCTATCGTAACCCTTGATCCGATCTGATCTTAGACTGGGAATGAACTCCGTATGCCTAAGTCAACCCATGAAACGAGCGTGCGGGTGCTGAGCCGGTCGGAGAGGCATAATGCGTAAGCCAGGGATCAACCCGGTCCCCCACAACGTGCTACCAATCCCGCTACCACAACCGTCGGTCAAGCTGCGACTCAGACATGGAATGAACTCGCTCTGCCTAAGCCAACCCACGAAACGGGCATGCGGGCGCTTAACCGACTAGAGAGGCAAAATACGCAAGCCGGGGATCAGCTTGATCCCCCCTACATGCTACCGATCCTGATGCCGCAGCCCTCGATCCAGTCTGATCTTAGACTGGGAATGAACTCTGTATGCTTAGACTGGGGATGAACTTCGTATGCCTAAGTCAACCCATGAAACGAGCGTGTGTGCGCTCAGCCGACCAGAGAGACAGGATGCGCAAGCAGGGGATCGAACGAGTGGTAGGTGGGTTCAAGCACATCTTCATATTTCTACCATGCCAATGCCATTTTTATGGTGTATAAATTCATACAATGGTCCCCTAAGCCTTCATGTGAAGTTTCGTGGCAAGACGACCCATTTTCTATTTTTCATAATTTTTGAAATTTTTTACAGTTTGGGATTTTTTAAAATTTTTTTAGAAAGATTTTTCTCCCCAAATTTGGTAGAGATGATCCTTATATTTTTTTTGGTATGCACAAAAAAATTTAGCTAAAAAGTCGAAGTGGAGAAGATTTTGTGACCGTTTGAAAAAAGTGTCCTCATTTCAGACACTTTAATGGCTACTGGCAGCAAACCTATAAAATCTCAAATGCTCTTTAAGGGGGTGTGAGTTTTTGAGGTTTGATGAGGGATAGGGGGCCAATATAAGGGCCAAGTACCAGCACCCATCGCACATCATGCGCACACATCCCCCCGGCCCCCTAATCATCGGAACCCCTAATGCCGTCAGTTAGGCTCTTCGACGATGCTCCGGCGATGATGCCCTGAGTGAAAAAAATGCGGCACCAGCACATGCCCGAGCCCAGCATGTGCACCGTGGCCCAAAATCTTAGATTGAGAAGGAACTCCGTATGCTTAGAAATGGAATGAACTCCGTATGCCTAAGCCAACCTACGAAACAAGCGTCCAGGCGCTCAGCCTGTCGGAGAGGCATAATGTGCAAGTCGGGGATCAGCCCGGCCTCCCTCTGCGTGCTGTCAATCCTGCTGCCACAACCCTCAGTCCGGCTGGGGCTTATACATGGAATGAACTCCCTATGCCTAAGCCAACCCATGAAACGGGCGTGCAGGCGTTCAGTCAGTCAGAGAGGCAGAATGCGCAAGTCGGGGATCAGCCCGGTCCCCTACTATCGCAATCCTCGATCCGGTCTGATCTTTGACTGGGAATGAACTCCTTATACTTAGACTGGGGATGAACTCCGTACGCCTAAGTCAACCCATGAAATGAACGTACGGGCGCTCAGCCAGTCGGAGAGGCATAATGCGTAAGTCGAGGATCAACCCAATGCCTTTCTATGTGCTGTCGATCCCGCTGCTAGTCCTGCTACCACAACCATCAATTCGGATGGGGCTTAGACATGGAATGAACTTCGTATGCCTAAGCCAACCCACGAAATGAGCGTACGGGTGCTCAGTCGGCCGGAGAGGCAGAATGCTCAAGCCGGGGATCAGCCCGGTCCCCCCTGCATGCTATCGATCCTGCTGCTGGACCTACTATCGTAACCCTCGGTTCAGTCTGATCTTAGACTGGGAATGAACTCTGTATGCTTAGACATGGAATGAACTCCGTATGCCTAAGCCAACCCACGAAACAAGCGTGCTGGCGCTCATCTGGCCGGAGAGGCAGAATGTGCAAGCCAAGGATCAACCCGATCCCCCTTGCGTGCTGTTGATCCTGCTACTGTAACCCTCAGTTTGATCCGATCTTAGACTGGAAATGAACTTTGTATGCCTAAGTCAACCTACGAAATGAGCGTGCAGGCGCTGAGCCGACTGGAGAGGCATAATGCGCAAGTCGGGGATCGACCCGATCCCTCTCTGCGTGCTGCTGGTCCTGCTGCCACAACCATCAGTCTGGCTAGGGCTTAGACATGGAATGAACTCCCTATGCCTAAGCCAACCCACAAAACGGATGTGCGGGCACTCAGTCGACCGGAGAGGCAGAATGCGAAAGTCAGAGATCGGCCCTATCCCCCCTGCGCGTTGCCGATCCTGCTATCACAATAATCGGTCTGGTCTGATCTTAGACTGGGAATGAACTCTGTATGCGTAGACAGTGGATGAACTCCATATGCCTAAGTCAACCCACGAAACGAGCGTATGGGCGCTCAGCCGACCAGAGAGACAGGATGCGCAAGCCGGGGATCGAACGGGTGATAGGTGGGTTCAAGCACATCTTCATATTTCTACCATGCCAATGCCATTTTTATGGCTTGTAAATTCATACAATGGCCCCCTAATCCTTCATGTGAAGTTTCGTGGCAAGACAACCCGTTTTCTATTTTTCACAATTTTTGAAACTTTTTGCAGTTTGGGATTTTTTAAAATTTTTTTAGAAAGAGTTTTGTCCCCACAATTGGTAGAAGTGATCCTTGTATTTTTTTTGGAATGCACAACAAAATTCAGCCAAAAACTCAAAGTGGAGAAGATTTTGTGACCATTTGAAAAAAGTGTCCCCATTTCAGACATTTTAACGACTACTGGCAGCAAACCTATTAAATCTCAAATTCTCTTTAAGGGGGTGTTTGTTCTCGAGGTTTGATGAGGGATAGGGGGCCAATATAAGGGCCAAATACCAGCACCCATCGCACAACACGTGCGCACAGCCCCCGGCCCCCCTAATCTTCGGAACCCCTAATGCCGTCTGTTAGGCTCTCCGACGATGCTCCGACGATGGTGCCCCGAGTGAAATAAATGCGGCACCAGCACATGCCCGAGCCCAACATGTGCACCTTGGCTTAAAATCTTAGACTGGGAATGAACTTCGTATGCTTAGACATGGAATGAACTTCGTATACCCAAGCCAACCCACGAAACGAGCGTGCTGGCGCTTAGCCGACCGGAGAGGCATAATGCACAAGCCAGGGATCGGTCCGATCCTCCTCTGTGTGGTGCCGATCCCGATGCCACAACCCTTGTTTCGGCTGAGGCTTAGACATGGAATGAACTCCCTATGCCTAAGCCAACCCACGAAACGGGCATGCGGGCACTTAGTTGGTCGGAGAGGCAAAATGCACAAGCCGAAAATCAGCTCGGTCCCCCCTACGTGCTATCGATCCTACTACAGCAACCCTTGGTCTAGTCTGATCTTAGACTGGGAATGAACTTCGTATGCTTAGACTGGGGATGAACTCCATATGCCAAAGTCAACCCATGAAACGAGCGTGCAAACGCTCAGTCGACCAGAGAGGCAGGATATGCAAGCCGGGGATCGAACGGGTGGTAGGTGGGTTCAAGCACATCTTCATATGCACCGAAACCCCCAATGCCGCCAGTTAGGCTCTCCGATGATGCTCCGATGATGCTTCGACGATGGTGCCTGGGCGAAAAAAATACGACACCAGCACATGCCCGAGCCCATCATGTGCACCGTGGCTCAAACTGTTATACTGGGAATGAACTCCGTATGCTTAGACATGGAATGAACTCCGTATGCCTAAGCCAACCCACGAAACGAGTGTACGGGCGCTCAGCCGATCGAAGATTCAGAATGCGCAACTTGGGGATTGGTTCGATCCCTCTCTGTATGCTACCGGTCCCGCTGCCACAACCCTCGGTCCGGCTAGGGCTTACACATGGAATGAACTTCCTATGCCTAAGCCAACCCATGAAACGGGCGTGCGAGCGCTTAACTGGCTGAAGAGGTAGAATGCGAAAGCCGGGGATCAGCCCGGTCCCCCTTGTGTGCTGTCAATCCTGCTGCCGTAACCCTCGATCTAGTCTGATCTTAGATTGGGAATGAACTCTGTATGCTTAGACTGGGGATGAACTTCGTATGCCTAAGTTAACCCGTGAAACGAGCGTACAGGCGTTCAACCCACCAAAGAGGCTTGCCGAAGAGGTAGAATACGCAAGCTGGGGATCGGCCCGATCCGATCTTAGAATGGGAATGAACTCCGTATGCCTAATTCAACCCATGAAACGAGCGTTCGGGCACTGAGCCTGCTGGAGAGGCATAATGCGCAAGCCGAGGATCAACCTGGTCCCCCTCTACGTGCTACTGGTCCCACCACCACAACCCTCGGATCGGCTGGGGCTTAGACATGGAATGAACTCCCTATGCATAAACCAACCCACGAAACGGGCGTGCGAGCGCTCTGTCGACCGAAGAGGCAGAATGTGCAAGTCGGGGATCGGCTCGGTCCCCCCTACATTCTACTGATCCTGCTGCCGCATCTCTCAGTTCGATTCGATCTTAGACTGGGAATGAACTTCGTATGCTTAGACTGGGGATTAACTCTGTATGCCTAAGTCAACCCATGAAACGAGCATGCGGGCGCTCAGCGGCTGAAGAGGTCGGTCGGAAAGGCATAATGTGCAAGCCAGGGATTAGCCCCGTCCCCCTTTGCTCGCTGTCGAACCCACTGCCGGTCTTGCTACCACAACCCTCGGTCCGCCTGTGGCTTAGACATGGAATGAACTCCGTATGCCTAAACCAACCCACAAAATGAGCATGCGAGGACTCAGCCAGTCGGAGAGGTAGAATGCGTAAGCCGGTGATCGACCCGGTCCCCCCTGCGTGGTATTGATCCTGCTGTTCGTCTTGCTGCCATAACCCTCAGTCCGGTCTGATCTTAGACTGGGAATGAACTCCGTATACCTAAGCCAACCCTCAAAACGAGCGTGCGGATGCTCCGTCGATCGAAGAGCCAGAATGCATAAGCCGGGATCGGCCCGATCCCCCCTGCGTGCTGTCGATCTTGCTACCGTAACCCTCAGTCCGGTCTGATCTTAGACTGGGAATGAACTCTGTATGCCTAAGTCAACCCACGAAATGAGCGTGCAGGCGCTGAGCCAGTCGAAGAGGCATAATGCGTAAGTCGAGGATCGGCCCGGTCCCCCTCTGCGTGCTGCCAGTCCCGCTGCCACAACCCTCAATCCGGCTGGGGCTTTGACTTGGAATGAACTCCCTATGCCTAAGCCAACCCACGAAACGGGCGTGTGGGCACTCAGCCGACCGGAGAGGCAGAATGCGCAAGCCGGGGATCGACCTGGTCCCCCCTACGTGCTGCCGATCCTACTACCGTAACCCTCAATCCGGTCTGATCTTAAACTGAGAATGAACTCTGTATGCCTAAGCCAACCCATGAAACGGGCGTGCGAGCACTCAGCCGGCCGGAGAGGCAGAATGCGCAAGTTGGGGATCGACCTGGTCCCCCCTGCGTGCTGCCGATCCTGTTATCGTAACCTTTGATCCGATTTGATCTTAGACTGAGAATGAACTCTATATGCTTAGACTGGGGATGAACTCCGTATGCCTAAGTCAACCCACGGAACGAGCATACAGACGCTCAGCCAACTAGAGAGGCAAGATGCGCAAGCAGGGGATTGAACGGGTGGTAGGTGGGTTCAAGCACATCATCATATTTCTGCCATGCAAATGCCATTTTTATGGCTTGTAAATTCATATAATGGTCCCCTAAGCCTTCATGTGAAGTTTTGTGGCAAGACGACCCGTTTTCTATTTTTCATGATTTTTGAAACTTTTTACAGTTCGGGATTTTTTAAAATTTTTTTTGAAAGAGTTTTGTCCCCAAATTTGGTAAAGGTGATCCTTGTATTTTTGTTGGCATGCAAAAAAAATTTAGCTAAAAACTCGAAGTGGAGAAGATTTTGTAACCATTTGAAAAAAGTGTCCCCATTTCAGACGAAGAGGTAAAACGCGCAAGCTGGGGATCAGCCCGTTCCCCCCGGTGTGCTACCAATCCTGCTGTCGTAACCCTCGGTCCGATCTGATCTTAGACTGGGAATGAACTCCATACACTTAGACTAGGGATGAACTTCGTATGCCTAAGTCAACCCACGAAACAAGCGTGTGGGCGCTCAGTCGACCGGAGAGGCCGGTCAGAAAGGCATAATGCATAAGTCAGGGATCGGCCGAGTCCTCCCTTGCGTGCTACCAATCCTACTGCTGGCCCTACTGTCGTAACCCTCGGTCTAGTCTGATCTTAGACTGGAATGAACTCCGTATGCTTAGACATGGAATGAACTCCGTATGCCTAAGCCAACCCACGAAACGAGCATGCGGGCGTTCAGTCGGTAGGAGAGGTAGAATACGAAAGTCGGGGACCGACCCGATCCCCCCTGTATGCTGTCGATCTGGCTACCGTAACCCTCGGTCCGGTCTGATCTTAGTCTTAGACTAGGAATGAACTTCGTATGCCTAAGTTAACCCATGAAACGAGTGTGCGGGTGCTGAGCTGGTCGGAGAGGCATAATGCGCAAGCCGGGGATCGGCCCGGTCCCCCTCTGCGTGCTGCCAATCCCGCTGCCACAACCCTCGATTGAGCTGGGGCTTAGACATGGAATGAACTCCCTATGCCTAGGCCATCCCATGAAACGGGCGTGCGGGCGCTCAACCGATCGAACAGGTAGAATGTGCAAGCCGGGGATAGGCCCAGTCCCCCCTTCATGCTATCGATCCTGCTGTCGCAACCCTCGGTCCGGTTTGATCTTAGACTGGGAATGAACTTCATATGCTTAGACTGGGGATGAACTCCATATGCCTAAGTTAACCCACAAAACGAACGTGCGGACGCTCAGCCGACTAGAGAGGCATGATGCGTAAGCCGGGGATCAAACGGGTGGTAGGTGGGTTCAAGCACAACTTTATATTTCTGCCATGCCAATGCCATTTTTATGGCTTGTAAATTCATATAATGGTCCCCTAAGCCTTCATGTGAAGTTTCGTGGCAAGACGACCCGTTTTCTATTTTTCATGATTTTTGAAACTTTTTACAGTTCGGGATTTTTTAAAATTTTTTTTGAAAGAGTTTTGTCCCCAAATTTGGTAAAGGTGATCCTTGTATTTTTGTTGGCATGCAAAAAAAAATTTAGCTAAAAACTCGAAGTGGAGAAGATTTTGTAACCATTTGAAAAAAGTGTCCCCATTTTAGACACTTTAATGGCTATTGGTAGCAAACCTATAAAATCTCAAATGCTCTTTCAGGGGGTGTGAGTTCTCAAGGTTTGATGAGGGATAGGGGGCCAATATAAGGGCCAAGTACCAGCACCCATCAGACATCATGTGCGCACACCCCCCGGCCCCCCCAATCGTCGGAACCCCCAATGTCGTCGGTTAGGCTCTCCAACGATGCTCCGACGATGGTGCCCCGCACAAAAAAAATGCGGCACCAGCACATGCCCGAGCCCAGCATGTGCATCGTGGCTCAAACTCTTAGACTGGGAATGAACTCTATATGCTTCAACATGGAATGAACTCCGTATGCCTAAGCTAACCCACGAAACGAGCATGTGGGCGCTCAACTGGCTAAAGAGGTAGAATGCGCAAGTCAAGGATCAGTCCGGTCCCCCTCTGCGTGCCGTTGATGTCGCTGCCACAACCCTCGGCCGATCGTGGCTTAGACATGGAATGGACTCCCTATGCCTAAGCCAACCCATGAAACAGTCGGCCAGAGAGGTAGAATGCATAAGCCAGGGATCGGCCTGGTCCCCCCTGCGTGCTAGCGAACCTGCTGCAGCAACCCTCGATCTGGTCCAATCTTAGACTGGGAATGAACTTCGTATACTTAGACTGGGGATGAACTCCATATGCCTAAGTCAACCCATGAAGCGAACGTACGGGCGCTTAGCCGGTCGGAGAGGTAGAATGCATAAGTCAGGGACTGGCCCGGTCCCCCCTACGTCCTGTCGATCCTGCTGTTGGTCCTACTGTCGTAAACCTCAGTCCAATCCGATCTTAGATTGGGAATGAACTCGGTATGCTTAGACATGGAATGAACTTCGTATGCCTAAACCAACCCATGAAACGAGCGTGCGGGCCCTCAGCCGGCCGGAGAGGCAGAATGCACAAGCCGAGGACCTGCCCGGTCCCTCCCTACGTGCCGTCGATCCTACTGCCGCAACCCTTGATTCGGTCTGATCTTAGACTGGGACTAAACTCCGTATGCCTAAGTCAACCCATAAAACGAGTGTTCGGGCGCTGAGCCGACCGAAGTGGCATAATGCACAAGCCGAGGATCTGCTCGGTCCCCCTCTGTGTGCTATCGGTCCCGCTGCCACAACCCTCGGGCTGGCTGGGGTTAGAATGGAATGAACTCCCTATGCCTAAGCCAACCCACGAAACGGGCGTGCGGGTGCTCAGTCGGTCAGAGAGGTGGAATGCGTAAGATGAGGATCGGCCCGATCCCCCCTGTGCGTTGACGATCCTACTGCCGCAACCCTTGGTCCAGTTCGATCTTAGACTAGGAATGAACTCCATACGCTTGACTGGGGATGAGCTCCATATGCCTAAGTCAACCCACAAAATGAGCGTACGGGCGCTCAGCCGATCGAAGAGGCCGGCCAGAGAGGCATAATACGCAAGTCGGGGATCAGCCCGGTCCTCCTCTATGTGCTGCCACTCTCTCTATCGGTCTTGCTGCCACAACCTTCAGTTCGATTGGGGCTTAGACATGGAATGAACTCCGTATGCCCAAGCAAACCCATGAAACGAGCGTGCGGGCGCTCATTCGGCCTCAGTAGGTCAGAGCGGCAGAATGCGCAAGCCGGGGATGGCTCGGTCCCCCCGACGTGCTGTCGATCCTGCTATCACAACCTTCGATCCAATCCGTTCTTAGTCTGGGAATGAACTACATATGCTTAGACATGGAATGAACTCCGTATGCCTAAGCCAACCGATGAAACGAGTGTGCGGGCGCTCAGCCAGTCGGAAAGGCAGAATGTACAAGCCGAGGATCGATTCGATCTCCTCGTACGTGCTATCGATCCTGCTGTCGCAACCCTCGATCTGGCTGGGGCTTAGACATGGAAACTCCCTATGCCTAAGCCAACCCATGAAACGGGCGTGCGGGTGCTCAGTCGGTCGGAGAGGTGGAATGCGTAAGCCGAGGATCGACTCGATCCCCCTATGTGCTACCGATCCTACTACCGCAACCCTCGGTCCAGTCTGATCTTTAGACAGGGAATGAACTCCGTACGCTTAGACTGGGGATGAACTCCGTATGCCTAAGTCAACCCATAAAACGAGTGTACGGGTGCTCAGTCGGCCGAAGAGGCCGGCCAGAGAGGCATAATATGCAAGTCAGGGATCAGCCTGATCCCTCTGTACGTGCTGTCGATCTCGTTACCGGTCTTGCTGCCACAACCTTCGGTCCGGCTAAGGCTTAGACATGGAATGAACTCTGTATGGCTAAGCGAACCCATGAAACGAGCGTGCGGGCGCTCAGCCGGCCTCAGTTGACCAGAGTGGTAAAATACGTAAGCCAAGGATCAACCTGATCCCCTCTACGTTCTGCCGATCTTGCTGCTGGTCCTGCTGCTGCAACCCTCGGTCCGATCCATTCTTAGTCTGGGAATGAACTCCATATGCTTAGACATGGAATGAACTCTGTATGCCTAAGCCAACCCATGAAACGAGCGTGCAGGCACTCAGCTAGTCGGAGAGGCAGAATACGCAAGCCGGGGACCAGCTCGATCCCCCCGTGCGTGCTATCGATCCTGCTGCCGCAACCCTCAGTCCGGTCTGATCTTAGGCTGGGAATGAACTCCCTATGCCTAAGCCAACCCATGAAACGAGCGTACGGGCACTGAGCCAATCGGAGAGGCATAATACGCTAGCTAGGGATCGGCCCGATCCCCCTCTGTGTGCTACCGGTCCTGCTGCCACAACCCTCTATCCAGCTAGGGCTTAGACATGGAAACTCCCTATGCCTAAGCCAACTCATGAAACGGGCGTGCGGGTGCTCAGTCGATCAGAGAGGCAGAATGCGTAAGCCAAGGATTGGCCCGATCCCCCTTGTGTGCTACCGATCCCCCTTGTGTGCAACCCTTAGTCCAGTCCGATCTTAGACTGAGAATGAACTCCATATGCTTAGACTAGGGATGAACTCTGTTTGCCTAAGTCAACCCATAAAACGAGCGTACAGGTGCTCAGTTGGCCGAAGAGGCCAGCCAGAGAGGCATAATATGCAAGTCGGGGATCAGCCCGGTCCCCCTCTACGTGCTGTCGATCTCGTTGCCAGTCTTGCTACCACAACCTTCGATCCGACTGGGGCTTAGACATGGAATGAACTCTGTATACCTAAGCAAACCCATGAAACTAGCGTGCGGGTGCTCAGCCGGCCTCAATCAGCCTTAGCGATAGAATGCACAAGCCGAGGATTAGCCCGGTCCCCCTTTGTGTGCTGCCGATCCTGCTGCCGATCCTGCTGCTGGTCCTGCTACCGCAACCCTCGGTCCGATCCGATCTTAGTCTGGGAATGGACTCCATATGCTTAGACATGGAATGAACTCCGTATGCCTAAGCCAACCCATGAAACGAGCGTGCGGGTGCTCAGCCAGTCGGAGAGGTAGAATGCGCAAGTCAGGGATCAGCCCGATCCCCCATGCGTGCTGTCGATCCTGCTGCCACAACCCTCAGTCCGGTCAGATCTTAGGCTAGGTATAAACTTCGTATGCCTAAGGCAACCTATGGAACGAGCGTGCGGGCACTGAGCCGATCGGAGAGGCATAATGCGCTAGCCAGGGATTGGCCCGATCCCTCTCTGTGTGCTATCGGTCCTGCTGCCACAACCCTCAGTCCGGCTGGGGCTTAGACATGGAAACTCCCTATGCCTAAGCCAACCCATGAAACGGGCGTGCGGGCGCTTAGCTGGTCAGAGAGGCAAAATGCGTAAGCTAAGGATTGACTCGGTCCCCCCTGCGTGTTACCGATCCTCCTGTCGCAACCCTCAGTTTGGTCCGATCTTAGACTGGGAATGAACTTCATATGCTTAGACTGGGGATGAACTCCGTATGCCTAAGTCAACCCACGAAACGAGCGTATGGGCACTCAGCCGACCAGAGAGGCAGGATACGCAAGTCGGGGATCGAGCGGATGGTAAGTGGGTTGAAGCACATCTTCATATTTCTACCATGCCAATGCCAATTTTATGGCTTGTAAATTCATACAATGGTCCCCTAAGCCTTCGTGTGAAGTTTCGTGGCAAGACGACCCGTTTTCTATTTTTCATGATTTTTGAAACTTTTTGGGGTTCGGGATTTTTTAAGATTTTTCTAGAAAGAGTTTTGTCCCCAAATTTGGTAGAGGTGATCCTTGCATTTTTTTTGGCATGTTCAAAAAAATTCAGCTAAAAAATTGAAGTGGAAAATATTTTGTGATCGTTTGAAAAAAGTGTCCCCATTTTAGATACTTTAATGGCTACTGGCAGCAAACCTATAAAATCTCAAATGCTCTTTAAGAGGGTGTGAGTTCTCGAGGTTTGATGAGGGATAGGGGGCCAATATAAGGGCCAAGGACCAGCACCCATCGCACATCATGTGCGCACACCGCCCCCGACCCCCTAATCACCGGAACACCCAATACCGTCGGTTAGGCTCTCCGGTGATGCTCCAACGATGGTGGCCCGGGTGAAAAAAATGTGGCACCAGCACATGGCCGAGCCTAGCATGTCCACTGTGGCTCAAAATCTTAGGCTGGGAATGAACTCCATATGCTTAGACATGGAATGAACTCCGTATGCCTAAGCCAACCCATGAAATGAGTGTCCGAGCGCTCAATCGGCCGAAGAGGAAGAATGCGCAAGCTAAGGATCGACCCGATCCCCTCTGCGTGCTGTCGATCCTACTGCCACAACCCTCGGTCTGGTCCGATCTTAGACTATGAATGAACTCTGTATGCATAAGTCAACCCATGAAACGAGCGTGCGGGCACTGAGCCGAACGAAGAGGCATAATGTGAAAGCCGGGGATCGGCCTGATCCCCTTCTGTGTGCTACCGGTCCCGCTGCCACAACCCTCGATTTGGCTGGGGCTTAGACATGGAATAAGCTCCCTATGCCTAAGCCAACCCACGAAATGGGCATGCGGGCGCTCAGCCGACCGGAGAGGCAGAATGTACAAGCCAGGGATCGACCCAATCCCCCCTGTGTGTTGCCGATCCTGCTGTCACAACCCTCGATCCGATCCAATCTTAGACTGGGAATGAACTCCGTATGCTTAGACTAAGGATGAACTTCGTATGCCTAAGTCAACCCACGAAACGAGCGTGCGGGCGCTCAGCCGACTAGAGAGGCAGGATGCGCAAGCCGGGGATCGGACGGGTGGTAGGTGGGTTTAAGCACATCTTCATATTTCTGCCGTGCCAATTCCATTTTTATGGCTTGTAAATTCATACAATGGTCCCCTAAGCCTTCATGTGAAATTTCATGGCAAGCGACCTTTTTTCTATTTTTCACGATTTTGGAAACCTTTTACGGTTCGAGATTTTTTAAAATTTTTTTAGGAAGAGTTCTATCCCCAAATTTGTCGAGGTGATCCTTGTATTTTTGTTGGCATGCAAAAAAAAATTCAGCTAAAAATGCGAAGTGGAGAAGATTTTGTGATCGTTTGAAAAAAGTGTCCCCATTTTAGACACTTTAATGGCTACTGGCAGCAAACCTATAAAATCTCAAAAGCTCTTTAAGGGGGTGTGAGTTCTCGAGGTTTGATGAGGGATAGGGGGCCAATATAAGGCCAAGTACCAGCACCCATCACACATCATGTGCGCACACCCCCCGGCCCCCCAATCATCGGAACACCCAATGCCGTCGGTTAGGCTCTCCGATGATGCTCCGACGATGGTGCCCCAGGCGAAAAAAATACGGCACCAGCACATGCTCGAGCCCAGCATGTGCACCGTGGCTCAAAATCTTAGACTGGGAATGAACTCTGTATGCTTAGACATGGAATGAACTCCGTATGCCTATGCCAACCCAAGAAACGAACGTGCGACACTCAGCCGACTGGAGAGGCAGAATGCGCAAGCCGGGGATTGGCCCGGTCCTCCCTGCGTGTTGTTGATCCTGCTGCCACAACCCTCGATTCGGTCTGATCTTAGACTAGGAATAAACTCCGTATGCATAAGTCAACCCACGAAACGAGCGTGCAGAAGCTGAGCTAGCCGAAAAGGCATAATGCGCAAGCTGGGGATCAGCCCGATCCCCCTCTGCGTGCTGTCGGTCCCGCTGCCACAACCCTCGGTTCAGCTACGGCTTAGACATGGAATGAACTCCCTATGCCCAAGCCAACCCACGAAATGGGCTTGCAGGTGCTCAGCCGATCGGAGAGGCAGAATGCGCAAGCCGGGGATCGGCTCAGTCCCCCATGCGTGCTGTCGATCCTGCTGTCGCAACCCTCGGTCCAAATCCAATCTTAGAATGGGAATGAACTCTGTACGCTTAGACTGGGGATGAACTCCATATGCCTAAGTCAACCCACAAAACGAGCGTGCGGGTGCTCAGCCGGCTGAGAGGCGTAATGCACAAGTCGGGGACTAGCCCGATCCCCCTCTGCACGCAGTCGATCCCACTGTCGATCCTACTGCCACAACCCTCAGTCCAGCTGGGGCTTAGACATGGAATGAACTCCGTATGCGTAACCCAACCCACGAAATGAGCGTGTGGGTGCTCAGTCGGTCGGAGAGGCAGAATGCACAAGCCGGGGGTATCGGCCTGGTTCCCCCTTGCGTGCTGCAGATCCTGCTACTGGTCCTGCTACCGCAACCCTCGATCCGGTCTGATCTTAGACTGGGAATGAACTCCATATGCTTAGACATGGAATGAACTCCGTATGCCTAAGCCAACCCATGAAACGAGCATGCGGGCGCTTAGCCGACCGGAGAGGCAAAATCGCAAGCTGAGGATTAGCTCAGTCCCCCCTGCATGCTGTCGATCCTATTGCAGCAACCCTCGGTCCGATCTGATCTTAGACTATGAATGAACTCCGTATGCCTAAGTCAACCCACGAAATGAGCGTGCGGGCGCTGAGCCGATCGGAGAGGCATAATGCGCAAGCCAGGGATCGGCCCGGTCCCCCTCTGCATGCCGTCGGTCCCTCTGCCACAACCCTTTGTCTGACTGGGGCTTAGACATGGAATGAACTCCCTATACCTAGGCCGACCCACGAAACGGGCGTGCGGGAGCTTAGTCGGCCGGATAGGCAGAATACGTAAGTCGGGGATCGACTCGATCCCCTCTGTGTGCTGTCGATCTTGCTGCCGCAAACCTCGGTCTAGTCCAATCTTAGATTGGGAATGAACTCTGTATGCTTAGACCTAAGATAAACTCCGTATGCCTAAGTCAACCCATGAAATGAGAGCACGGGCGCTCAGTCGACCAGAGAGGCAGGATGCATAAGCCGGGGATCGAACGGGTGGTAGGTGGGTTCAAGCACATCTTCATATTTTTGCCATGCCAATGCCATTTTTATGGCTTGTAAATTCATACAATGGTCCCGTAAGCCTTCATGTGAAGTTTCGTGGCAAGACGACCCGTTTTCTATTTTTCATGATTTTCGAAACCTTTTGCGGTTTGGGATTTTTTAAAATTTTTTTAGAAAGAGTTTTGTCCCCAAATTTGGTAGATATGATCCTTGTAGTTTTTTTGGTATGCACAAAAACATTTAGCTAAAAATTCAAAGTGAGAAGATTTTGTGACCATTTGAAAAAAGTGTCCCCATTTTAGACACTTTAATGGCTACTAGCAGCAAACCTATAAAATCTCAAATGCTCTTTAAGGGGGTGTGAGTTCTCGAGGTTTGATGAGGGATAGGGGGCCAATATAAGGGCCAAGTACCAGCACCCATCACACATCATGTGCGCACACCCCCCGGCCCCCCCAATCGTCGGAACCCCCAATGCCACCAGTTAGGCTCTCTGACGATGGTGCCCCCAACAAAAAAAATGTAGCACCAGCACATGCCCGAGCCCAGCATGTGCACCATGGCTCAAAATCTTAGACTGGGAATGAACTCCATATGCTTAGACATGGAATGAACTCTGTATGCCTAAGCCAACCCATGAAACGAGCGTGCTGGTGCTCAGCCAGTTGGAGAGGTAGAATACGCAAGCCAGGGATCGGCCCGGTCCCCCCTACGTGCTGTCGATCCTACTGTCGTAACCCTAGGTCCGGTCTGATCTTGAACTGGGAATGAACTTCATATGTATAAGTTAGACCATGAAACGAGCGTGCGGGCACTGAGCCGACCAAAGAGGCATAATAAGTAAGCCAGGGATTGGCCCGGTCCCCTCTTACGTACTGTCAGTCCCGCTGCCACAGCCCTCGGTCTGACGGGGCTTAGACATGGAATGAACTCCCTATGGCTTAGCCAACCCACGAAACGAGCGTGCGGGTGCTCAGCCGATCGGAGAGGCAGAATTTGTAAGCCGAGGATCGGCCCGATCCCCCCTACGTGCTACCGATCTTGCTGCCGCAATCCTTGGTTCGATCTGATCTTAGACTAGGAATGAACTCCGTATGCTTAGACTGGGGATAAACTCTGTATGCCTAAGTCAACCCATGAAACGAGCGTACGGGCGCTCAGCCAGCCAGAGAGTCAGAATGCGTAAGCCGAGGATCGGCTCGGTCCCCCCTACGTGCTGTCGATCCTACTGCTGGTCCTGCTGTCGCAACCCTCCATCCAGTCTGATCTTAGACTGGAAATGAACTCCGTATGTTTAGACATGGAATGAACTTCGTATGCCTAAGCCAACCCACGAAACGAATGTGTGGGCGCTCAGCCGGCCGGAGAGGTAAAACGCGCAAGTCGGGGATCGGCCTGATCCCCCCCATGTGCTATCGATCCTATTGTCGCAACCCTCGGTTTGGTCCAATCTTAGACTGGGAATGAACTCCATATGCCTAAGTCAAGCCATGAAATGAGCGTGCGGGCGCTGAGTCGGCTAAAGAGGCATAATGCACAAGTCGAGGATCGGCCCGATCCCCCATTGCGTGTTATCGATCCCACTATCTCAACCCTCAGTTCGACTGGGGCTTAGACATGGAATGAACTCCCTATGCCTAAGCCAACCCATGAAACGGGTGTGCGGGTGCTCAGTCGGTCAGAGAGGCAGAATGCGCAAGCCGAGGATCGGCCCGATCCCCCCTGCATGCTGTCGATCCTACTACCGCAACCCTCAGTCCAATCTGATCTTAGACTGGGAATGAACCCCGTATGCTTAGACTGGGGATGAACTCTGTATGCCTAAGTCAAACCACGAAATGAGCGTACGGGCAGGCGCTCAGCAGACTAGAGAGGCAGGATGCGCAAGCCAGGGATTAAAAGGGTTAGGTGGGTTCAAGCACATCTTCATATTTCTACCATGCCAATGCCATTTTTATGGCTTGTAAATTCATGCAATGGTCCCCTAAGCCTTCATGATTTTTGAAACTTTTTACAGTTTGAGATTTTTTAAAATTTTTTTGGAAAGAGTTTTGTCCCCAAATTTGGTAGAGGTGATCCTTGTATTTTATTGGCATGCACAAAAAAATTCAGCTAAAAACTCGAAGTGGAGAAGATTTTGTGACCATTTGAAAAAAGTACACCCATTTCAGACACTTTAATGGCTACTGGCAACAAACCTATAAAATCTCAAATGCTCTTTAAGGGGGTGTGAGTTCTCGAGGTTTGATGGGGGAGAGTGGGCCAATATAAGGGCCAAGTACCAGCACCCATCGCACATCATGTGCGCACACCCCCGACCCCCCAATCATTGGAACCCCCAATACTGTCGGTTAGGCTCTCCAACGATGGTGCCTCGGGCAAAAAAAATACGACACCATGAAACGAGCGTGTGGGCGCTCAGCCGGTCGGAGAGGTATAATGCGCAAGCTGAGGATCAGCCCGATCCCCCACTGCATGTTGTCGGTCTCGCTGCCACAACCCCGAGTTCGGCTGGGGCTTAGACATGGAATGAACTCCCTATGCCTAAGCCTACCCATGAAACGGGCTTGCGGGCGCTCAACCAGCCAGAGAGGCAGAATGCACAGGTTGGGGATTGGCCTGGTCCCCCCTGCATGCTGCCAATCCTGCTGTCGTAGCCCTCGGTCTAGTCTGATCTCAGACTGGGAATGAACTTCGTATGCTTAGACTAGGGATGAACTCCGTATGCCTAAGTCAACCCACAAAACGAGTGTGTAGGCGCTCAGCCGGCAAGAGAGACTGGTTGTATAGGCATAATGCGTAAGCTGAGGATCAGGCCAGTCCCCCTCTACGTTCTGTCAATCTCGCTATCGATCCTGCTGCCACAACCCTCGGTCTGGTTGGGGCTTAGACATGGAATGAACTCCGTATGCCTAAGCCTACCCACGAAACGAGCGTACGAGCACTCAGCAAACCGAAGAGGTAGAATGCGTAAGTCGGGGAGTGGCTCGGTCCCCCCTGTGTGGTGTCGATCTTGCTACCGTAACCCTCGGTCTGATCCGATCTTAGACTGGGAATGAACCCCGTATCCTTAGACATGGAATAAACTCCGTATGCCTAAGACAACCCTCGAAACGAGCGTGCGGGCATTCAGCCAACCAGAGAGGTGGAATGTGCAAGCTGGGGATCGGCCCGATCCCCCCCTGCGTGTTGTCGATCCTGCTACCGCAACCCTCAGTCCGATCTGATCTTAGATTGGGAATAAACTCCGTATGCCTAATTCAACCTACGGAACCAGCGTGCGAGTGGTCAGTCGGTCGGAGAGGCATAATGTATAAACCGGGGATCAGCCTGGTCCCCCTCTGCGTGCTGTCGGTCCCACTGCCACAACCCTTGGTCCAACTGGGGCTTAGACATGGAATGAACTCCCTATGCCTAAGCCAACCCACGAAACGGGCGTGCGGGTGCTCAGTCGGACGGAGAGGGAGAATGCGCAAGCTGAGGATCGGCCTGATCCCCCCTGCATGTTGCCGATCCTGCTACCGTAACCCTTGGTCTGGTTTGATTTTAGATTGGGAATGAACTCTATATGCCTAGACGTGGAATGAACTTTGTATGCCTAAGCCAACCCATGAAACGAGCGTACGGGTGCTCAGTCGGTTGAAGAGGCAGAATGCGCAAGTTGGGGATCGACCCGATCCCCCCTACGTGCTCTCGATCTTGCTGTCGCAACCCTCGGTCTGGTCCAATCTTAGACTGGGAATGAACTCTGCATGCCTAAGTCAACCCATGAAACGAGCGTGCGGGCGTTGAGCCGACCGAAGAGGCACAATGTGCAAGCTGAGGATCGGCCTGGTCCCCCTCTGTGTGCTGCCAGTCACGCTACCACAACCCTTGGTCCAACGGGAGGTTAGACATGGAATGAATTCCCTATGCCTAAGCCAACCCACGAAATGGGCGTGAGGGTGCTCAGCCAGTCGAAGAGGCAGAATGCGTAAGATGGGGATCAACCGGATCCCTCCTGCGTGCTGTCGATCCTGTTACCGTAACCCTCGGTCCGGTTTGATCTTAGACTGGGAATGAACTTTGTATGCTTAGACTGGGGATGAACTCCATATGCCTAAGTTAACCCATGAAACGGGCATGCAGGCGCTCATCTGACCAGAGAGGCAGGATGCGCAAGCCTGGGATAGAACGGGTGGTAGGTGAGTTCAAGCACATCTTCATATTTTTGCCATGCCAATGCCATTTTTATGGTGTGTAAATTCATACAATGGTCCCCTAAGCCTTCATGTGAAGTTTCGTGGCAAGACAACCCATTTTCTATTTTTCATGATTTTTCAAACTTTTTGCGGTTCAGGATTTTTTAAAATTTTTTTAGAAATAGTTGTCCCCAAATTTGGTAGAGGTGATCCTTGTATTTTTGTTGGCATGCATAAAAAAATTCAGCTAAAAACTCGAAGTGGAGAAGATTTTGTGACCGTTTGAAAAAAGTGTCCCCATTTCAGACACTTTAATGGCTACTGGCAGCAAACCTATAAAATCTCAAATGCTCTTTAAGGGGGTGTGAGTTCTCGAGGTTTGATGAGGGATAGGGGGCCAATATAAGGGCCAAGTACCAGCACCCATTGCATATCATGTGCGCATAACCCCCCGGCCCCCTCAATCACCGGAACCCCAATGCCGCCGGTTAGGCTCTTCGACGATGCTCCGACGATGGTGCCCGAGCGAAAAAAATGCGGCACCAGCACATGCCCAAGCCCAGCATATGCACTGTGGCTCAAAATCTTAGATTGGGAATGAACTCCGTATGCTTAGACATGGAATGAACTCCGTATGCCTAAGCCAACCTACGAAACGAGTGTGCGGGCGCTCAGCCGGCCGGAGAGGCAGAATGCGCAAGGCAGGGATCGGATCGATCCCCCCTGCATGCTGTTGATCCCACTACCACAACCCTCGGTCTGATTGGGGCTTAGACGTGGAATGAACTTCATATGCTTAAGCCAACCCACGAAACGGGCGTGTGGGCGCTCAGTTGGCCGGAGAGGCAGAATGCGCAAGCTGGGGATAAACTCGATCTCCCCTACGTGCTGTCAATCCTGCTACCGTAACCCTCAGTTTGATCTGATCATAGATTGGGAATGAACTCTGTATGTTTAGATTGGGGATGAACTTCGTATGCCTAAGTCAACCCATCAAACGAGCATATGGGAGCTCAATCGGCCGGAGAGGCATAATGCACAAGCCGGGGATCAGCCCGGTCCCCCTCTGCGTGCTGTCGATCCCACTGCTGGTCCTATTGCCACAACCCTCGGTCCGCCTGGGGCTTAGACATGGAATGAACTCCGTATGCCTAAGCCAACCCACGAAACGAACATGCGGGCGCTCAGCCGACTAGAGAGGCAGAATGCGCAAGCCGGGGATTGGTTCAATCCCCCCCTGCGTGCTGTCGATCCTGCTGCTGGTCCTGGTGCCGCAACCCGCGGTCCGGTCCGATCTTAGACTGGGAATGAGCTCCGTATGCTTAGGCATGGAATGAACTCCGTATGCCTAAGCCAACCCACGAAACGAGCGTGCAGGCGCTCAGTCGGTGGGAGAGGTAGAATGCGTAAGCCAGGGATCGGCCCGGTTCCCCCAGTGTGCTGTCAATCCTGCTACTGTAACCCTCAGTTTGGTCTGATCTTAGACTGAGAATGAACTTCGTATGCCTAAGTCAACCCACGAAACAAGCGTGCAGGCGTTGAGCCGGTCGGAGAGGCATAATGCGCAAGTCGGGGATCGACCTAGTCCCCCTCTGCTTGCTGTCGGTCCCACTACCACAACCCTCCGTCCAGCTAGGGCTTAGACATGGAATGAACTCCCTATGCCTAAGCTAACCCACGAAACGGGCGTACGGGTGCTCAGCCGGTCGAAGAGGCAGAATGTGCAAGCCGAGGATTGGCTCGGTCCCCCCTGTGTGCTACCGATCCTGTTGTCACAACCCTTGGTCCAGTTTGATCATAGATTGGGAATGAACTCCGTATGCTTAGACTGGGGATGAACTCTGTATGCCTAAGTCAACCCACGAAATGAGTGTACGGGTGCTCAACCGACCAGAGAGGTAGGATGCGCAAGCCGGGGATCGAACGGGTGATAGGTGGGTTCAAGCACATCTTAATATTTCTGCCATGCGAATGCCATTTTTATGGCGTGTAAATTCATACAATGGTCCCCTAAGCCTTCAAGTGAAGTTTCATGGCAAGACGACCCGTTTTCTTAGAATTTTTAAAAATTTTTTTACAAAGAGTTTTGTCCCCAAATTAGGTAGAGGTGATCCTTGTATTTTTGTTGGCATGCACAAAAAAATTCAGCTAAAAACTCGAAATGGAGAAGATTTTGTGACCGTTTGAAAAAAGTGTCCCCATTTCAAACACTTTAATGGCTACTGGCAGCAAACCTATAAAATCTCAAATGCTCTTTAAGGGGGTGTGAGTTCTTAAGGTTTGGTGAGGGATAGAGGGCCAATATAAGGGCCAAGTGTCACGTCCTGGGTGGGTGCACCCGGCACATCAGGCGCACCAGCAGGCGAGCCAGAGGTTGAGGCCCACAGACCAGGCGTGCTGGCGGGTATCTACACGCAAAGCCTAGCAAACGAGTTCAGAACGCTTGCCCAACTTGCAGGCCAGCCCGTGAGACCAATGCCTAGCATACAAGCTACCCACACCACATCTAGAATGGCCCAAGGTGCTGGACACGCAAGGGAAGCTTCTGGAAGCAGGCCGGATCAGCAGCAACATCCTGGTAGATTTGGTTGACCCTGAAAATAAGGAGTTAGCAGCTTGATTGATTGTAATCTGTATAATCCCATGATTTTAGCCTTTATTCTAGGGATATTGCCATTAAGTGTAAGCTGGAGCCTCAACTATAAATAGAGGGCTACTCCTCCCTCATTTGTACACCATCAAACACTTCTGTTTCAGTGAATACAAGAGCATTTCCAGAATTCTGCCTTCTTATCCTGTTTCTCTTTAACTTGCGTAATCAGCCCTTCCTGTTGTTCTAGTGCTTGTACACTTGTGTTTTAGGCTGACTTAGGCATAAAGGAGGAGATTCCAAGCCTAAGGCCACATGGTTTCTAAGTCTAAGGTCAGAGCCCGTGACAGTTGGTATCAGAGCAAGTTTGATTCTACGTGTTTATGTTGTGCAGGATAGAGAAGATGGCATCCCAAAGTGACGCTGCTAACCGACAACCAGAGGCCCAGGAGCATGGGTGTGGAAGAGGGAGGAAAGCTAGTTCTAGAGATATCTGGTCTACCATGGACGGTAGGCTGGCCAAGGTGGAGGTGACCATGGGCGACATGGGGGAGAAGCTTGAGGGGGTAGAGACTCACATTACGTCGCTAGACTCCATGGGGAAGGAGATCCAAAGTGAGCTGTAAGCTGCTCTCAACAAAGGCTTGGATGTGTTCACCCAAAAGAATTAGACCTTGGAGGCTAAAATGTTGACCTTACGCGATGGCATGGAGGCCATGTGCCAGCAGATAGAGGAGCTTACCAGTGAGCTCGTTGCTTGCAAGACTGCCATTGGGAATGGCATCTTTGCTAGAGTGTCCAAGTCCAGATTGGATGTCCTCAAGCCTGAGGAGTTCAAGGGGACTAGGGTGGCCAAGGAATTAGATAACTACCTTTAGGGTATGGAGCAGTACTTCCAGGCCATGGGCATGCAAGATGAGGTGATAAAGGTAAGCACTACTGCTATGTATCTCACTGATGTAGCCTTATTGTGGTAGAGGCGTAGGTGTGAAGATGTCAGGCGTGGGAGTGCCAAGATTGGAACCTGGGCAGAGTTCCAAAAGGAGTTCAGAGAACAATTTTACTCGGAGTATGCCAATGATGAGGCGCGGGCAAAGTTGCGTAGGCTGAGCCACCAAAGGGACATAAGGGAGTATGTCCAGAAATTCTCTGAACTGATGCTATAGATCTTGAATCTAGGCGAGAAGGATGCCTTATTTGCTTTCATGGATGGGCTGAAGCCGTGGGTGAAGCATGAGCTACAAAGGAGAGGAGTTCATGACTTGGCTAAAGCCATGACTACTACCAAGGCCTTGATAGAGTTCAAGCCTCTGAACAAGTTCGAGTCTACCAAGCCCAAGGGTAAGGGCAAGACGATAGGGATTGAAAGAAGCAGTCCAAGGGGAAGGATCGTGATCGGGAGTCCAAGGATGGAGACTGAGACCGTTCAACCAAGGATGGTGAGAAGAAGCCACCAGTAGGCAAGTGGAAAGCAAAGGGGGACCAAGAGCCACTAGCATGCTACCTATGTGGAGGGAGCCACATAACATGCAATTCCCGCAGAAGGGTAAGCTGGTTGCTATAGACAAGGAGTCTGATGAGGAGCCAGAGTCAGGGGCAGCAAAGCTTAGGTCGTTGATGCTCAATGCCGTCCAAAGTAAGGGGAGCCACAAGCCAAAGGGCTTGATGTTTGTGAATCTGATGGTTGCGGGTCAGAAGGTGAGCACACTGGTGGATACAGGTGCCTCACATCTTTTTATTTTAGGTGATAGAGCCTGAAAGCTCAGACTAAAGGTGCAGAAAGGGACTGGAACCATCAAAACGATGAACTCCAAGGAAGTTCCAGCCATTAGAGTAGCGTAGGGAGTGGAGTTACAGCTTGGAGACTAGAAAGGCAAGGAGACCATTGAGGTAATACCCCTTGATGACTATGAGTTTGTGATTGGGTTAGATTTCCTTGTTCGGATTAACACCCTTATTGTGCCTTTTGCTGATTGTGTTTGCATCTTGGATGCATGGTGCCAATGCCTAGTGCCATTGAGAAGAGGGGCTGGAGTTGGGTCGCGGGTGGTGTCAGCCATCCAATTTGCCAAGACGGTAAGCAAATAAGAAGACACCTTCTTGGTAGCCCTGAAATATGATGAGCCAAGGGAGAAGGAGACCGAGTCACCCTTGGAGGTGCTGAAGGTGCTGAAGACTTTTAGTGATGTGATGCCTGTAAAGCTACCTAGCAAGGCACCACCTAAGAGCAAGGTAGACCACAAGATGAGCTGGTGTTCGAGGCCAAGCCACCAGCTAGAGCCCCTTATCGAATGTCTCCACTAGAGTTGGAGGAGTTAAGGAAGCAACTCAAAGAGTTAGTTGATGCTGGCTTCATCAGGCCATCGAAGGCACCCTATGGTGCACCGGTTCTATTTCAGCGCAAGCATGATGGGTCGTTGTGGCTGTGTATAGACTACCAGGCTTTGAACAAGCTGACCATCAAGAACAAGTACCCCATCCCACTCATTACGGACTTGTTCGATCAACTTGGGAGCGCAGGTGATTCACCAAGCTGGATTTGAGGTTAGGCTACTATCAAGTCAGATCACGAAGGGAGTGGGCCAAATATAGCATGTGTCACTTGGTATGGTTCGTATGAGTTCTTGGTGATGCCTTTCGGACTCGCGAATGCCCCAACAACATTCTGCACCCTTATGAACAAGGTACTTCAGTCATTCCTTAATCGGTTTGTTGTGGTTTATTTGGATGACATTGTGATCTATAGCTAGACTTTGGGAGAGCATGTAGACCACTTGAGACAGGTGTTCGAGGTGTTGCGGGCGCACAAGCTATTTGTCAAGAGGAAGAAGTGCTCATTCGCCCAACAGGAGATCCCATTCCTTGGCCACATAGTGGGAAGTGGCAGGATACGCATGGATGAAGGTAACATACACACCATCCTAGTGTGGCAACCGCTAGCCAAGGTCACTAGTTAAGATCGTTCCTTGGGCTGGTCAACTACTACAGGCGATTCATCAAAGGTCACTCAGCAATAGCCACGCCATTGACTAACTTGCTCAAGAAAGGGAAAGCATGGGAGTGGAGCGCAGGGTGCCAGGAAGCCTTTGACAGGTTGAAGCGGGTTGTGACTGAGGAGCGAGTCTTGGCCTTGCCAGACCATGCCAAGCCGTATAAGGTGCATACAGATGCATCAGACTTTGCCATAGGGGGCGTGTTGATGCAGGAGGGACGTCCAGTCGCGTTCGAGAGTAGGAAGCTGAACGAGACTGAGTGTAAGTACATGGTCCAAGAGAAGGAGATGACTGCAGTGGTGCACTACTTACGCACTTGGTGCCATTACCTATTGGGGTTGAGGTTCATGGTTACGACGGACAATGTGGCAACCAGCTACTTCCAGATGCAGAAGAAGTTGTCCCTCAAGTAGGCGAGATGGTAAGATTTTCTTACAGAATTTGATTTCCATATGGAGTACAAACCGGGGTGGGTGAACCTAGTGGCAGACGCCCTGAGCAAGAAGGCTAACCTTATTGCCATTAGCCAACCAGAGGGGTCACTGGTGTCATGCATCAAGGAGGGACTTACGCATGATCCTACAGCCAAGGCTTTGATGGAGTATGCCCAACAAGGTAAGACTAGGTAGTTTTAGTTACAGGATGGCTTGCTGTACACCAGGGGCAGTAGACTGTTTGTGCTGCACCACGGGAAGCTCCGTAAGGAAGTTTTACAAGAATGCCATGATTCAAGGTAGGTTGGATACCTCGGAGTGAGTCGTACCTTGGCACTGATTGAGGATCGGTACTACTAGCCGTACATGAGGGACGATGTGGAGGCCTATGTGAAGACTTATCTTATGTGCCAACAGGACAAAGTGGAGCTCAAGAAACCAGGCGATCTCTTGGAGCCATTGCCAGTGCCAAAGCAACCATGGGAGAGTGTTTCTTTGGACTTTATAGTCGGTCTAACCAAAGCAAAAGGGTTTGGAAGCATCATGGTAGTGGTGAATAGGTTTTCCAAGTATGGAATCTTCATTCCAGCAACCAAGGAGTGCCCAGCCGAGGAGGCAGCTCGATTGTTCCTAAAGAACATGGTTAAGTACTGGGGAGTGCCGAAGACCATTGTTAGTGATCGGGTCGGGCGTTTCACGGGCAGGTTCTGGACTGAGTTGTTTAACCTGTTGGGGTCAGACTTGAACTTTTCCACTAGCATGCATCCGTAGACTGATGGGCAGACACAATGAGTGAATGGACTATTGGAGGTCTACCTCAGGCACAATGTGAGTGCCACACAAAGGGACTGGCCAAAGCTACTAGATATTGCAAAGTTTTCCTACAACTTGCAAATGAGCGAGGCAACGAACCAGAGCCCATTTGAGGTTATGACAGGGCAACAACCACGAACACCCGATTCGATTGCTGTAAGTTATACAACACTGAATCCAACAGCATACAAGTTTGCCAAGGCATGGTAGGAGCAAACTGACTTGGCCAGAGTTTGTCTACACAAGACGGCCAAGAGGTCGAAGAGGTGGGCAGACCAAAATAGGCGGGACGTGCAGTTTCAGGTTGGAGACTTGGTGTTGGTGAAGCTGCATCCCATTGTGCACCATAGGTGGCTGTACAAAGGCCTAGTCTGGAGGTATGAGGGACCTTTCCAAGTACTCAAGAGGGTAGGCAAAGTTACCTACAAGCTGGATATGCCACCCAAGCCGAGGGTACACCCGATGTTCCATGTGAGCATGCTCAAGCCATTCCATGAGGATGAAGGAGATCCAGGATGGGCAGAGTCAAAGCGTGCGCCATTAGGTGGTCCACAGCATCATAGCTGATCGGGAGGTAAGACGGAAGAACTATCAGGCAAGACAAGAGTACTTGGTACGCTGGAATGGACTTCCAGATAGTGAGATGAGATGGGAACCAGCAGATGACTTATGGCAGTTCGAGGACCAGATCAGGCAGTACCATGCAGAAGACGCAACGAGGGTGTTATGCAATCAGGTGGGGGAGAATGTTGTGCACTGGGTGGGCACGCTAGGCACATCAGGCACACCAGCAGGCGAGCCAGAGGTTGGGGCCTGCAGACCAGGCGTGCTAGCGGGTATCTACGCACAAAGCCTAGCAAACGAGTTCAGAACGCTCGCCCAACTTGCAAGCCAACCCGTGAGACCAAGGCCTAGCATACAAGCTACCTGAACCACATCTAAAAGGGCCCCAGGTGCTGGACATGTAATTGGAAGCTTCTGGAAGCAGGCAAGATCAGTAGTAGCATCCTGACAGATTTGGTTGACACTAAAAATTATGAGTTAGCATCCTGATTGATTGTAATCTGTATAATCCCATGATTTTAGCCTTTATTCTAGGGATATTGCCATTAAGTGTAAGCTGGAGCCTCAACTATAAATAGAGCGCTGCTCTTCCCTCATTTGTACACCATCAAACACTTCCATTTCAGTGAAAACAAGAGCATTTCCAGAATTCTGCCTTCTTATCCTGTTTCTCTTTAACTTGCATAATCAGACCTTTCCGTTGTTCTAGTACCCGTACGCTTGTGTTTTAGGCTGACTTAGGCATAAAGGAGGAGATTCCAAGCCTAAGGCCGCACGGTTTTTGTGTCTAAGCTCGGAGCCTATGACACAAGTACCAGCACCCATCACACATCATGTACGCACAACCCCTTGAACCCCTCAATCGCTGAAACTCCCAATGTCGTCGGTTAAGCTTTCCACCGATGCTCCGACGATGGTGCCTCAGGTGAAAAAAATGCGGCACCAGCATATGCCTGAGCCCAGCATGTCCACCGTGGCTCAAAATCTTAGACTGGGAATGAACATCGTATGCTTAGATATGGAATGAACTACGTATGCCTAAACCAACCCACGGAACGAGCGCGTGGGCGCTCAGTCGGTTGGAGAGGCATAATGTGCAAGCTAGGGATCGGCCCAGTCCCTCCTGCGAGCTGTCGATCCTGTTGCCGCAACCCTCGGTCCGATCCAATCTTAGACTGAGAATGAACTCCGTATGCATAAGTCAACCCATGAAATGAGCCTGCGGGCGCTGAGCCAACCGAAGAGGCATAATGCGCAAGTCGGGGATCGACTCGGTCCCCCTCTACGTGCCGACGGTCCCGCTGCCACAACCCTCGGTCTGGTTGGGGCTTAGACATGTGCAAGCCGGGGATCGGCCTAGTCCTCCCTGCATGCAGTCGATCCTGCTGCTGGTCCTGTTGCCACAACCCTCGATCCAATCTGATCTTAGACTGGGAATGAACTCTATATGCTTAGACATGGAATGAACTCCGTATGCCTAAGCCAACCCACGAAACGAGTATGAGGGCGTTCAGCCGGTCGGAGAGGCAAAATGCATAAGCCGAGGATCAACCCGATCCCTCCTGCATGCTATCGATCCTACTACCGTAACCCTCGGTCTGGTCCGATCTTAGATTGGGAAAGAACTCCGTATGCCTAAGTCAACCCACGGAATGAGCGTGCGGGCACTGAGCCAGTCGGAGAGGCATAATTCGTAAGCCAGGGATCGGCCCGGTCCCCCTCTGCGTGCTGCCGGTCCCACTGCCACAACCCTCGGTCTGGCTGGGGCTAAGACATGGAATGAACTCTCTATGCCTAAGCCAACCCAGGAAACGAGCGTGCGGGCGCTCAGCCGACCGAAGAGGCAGAATACGCAAGCCAGGGATCGACTTGGTCCCCCCTGCATGCTGCTGATCCTGCTGTCGTAACCCTCGGTTCGATCCGATCTAAGACTGGGAATGAACTTCATATGCTTAGACTGGGGATGAACTTCGTATGCCTAAGTCAACCCATGAAACGAGCGTGCGGGCGCTCAGTCGACCAGATAAGCAGGATGCGAAGCCAGGGATCGAACGGGTGGTAAGTGGGTTCAATCACATCTTCATATTTTTGCTATGCCAATGCCATTTTTTGGCTTGTAAATTCATACAATGGTCCCCTAAGACTTCATATGAAGTTTCGTGGCAAGATGACCCATTTTCTATTTTTCATGATTTTGGAAACTTTTTACGGTTCGGGATTTTTTAAAATTTTTTTAGAAAGAGTTTTGTCCCCAAATTTGGTAGAGGTGATCCTTGTATTTTTTTTTGGCATCCACAAAAAAATTCAGCTAAAAAGTCTAAGTGGAAAAGATTTTGTGACCGTTTGAAAAAAGTGTCCCCATTTCAGACACTTTAATGATTACTGGCAGCAAACCTATAAAATCTCAAATGCTCTTTAAGGGGGTGTGAATTCTCCAGCTTTGATGAGGGATATGGGGCCAATATTAGGGCCAAGCACCAGCACCCATCACACATCATTCGTGCACACCCCCTCAGCCCCCCCAATCGTCAGAACCCCCAATTCTGCCGGTTAGGCTCCACGACAATGCTCCGGCGATGGTGACCTCGAGCGAAAAAAATGCGGCACCAGCACATGCCCGAGCCCAGCATGTGCACCGTGGCTCAAAATCTTAGACTGGGAATGAACTCTGTATGCTTAGACATGGAATGAACTCCATATGCCTAAGCCAACCCACGAAACGGACATACGGGTGCTTAGTCGACCGGAGAGGCAGAATGCACAAGCCAGGATCGGCCCGGTCCTCCCCTACGTGCTACCGATCTTACTGCTGGTCCTACTGTCGCAACCCTCGATCCAGTTTGATCTTAGATTGGGAATGAACTCCATATGCTTAGACATGGAATGAACTCCGTATGCCTAAGCCAACCCACGAAACGAGCATGCGGGCGCTTAGCTGACCGAAGAGGTAGAATGCGTAAATCAAGGATCGACCCGATGCCCCCTACGTACTGTCGATCCTATAGCCGCAACCCTCGGTCTGATCTGATCTTAGACTGGGAATGAACTCCGTATGCCTAAGTTAACCCACGAAACGAGCGTGCGGGCGTTAAGCCGGCCGGAGAGGCATAATGCGCAAGCTGGGGATCAGCCCAGTCCCCCTCTACGTGCTGCCAGTCCCACTGCCACAACCCTCGGTCTGGCTGGGGCTTAGACATGGAATTAACTCCCTATGCCTAAGCCAACCCACGAAACGAGCGTGCGAGCGCTCAGCCAATCGGAGAGGCAGAATGGACAGGCCAAGGATCAGCCCGATCCCCTCTTGTATCCTGTCGATCTTGCTGCTAGTCATACTGTCGCAACGCTCAGTCTGGCCCGATCTTAGACTGGGAATGAACTCTGTATGCTTAGATAAGGAATGAACTCTATATGCCTAAGCCAACCCATGAAATGAGCATGCGGGTGCTCAGTCGGCTGGAGAGGCAGAATGTGTAAGTCGGGGATCGGCCCGGTGCCCCTTGCATGCTGTTGATCCAGTTGTCGCAACCTTCAGTTCGATGCGATCTTAGACTGGGAATGAACTCCGTATGCATAAATCAATCCAAGAAACAAGTGTGTGAGCGCTGAGCCGGTCGAATAGGCATAATGCGCAAGCCGAGGATCGACCCGGTCCCCCTCTGCGTGCTATCGATCCCGCTGCCACAACCCTCGGTCCGACTGGGGCTTAGACATGGAATGAACTCCCTATGCCTAAGGCAACAAACAAAACAGGCGTGCAGTCACTCAGCCGACCGAAGAGGTAGAATGTGTAAGCTGGGGACTGGCCCGGTCCCCCCTGTGTGCTACCAATCCTACTGCCGCAACCCTCAGTTTGATCCGATCTTAGACTGGGAATGAACTTCGTATGCTTAGACTAGGGAGGAACTCTGTATGCGTAAGTCAACCCATGAAATGAACATGCTGGCGCTCAGTCGACCGGAAAGGCCAGCTGGAGAGCCATAATGCGTAAGTCAGGGATCAGCCCGATCCCCCTCTGCAAGCTGTCGATCTCGCTGCCAGTCCTGCTGCCACAACCCTCAGTTTGGCTTGGGCTTAGACATGGAATGAACTCCGTATGCCTAAGCCAACACACGAAATGAGCATGTTGGTGCTCAGTCAATCAGAGAGACAGAGTGCGCAAGCTAGGGATCGGCTCGGTCCCCCTTGCGTGCTGCCGATCTTGCTGTTGGTCCTACTGTCGCAACCCTAGGTTCGATCTGATCTTAGACTAGGAATGAACACTGTATGCTTAGACATGGAATGAACTTCGTCTGCCTAAGCCAACCCGTAAAACGAGCATGCAGGCGCTCAGCTGGCCGGAGAGGCAGAATGCGCAAGCCTGGGACCGACCCGGTGCCCCCTACGTGCTGTTGATCCTGCTACCGTAACCCTTGGTCCGGTCCGATCTTAGACTGGGAATGAACTCTGTACGCCTAAGTCAACCCATGAAACAAGCGTGCGGGCGCTGAGTCGATCGGAGAGGCATAATACGCAAGCTAGGGATCGACCCGGTCTACCACTACGTGCTATCGGTCCCGCTACCACAACCCTCAGTCTGGCTGGGGCTTAGACATGGAATTAACTCCCTATGCCTAAGCCAACCCACAGAACAGGCGCGCAGGTGCTCAGCCGACCAGAGAGGCATAATGCTCTAGCCAGGGATCGACCTGATCCTCTTCTGCATACTGCCTGCTGCCATAACCCTTGGTCTGGCTAGGGCTTAGACATGGAATGAACTTCCTATGCCTATGCCAACTCACGAAACGGGCGTACGGGTGCTCAATTGGTTGGAGAGGTAGAATGTGCAAGCCAGGGATCGACCCGATCCCTTCTGTGTGCTGCCGATCCTGCTGCCGCAACCCTCGATCCGATTCGATCTTAGACTGTGAATGAACTCCGTATGCTTAGACTGGGGATGAACTCCGTATGCCTAAGTCAACCCATGAAACAAGTGTGCGGGCGTTCAGCCAGCCGGAGAGGCCAACCAAAAAGGTAGAATGTGCAAGTCGTGGATTAGCCCGATCCCCGCTTCGTGCTGTTGATCCTGTTGCTGGTCCTACTTCTGTAACCCTTGGTCCGATCTGATCTTAGACTAGGAATGAACTCTATATGCTTAGACATGGAATGAACTCCGTATGACTAAGCCAACCCATAAAACGAACATGTGGGCGCTCAGTCGATCGGAGAGGCAGACTGCGTAAGCCGGGGATCGACCCGGTCCCCCCTGCGTGCTGAAGATCCTGCCGCCCCAACCCTCGATCCGATCCGATCTTAGATTGGGAATGAACTTCGTATGCCTAAGTCAAACCATAAAACGAGAGTGCAGGCGCTAAGCCGACCGAAGAGACATAATGCGCAAGCCGAGGATCGACCCGGTCCCCCTCTACATGCTGTCGGTCCCGCTGCCATAACCCTCAGTCCGATAGGAGCTTAGACATGAAATGAACTCCCTATGCCTAAGCCAACCCATGAAACGAGCGTGCGGGCACTCGCCGACCAGAGAGGCAGGATGCGCAAGCCGAGGATCGAACGGGTGGTAGGTGGGTTCAAGCACATCTTCATATTTCTACCATGCCAATGCCTTTTTTATGGCTTGTAAATTCATACAATGGTCCCCTAAGCCTTCATGTGAAGTTTTGTGGCAAGACAACCTGTTTTCTATTTTTCATGATTTTTGAAATGTTTTGCGGTTTGGGATTTTTTAAAATTTTTTGAGAAAGATTTTTGTCCCTAAATCTGGTAGAGGTGATCCTTGCAATTTTTTTGGCATGCACAAAAAACTTCAGCTAAAAAATCAAAGTGGAGAAGATTTTGTGACCGTTTGAAAAAAGTGTCCCCATTTCAGACACTTTAATGCCTATTGGCAGCAAACCTATAAAATCTCAAATGCTCTTTAAGGGGGCGTGAGTTCTTGAGGTTTGATGAGGGATAGGGGGCCAATATAAGGGCCAAGTACCAGCACCCATCGCACATCATGTGCGCACACCCTTGGCCCCCCCAATCGTCGGAACCCCCAATGCCGCCGACTAGGCTCTCCGACGATGCTCCGATGATGGTGCCCCGGGTGAAAAAAATGTGGCACCAGCACATGCTCGAGCCCAACATGTGCAATGTGGCTCAAAATCTTAGACTGGGAATGAACTCGGTATGCGTAAACATGGAATGAACTCTGTATGCCTAAGACAACCCACGAAACGAGTGTGCGGGCACTCAGCCAGCCGGAGGGCAGATTGCGCAAGCCAGGGATCAGCCCTGTCCCCCCTGCATGTTGTTGATCCTACTGCCACAACCCTTAGTCCGATCTGATCTTAGACTGGGAATGAACTCCGTATGCATAAGTCAACCCACGAAATGAGCGTGCGGGCACTGAGCCAGTCGAAGAGGAATAATGGACTAGTCGGGGATCGGCCCAGTCCCCCTCTACGTGCTGCCGGTCCCGCTGCCAGAACCCTTGATCCAGCTGGGGCTTAGACATGGAATGAACTCCCTATGCCCAAGGCAACCCATGAAACGGGCGTGCGGGCGCTCAGCCAGTCGGAGAGGCAAAATACGCAAGCCGGGGATCAGCCCGGTCCCCCTTGCGTGCTGTCGATCCTGCTGCCGTAACCCTCAGTCCGGTCTGATCATAGATTGGGAATGAACTCTATATGCTTAGACTGGGGATGAACTTCGTATGCCTAAGTCAACGCATGAAACGACCGTGCGGGCGCTCAATCGACCAGAGAGGCAAGATGCGCAAGCCGGGGATCGAACGGGTGGTAGGTGGGTTTAAGCACATTTTCATATTTCTACCATGCGAATGCCATTTTTGTGGCTTGTAAATTCATACAATGGTCCCTTAAGCCTTCATGTGATGTTTCGTGGCAAGACGACCCGTTTTCTATTTTTCACGATTTTGGAAACTTTTTGTGGTTCGAGATTTTTTAAATATTTTTTCGAAAGAGTTTTGTCCCAAAATTTGGTAGAGGTGATCCCTGTATTTTTGTTCACATGCACAAAAAAATTCAGCTAAAAACTCGAAGTGGAGAAGATTTTGTGATCGTTTGAAAAAAGTGTCCCCATTTCAGACACTTTAATGGCTACTGGTAGCAAACCTATAAAATCTCAAATGCTCTTTAAGGGGGTGTGATTCTCGAGGTTTGATGAGGAATAGGGGGCCAATATAAGGGCCAACTACCAGCACCCATCGCACATCATGTGCGCACACCCCCTGGCCCCCCAATCGTCGAAACGCCCAATGTCGTCGGTTAGGCTCTCCGACGATGCTCCGGCGATGGTGCCCCGGGCGAAAAAAATGTGGCACCAGCACATGCCTGAGCCCAGCATGTGCACCGAGGCTCAAAATATTAGACTGGTAATGAACTTCGTATGCTTAGACATGGAATGAACTCCGTATACCTAAGCCAACCCACGAAATGAGTGTGCGGGCGCTTAACCAGTCGGAGAAGTAGAATGCGCAAGCCGGGGATCGGCCCAGTCCCCCTTGCGTGCTGTCGATCCTGCTGTTGCAACTCTCAGTCTGGTCTGATCTTAGACTGGGAATGAACTCCGTATGCTTAGACTGAGGATGAAATCCATATGCCTAAGGCAACTCATAAAACGAGCGTGCGGGCACTCAGCGACCAGAGAGGTAGGATGCGCAAGCCAGGGATCGAACGGGTGGTAAGTGGGTTCAAGCACATCTTCTTATTTCTGCCATGCCAATGTCATTTTTATGGCTTGTAAATTCATACAATGGTCCCCTAAGCCTTCCTGTGACATTTCGTGGCAAGACGACCCGTTTTCTATTTTTCATGATTTTTGAAACTTTTTGCGGTTCGGGATTTTTTAAAATTTTTTTAGCAAGAGTTTCGTCCCCAAATTTGATAGAGGTGATCCTTGTATTTTTTTTCACATGCACAAAAAAATTCAGCTAAAAAATCGAAGTGGAGAAGATTTTGTGACCGTTTGAAAAAAGTGTCCCCATTTTAGACACTTTAATGGCTACTGGCAGCACACCTATAAAATCTCAAATGCTCTTTAAGGGGGTGTGAGTTCTCAAGGCTTGATGAGGGATAGGGGGCCAATATAAGGGCCATGTACCAGCACCCATCACACATCATGTGCGCACACCCCCCCGCCCCCCCAATCGCCGGAACCCCTATTACCGCCAGTTAGGCTTTCTGGCGATGCTCTGACGATGCTCCGGCGATGGTGCTCCGAGGGAAAAAAATGCGACAGTAGCACATGCCTGAGCGCAGCATGTGCACCATGGCTCAAAATCTTAGACTGGGAATGAACTCCATATGCTTAGACATGGAATGAACTCCGTATGCCTAAACCAACCCACGAAACGAGCGTTTGGGCGCTCAGTTGACCGGAGAGGCAGAATGTGCAAGCCGGGGATCAGCCTGGTCCCTCTACGTGCTGTCGATCCTACTGTAGCAACCCTCAGTTGGTCCAATCTTAGACTGAGAATGAACTTCGTATGCATAAGTCAACCCACGAAATGAGCGCGCGGGCGCTGAGCCGACCGAAGAGGCATAATGCACAAGCCGGGGATCGGCCCAGTCCCTTTTTGCGTGCTGTCGGTCCGGCTGCCATAACCCTCGGTCTGACTGCCATAACCCTCGGTCTCGCTGGGGCTTAGACATGGAATGAACTCCCTATGCCTAAACCAACCCACGAAACGGGCGTGCGAGCGCTTAGCCGACTAGAGAGGCAGAATGCGTAAGCCGAGGATCGGCCGGTCCCCCCTGCGTGCTGTCGATCCTGCTGTCCCAACCATCGGTCCAGTTCGATCTTAGACTGGGACTGAACTCCGTATGCTTAGACATGGAATGAACTCCGTATGCCTAAGCCAACCCACGAAATGAGCGTGTGGGCGCTCAGTCCACCGGAGAGGCAGAATGCGTAAGTAGGGAATCAGCCTGGTCCCCCTGCGTGCTGTCGATCCTACTGTAGCAACCCTCGGTTGGTCTAATCTTAGACTGAGAATGAACTCTGTATGCATAATTCAACCCACAAAATGAGCGTGCGGGCGCTGAGCCAGCCAAAGAGGCATAATGCGCAAGCCGAGGATCGACTCAGTCCCTTTTTGCGTGCTGTCGGTCCGGCTGCCATAACCCTCGGTCCGACTGCCATAACCCTCGGTCTCGCTGGGGCTTAGACATGGAATGAACTCCCTATGCCTAAGCCAACCCACAAAACGGGCGTACGGGCTCTTAGTTGGCTAAAGAGGCAGAATGCGTAAGCCGAGGATCGGCCTGGTCCCCCCTGTGTGCTGCCGATCTTAGACTTGGAATGAACTCCATATGCTTAGACTGGGGATGAACTCCGTATGCCTAAGTCAACCCATGAAAGGAGCGTGTGAGCGATCAGTCGACCGGAGAGGCATAATGCACAAGTCGGGGATCAGCCCGATCCCTCTATGCATGCTGTTGATCCCGCTGCCGGTCTTGCTGCCACAACCCTCAGTCCGGCTGGGGCTTAGATATGGAATGAACTCCGTATACCTAAGCCAACCCACAAAATGAGCGTGCGGGTACTCAGCTGGCCGGAGAGGCAAAATGCGTAAGCCGAGGATTGACCCGATCCCCCACTGCATGCTACCGATCTTACTACTGGTACTGCTATTGCAACCCTCGATCCAATCCGATCTTAGACTGGGAATGAACTCTTCATGCTTAAACATGGAATGAACTATGTATGCCTAAGCCAAACCATGAAACGAGCGTGTGGGAGCTCAGCCGACCAGAGAGGCAGAATGCGCAAGCCGAGGATCGACCTGGTCCCCCCCTACGTGCTATCGATCCTGCTGCCACAACCCTCGGTCTGGTCTGATTTTAGACTAGGAATGAACTCCGTATGCATAAGTCAAACCACAAAATGAGAGTGTGGGCGCTGAGTCGGCCGAAAAGGCATAATGCGTAACTCGGGGACCAGCCCGATCCCCCTTTACATGCTGCTGGTCCGGCTGCCACAACCCTTGGTCCGGCTAGGGCTTAGACATGGAATAAACTCCCTAGGCCTAAGCCAACCCATGAAACGGGCGTACGGGCACTCAGCTGGCTGGAGAGGCAGAATGCGTAAGTCGGGGATCGACCCGGTCCCCCCTACGTGCTGCCGATCCTGCTGTCGCAACCCTCGATTCGGTCTGATCCTAGACTAGGAATGAACTCCGTATGCTTAGATTGGGGATGAACTCCGTATGCCTAAGTCAACCCACGAAACGAGTATACGGGCATTCAGTCGATCAAAAAGGTCGATCGAAGAGGCATAATGCACAAGCCGAGGATCAGCTCGATCCCTCTTACGTGCTACCGATCCCGCTGTCGGTCCTACTGCCACAACCCTCGGTCCGGCTGGGGCTTAGACATCGAATGAACTCTGTATGCCTAAGCCAACCCACGAAAGGAGCGTACGGGCACTCAGCCAGTCGGTGAGGCAGAATGCGCAAGCTGAGGATCGGCCCGATCCCCTCTACGTGTTGTCAATCCTGTTGCTGGTCCTGCTACTGCAACCCTCGATTCGATCTGATCTTAGACTGGGAATGAACTTCATATGCTAAGACATAGAATGAACTCTGTATGCCTAAGCCAACCCATGAAACGAGCGTGCGTGCAGGCACTCAGCTGGTCAAAGAGGCAGAATGCGCAAACTGGTCAAAGAGGCAAAATGTGCAAACTTTTTTCCTTTTAGGATTTTTTAAAATTTTTCTAGAAAGAGTTTTGTCCCCAAATTTGGTAGAGGTGATCCTTGTATTTTTGCTGGCACGCACAAAAAAATTCAGTTAGAAACTCGAAGTGGAGAAGATTTTGTGACTATTTGAAAAAAGTGTCCGCAATTCAAACACTTTAATGGCTACTGGCAGCAAACCTATAAAATCTCAAATGCTCTTTAAGGGGGTGTGAGTTCTTGAGGTTTGATGAAGGATAGGGGGCCAATATAAGGGCAAAGTACCAGCACCCATCTCACATCATGTGTGCACAACCCTGGCCCCCCCAATCATCGAAAACCCCAATGCCGTCGATTAGGCTCTCCGGTGATACTCCGACGATGCTCTGGCGATGGTGCGTCGGGCAAAAAAAATACGACACCAGCACATTCCCGAGCCCAGCATGTGCACCATGGCTCAAAATCTTATACTGGGAATGAACTCTGCATGCTTAGACATGGAATGAACTCTGTATGCCCAAGCCAACCCATGAAACGAGCATGTGGGTGTTCAGCTGGCCGGAGAGGCAGAATCCGCAAGCCGGGGATCGACCCGATCCCCCTCTACGTGCTACCAGTCCCACTGCCACAACCTTCAGTCTGGCTGGGGCTGGACATGGAATGAACTACCTATGCCTAAGCCAACCCATGAAACGGGCGTGCGGGCGCTCAGTCGACTAGAGAGGCAGAATGCACAAGCTGGGGATCAACTTGGTCCCTGCCTGCGTGCTGTCGATCCTGCTACTGGTCCTACTACCGCAACCCTCAGTCCAGTCCAATTTTAGACTAGGAACGAACCCTGTATGCTTAGACATGGAATGAACTCCGTATGCCTAAGCCAACCCACGAAACGAGTGTGCAGGCACTCAACCGGTCGGAGACGCAGAACGCATAAGCCGAGAACCGGCCCGGTCCCCCTCTGCGTGCTATCGATTCTGCTGCCACAACCCTCGGTCCGATTTGATGTTAGACTGGGAATGAACTCCGTATGCCTAAGTCAACCCACAGAACGAGCACGCGGGCATTGATCCGACCGGAGAGGCATAATACGCAAGTCAGGGATCAGCCCGATCCCCCTCTACATGTTATTGATGTCGCTGCCACAACCCTCGGTCCGGCTGGGGCTTAGACATGGAATGAACTCCATATGCCTAAGCCAACCCCCGAAACAGGCGTGCGGTGCTCAGTCGATCGAAGAGGCAGAATGCGTAAGCCAGGGATCAGCCCGATCCCCCCTGCGTGCTGCAGATCCTATTGTCGCAACCCTCGATCCAGTCTGATCTTAGACTTGGAATGAACTCCGTATGTTTAGACTGGGGATGAACTTCATATGCCTAAGTCAACCCATGAAATGAGTGTACTGGTGCTCATCCAGTCGGAGAGGCAGAATGCACAAGCCGTGGTTCGACTCGATCCCCCATTGCGTGCTGTCGATCCTGCTGCTTGTCCTACTGCCACAACCCTCGGTCTGGTCTGATCTTAGACTGGGAATGAACTCCGTATGCTTAGACATGGAATGAACTTCGTATGCCTAAGCCAACCCATGAAACGAGCATGCGGGCACTCAGCCGGCCAGAGAGGCAGAATGCCTAAGCCAGGGACCGACCTGGTCCCTTTTGCATGCTGTTGATGCTACTGTCACAACCATCTATCTGGTCTGATCTTAGACTAGGAATGAACTCCGTATCCCTAAGTCAACCCCCAAAATGAGCGTTCAGATGCTGAGCCGATCGAAGAGGCATAGTGCGTAAGTCGGGGATCAGCCCGGTCCTCCTCTGCGTGCTGTCGGTCCCGCTGCCACAACCTTCGGTCCAACTGGGGCTTAGACATGGAATGAACTCCCTATGCCTAAGCCAACCCACCAAACGAGTGTGCGGACACTCAACCGGCCAGAGAGGCAGAATGCGTAAGCCTGGGATCGACCTGATCCCCCCTGCGTGTTGCTGATCTTGCTACCTCAAGCCTCAGTCCGTTATGATCTTAGACTTGAAATGAATTCCGTATGCTTAGACTGGGGATGAACTCCGTATGCCTAAGTCAACCCACGAAACGAGCGTACAGGCGCTCAACCAATCGGAGAGGTCGGTCGGAGAGGCAAAATGCGTAAGCTGGGGACCGACCCAGTCCCCTGCTATATGCTATCGATCCTTCTGCTGGTTCTGCTACCGTAACCCTCAGTCTGGTCTGATCTTACATTGGGAATGAACTCCATATGCTTAGACATGGAATGAACTCCGTATGCCAAAGCCAACCCACAAACGAGCGCGCGGTGCTCAGCCGGTAAGAGAGGCAGAATGCGCAAGCCGGGGACCAACCCGGTCCCCTTACGTGCTATCGATCCTGCTACCGCAACCCTCGGTCCGGTTCGATCTTAGACTGGGAATGAACTTCGTATGCCTAAGTCAACCCACAAAACGAGCATCCGGGTGCTGAGCTGGCCAGAGAGGCATAATGTGCAAGCCGGGGATCGGCTTGATCCCCCTACGCCTTCATGTGAAGTTTCATGGCAAGACGACCCGTTTTCTATTTTTCATGATTTTCAAAAATTTTTACGGTTCGGGATTTGTTAAAATTTTTTTAGGAAGAGATTTGTCCTCAAATTTGGTAGCGATGATCCTCGTATTTTTGTTGGCATGCACAAAAAAATTCAGCTAAAAACTCGAAGTGGAGAAGATTTTGTGATCGTTTGAAAAAAGTGTCCCCATTTTAGACACTTTAATGGCTACTGGCAGCAAACCTATAAAATCTCAAATGCTCTTTAAGGGGGTGTGAGTTCTCGAGGTTTGATGAGGGATAGGGGGCCAATATAATAGCCAAGTACCAGCACCCAACCCACATCATGTGCGCGCAAGCCCCCAGCCCCCCAATCACCGTAACCCCCAATGCCGCCGGTTAGGCTCTCCGATAATGCTCCGGTGATGCTCCGATGATGGTGCCCCGGGCAAAAAAAATGCTGCACCAGCCCATGCTTCAGCCCAGCATGTGCACCGTGGCTCAAACTCTTAGGCTGGGAATGAACTCTGTATGCTTAGACATGGAATGAACTCTGTATGCCTAAGCCAACTGATGAAACGAGCATCCGAGCACTCTACTGGCCGGAGAGGAAGAATGCGCAAGTCAGGGATCAGCCCGGTCCCCCTCTATGTGCTATCGGTCTCGCTACCACAACCCTCAGTCTGGCTGGCACTTAGACATGGATTGAACTCCCTATGCCTAAGCCAACCCATGAAACGGGCGTACGGGCGCTCAGTCGGCCAGAGAGGTAGAATGCGCAAGCCGTGGATTAGCCCGGTCCCCCTGCGTGCTTTCGATGCTGGTGCCGTAACCCTTGATCCTGTGCGATCTTAGATTGGGAATGAATTCTATATGCTTAGACTGGGGATGAACTCTGTATGCTTAAGTCAACCAACGAAATGAGCGTGCGGATGCTCAGCCGACCAGAGAGGCAGGATGCGCAAGCCGGGGATTGAACGGGTGGTAGGTGGGTTCAAGCACATCTTCATATTTCTGCCATGCCAATGCCATTTTTATGGCTTGTAAATTCATACAATGGTCCACTACGCCTTCATGTGAAGTTTCGTGGCAAGACAACCCGTTTAGTATTTTTCACGATTTTTGAAACTTCTTGCGGTTTGGGATTTTTTAAAATGTTTTTAGAAAGAGTTTTGACCCCAAATTTGGTAGAGGTGATCCTTGTATTTTTTTTGGTATGCACAAAAAAATTCAACAAAAAACTCGTAGTGGAGAAGATTTTGTGATCGTTTGAAAAATGTGTCCCCATTTCGGACGCTTTAATGGCTATTGGCGGCAAACCTATAAAATCTCAAATGCTCTTTAAGGGGGTGTGAGTTCTCAAGGTTTGATGAGGGATAGGGGGCCAATATAAGGGCCAAGTCCAGCACCCATCGCACATCTTGTGCGCACACCCCCTGGCCCCCCCTAATCGCCAGAACCCCCAATGCCGCCGGTTAGGCTCTCCGGCGATGGTGCCCCGGGTGAAAAAAATGCAGCAGCAGCACATGCCCAAGCCCAACATGTGCATTGTGGCTCAAACTCTTAGACTGGGAATGAACTCCATATGCTTAGACATGGAATGAACTCCGTATGCCTAAGCCAACCCATGAAACGAGCGTACGGGCGCTCAGCCGGCCAGAGAGGTAAAATGCGCAAGTCGGGGATCGACCTGGTCCCCCTCTTTGTGCTGTCGGTCCCACTGCCACAACCCTCAATCCAGCTGGTGCTTAGACATGGAATGAACTCCCTATGCCTAAGCCAACCCACAAAACAGGCGTGCGGGCGCTCTGCCGACCTGAGAGGCAGAATGCGCAAGGCGGGGATTGGCCCAGTCCCCCTTGTGTGCTGCCGATCCTACTGCCGCAACCCTTGGTCCGGTCTGATCTTAGACTGGGAATGAACTCCGTATGCTTAGACTGGGGATGAACTCTGTATGCCTAAGTCAACCCGCCAAACGAGCGTGTGGACGCTCAGTCGACCAGAGAGGTAGGATGTGCAAGTCGGGGATCGAACAGGTGGTAAGTGGGTTCAAGCACATCTTCATATTTCTACCATGCCAATGCCATTTTTATGGCTTGTAAAATCATAGAATGGTCCCCTACGCCTTCATGTGAAGTTTCGTGGTGAGACGACCCGTTTTCTATTTTTCATGATTTTTGAAACTTTTTACGGTTTGGGATTTTTTAAAATGTTTTTAGAAAGAGTTTTGTCCCCAAATTTGGGAGAGGTGATCCTTGTATTTTTTTTGGCATGCATAAAAATATTCAGCTAAAAACTCGAAGTGGAGAAGATTTTGTGACCGTTTGAAAAAAGGGTCCCCATTTCAGACACTTTAATGGCTATTGGCAGCAAACCTATAAAATCTCAAATGCTCTTTAAGAGGGTGTGAGTTCTCGAGGTTTAATGAGGGATAAGGGGCCAATATAAGGGCTAAGTACCAGCACCTATCGCCTATAATGTGCGCACACCCCCAATGCCACCGATTAGGCTCTTCGGCGACGCTCCGACAATGGTGCCCCAGGCGAAAAAAATGCAGCACCAGCACATGCCCGAGCCCAGCATGTGCACCGTGGCTCAAACTCTTAGAATGGGCATGAACTCCGTATGCTTAGACATGGAATGAACTCCCTATGCCTAAGCCAACCCATGAAACGGGCGTGCGGACGCTCAGCCGGCCGGAGAGGCAGAATGCGTATACCGATGATCGACCCGGTCCCCCTGCGTGCTGTCGATCCTACTACTGCAACCCTCGATCTGGTCTGATCTTAGACTGGGAATAAACTCCATATGCTTAGACTGGGGATGAACTCCGTATGCCTAAGTCAACCCACGAAACGAGCGTGTGGACGCTCAGTCGACCAGACAGGCAGGATGCACAAGCCGGGGATCGAATGGGTGGTAGGTGGGTTCAAGCACATCATCAAATTTCTGCCAGGCCAATGCCATTTTTATGGCTTGTAAATTCATACAATGATCCCCTACGGCTTCATGTGAAGTTTCATGGGAAGACGACCCGTTTTCTATTTTGCATGATTTTTGAAACTTTTTACAGTTCGGGATTTTTTAAAATTTTTTTAGAAAGAGTTTCATCCCCAAATTTGGTAGAGGTGATCCTTGTATTTTTATTGGCATGCACAAAAACATTCAGCTAAAAACTCAAAGTGGAGAAGATTTTGTGACCGTTTGAAAAAAGTGTCCCCATTTCAGACACTTTAATGGCTACTGGCAGCAAACCTATAAAATCTCAAATGCTCTTTAAGGGGGTGTGAGTTCTCGAGGTTTGATGAGGGATAGGGGGCCAATATAAGGGCCAAGTACCAGCACCCATTGCACATCATATGCGCACACCCCCCGGCCCTCCAATCGCTGGAACCCCCAATGCCGTCGGTTAGGCTCTCCGGTGATGCTTCGGTGATGCTCCTGTGATGGTGCCACGGGCAAAACAAATGTGGCACCAGCACATGCCCAAGCCCAGCATGGGCACCGTGGCTCAAACTCTTAGACTGGGAATGAACTCTGTATGCCTAAGCCAACCCACGAAATGAGCAAGCCGGGGATCGGCCCGGTCCCCCTCTGTGTGCTGCTAGTCCCGCTGCCACAACCGTCAGTCTGGATGGGGCCTAGAGATTGAATAAGCTCCCTATGCCTAAGCCAACCCATGAAACGGGCGTGCGGGTGCTCAACCGATCGGAGAGGCAAAATGCACAAGCCAAGGATCGGCCTGGTCCCCCTGTGTGCTGTCGATCTTACTGCAGCAACCCTCGGTCAGGTCTGATCTTAGACTGGGAATGAACTTCGTATGGCTAGACATGGAATGAACTCCATATGCCTAAGCTAACCGATGAAATGAGTGTGCGGGTGCTTACCCAGTCGAAGAGGTAGAATGCGCAAGTCGGGGATCTGCCTGGTCCCCCCTTGCGTGTTGTCAATCCCGCTGTCGCAACCCTCGATCTGGTCCGATCTTAGACTGGGAATAAACTCTGTATGCCTAAGTCAACCCATGAAATGAGTGTTCGAGCATTGAGCCGGTCGGAGAGGCATAATGCGCAAGCCGAGGATCGGCCTGATCCCCCTCTGCGTGCTACCGGTCCCACTACCACAACCCTCGGTCCGACTGGGGCTTAGACATGGAATGAATCCCTATGACTAAGCCAACCCACGAAATGGGCGTGCAGGCGCTCACTCGACCAGAGAGGCAGAATGCATAAGTCGGGGATCGACCCAGTTCCCTCTGTGTGTTGCCGATCTTACTGCCGTAACCCTTGGTCGAGTTCGATCTTAGACTGGGAATGAACTCCGTATGCTTAGACTGGGGATGAACTCCGTATGCCTAAGTGAACCCACGAAACGAGCATGCGAGCATTCAGGAGGTCGGAGAGGCCAGCCGAAGAGGCATAATACGCAAGCTAGGGATTAGCTCGATCCCCTTTTACGTGCTGTCGATCCTGCTATCGGTCCTGCTGCCACAACCCTCTATCCAGATGGGGCTTAGACATGGAATGAACTCCGTATGCCTAAGCCAACCCACGAAATGAGCGTGTGGGTGCTCAGTCAGTCGGATAGGCAGAATGTGCATACCGGGGATTGACCTGGTCCCTCTTGCATGCTGTCGATCCTGTTGCTGGTCCTGCTGCCGTAACCCTTGGTTTGATCTGATCTTAGTCTGGGAATGAACTCTGTATGCTTAGACATGGAATGAACTCTGTATGCCTAAGCCAACCCATGAAACGAGCGTGCGAGTGCTCAACCTGTCGAAGAGGTAGAATGCGCAAGCCGAGGATCGGTTTAGTCCGCTATACGTGCTATCGATCCTGCTACTGCAACCCTCGATCCGGTCTGATCTTAGACTGGGAATGAACTCGATATGCCTAAGTCAACCCACTAAACGAGCATTCGGGCGCTGAGCCAGCCGTAGAGGCATAATGCGCAAGCCAGGGACCGGTCCGGTCCCCCTCTAAGTGCTGTCTGTTCCACTGCCACAACCATTGGTCCAGTTGGGGCTTAGACATGGAATGAACTCCCTACGCCTAAGCCAACCCATGAAACGAGCATGTGGACGCTCATCCGGCCAGAGAGGCAGAATGCGTAAGCCGGGGACCGGTTCGGTCCCCCCTACGTGCTACCGATCCTGCTGCTGGTCCTACTATCGTAACCCTTGGTCCGGTCTAATCTTAGACTGGGAATGAACTCCGTATGCCTAAGCCAACTCACGAAATGAGCGTGCGGGCGCTCAGCCAGCTGAAGAGGTAGAATGCACAATGCAGGGATCGATCCAGTCCCCCCCTGCGTGCTGTCGATCCTGCTGCCACAACCCTCAGTCCGGTCCGATCTTAGACTGGGAATGAACTCCATATGCCTAAGTCAATGCATGAAACGAATGTTCGAGCACTGAGCCAGCTGGAGAGGCATAATGCACAAGCTAAGGATCGGCCCGGTCCCCCTCTACGTGCTACCGGTCCTGCTGCCACAACCCTCGTTCCGACTAGGGCTTAGACATGGAATGAACTCCCAATGCCTAAGCCAACCCACGAAATAGGCATGCGGGCACTCAGTCGGCCGGAGAGACAGAATGCGCAAGCCAGAGATCGGCCCATCCCCCCTGCGTGCTACCGATCCTGCCCCACAACCCTCCGTCCGGTCCAATCTTAGACTTGGAATGAAGTTCGTATGCTTACACTGGGGATGAACTCTGTATGCCTAAGTCAACCCATGAAACGAGCGTGCGGGTGCTCAGTCGGTCGGATAGGCATAATGCGTAAGTCGAGGATTAGCCCGGTCCCCCTCTGCGTGCTGTCGATCCCGCTGTCGGTCCTGCTGCCACAACCCTCAGTCCAGCTGGGGCTTAGACATGGAATGAACTCCGTATACCTAAGCCAACCCACAAAATGAGCATGCAGGTGCTCAACCGATCGAAGAGGCAGATGCGCAAGCTAGGGATCGGCCTAATCCCCCCTGTGTGTTGCCAATCCTGCTATTGGTCCTGCTACCGCAACCCTCAGTCCAGTCTGATCTTAGACTGGGAATGAACTCTGTATGCTTAGACATGGAATGAACACCTTATGCTAAAGCCAACCCACAAAATGAGCGTGTGGGTGCCCAGTCGACTGAAGAGGCAGAATGTGCAAGTCGAGGACTGGCATGGTCCCCCCTGCGTGCTGTCGATCCTGCTGTTGCAACCCTCAGTCTGGTCTGATCTTAGACAGGGAATGAACTCCATATGCCAAAGTTAACCCATGAAACGAGCGTGCGGGTGTTGAGTCGGTCGGAGAGGCATAATGAGTAAGTCGAGGATCGACTCGATCCCCCACTGAGTGCTGTCGGTCCCACTGCCACAACCCTCGGTTCAGCTAGGCTTAGACATGAAATGAACTTCGTATGCCTAAGCCAACCCACGAAACGAGCGTGCAGGTGCTCAGTCGACCGAAAAGGCAGTATGCATAAGCTGGGGATCGGCCCGATCCCCCCTACGTACTGTCGATCCTACTGTTGGTCCTACTACCGCAACCCTCAGTCCGTTCTGATCTTAGACTGGGAATGAACTCCATATGCTTAGGCATGTAATGAACTCTGTATACCTAAGCCAACCCATGAAACGAACGTGCTGGCACTTAGTCGGTCGGAGAGGCAGAATGCGCAAGCCAGGTACTGGCTCAGTCCCCTCTACGTGCTATCGATCCTGCTACCGTGGCTTAAACTCTTAGACTGGGAATGAACTCCGTATTATTAGACATGGAATGAACTTCGTAAGCCTAAGCCAACCCATGAAAAGAGCGTGCGAGCGCTCAGCAGGTCGGAGAGGCAGAATGTGTAAGTCGAGGATTGGCTCGATCCCCCTCTGCATGTTGCCGGTCCCGCTGCCACAACCCATGATCTGGCTGGGGCTTAGACATGGAATGAACTCCCTATGCGTAAACCAACCGATAAACCGGAGGTGCGGGTGCTCAACATGCTACCGATCCTGCTGCCGTAACCCTCGATCCAGTTCGATCTTAGACTTGGAATGAACTTCGTATGCTTAGACTGGGGATGAACTCCGTATGCCTAAGTCAACCCACGAAACGAGCATGCCAGAGCTCAGTCGGCTGGAGAGGTAAAATGGGCAAACCGGGGATTGACCTGGTCCCCCCTGTGTGCTGTCGATCCTACTGTCGATCCTGCTACCATAACCCTCGATCCGATCCTATCTTAGACTGGGAATAAACTCCGTACGCTTAAACATGGAATGAACTCCGTATGCCTAAGCCAACCCATGAAACGAGCGTGCGGGCATTCAGTCGATCGGAGAGGCAGAATGTGCAAGCCGGGGAGTGGCCCGATCCCCCCTACGTGCTATCAATCCTACTGTCGTAACCCTCGGTCCGATCCGATCTTAGACTGGGAATGAACTCTGTATGCCTAAGTCAACCCATGAAATGAGCGTTCGACCGCTGAGCCAATCGGAGAGGCATAATGCGTAAGCCGGGATCGATCTGATCCCTCATTGAGTGCTGTCGTTCCCGCTGCCACAACCCTCAGTCCGGCTGGGGCTTAGACATGGAATGAACTCCCTATGCTTAAGCCAACCCATGAAACTGGCGTGCGGGCGCTCAGCCAGCTGGAGAGGTAGAATGCGTAAGTTGGGGATCGACCCGGTCCCCCTGTGTGCTGTCGATCTTGCTGCTGCAACCCTCAATCCATTAGATCTTAGGCTGGGAATATACTCCGTATGCTTAGACTGGGGATGAACTCCATATGCCTAAGTCAACCCACGAAACGAGCATGCAGGCGCTCAGCCAGTCGGAGAGGTCGACCGAAGATGTAGAATGTGCAAGTCGGGGATTGACCTAATTCCCCCTTGCGTACTGCTGATCTTAGACTGGGAATGAACTCCGTATGCTTAGACATGGAATAAACTTTGTATGCCTAAGCCAACCCATGAATCGAGCGTACGGGCGCTCAACCGGTCGAAGAGGCAGAATGCACAAGCAGGGGACCAGCTCGATCCCCCCTGTATGCTGTCGATCTTGCTACCGTAACCCTCATTCTGGTCTGATCTTAGAATGGGAATGAACTCCGTTTGTCAAAGTCAACTCATGAAATGAGCATTCGGGTGTTAAGTCGGTCGGAGGGCATAATACGCAAGCTGAGGATCGGCCCGATCCCCCTCTACGTGCTATCGGTCCCACTGCCACAACCCTCAGTCCGACTGGGGCTTAGACATGGAATGAACTCCCTATGCCTAAGCCAACCCATGAAACGGGCGTGAGGGCGCTCAGTCGACCAAAGAGGCAGAATGCGCAGGCCAGGGATCAGCTCAATCCCCCTTGCAAGCTGTCGATCCTACTGTCGTAACCCTTGGTTCGGTCTGATCTTAGACTGGGAATGAACTTCGTATGCTTAGACTGGGGATGAACTCCGTATGACTAAGTCATCCCATAAAATGAGCGTGCGAGCACTCAGCCAGCCGAAGAGTTCGATCAGAAAGGCATAATGAGCAAGTCGGGGATTAGCCCGATTCCCCTTTGCGTGCTGTCGATTCCGCTGCCGGTCCTGCTGCCACAACCCTCGATTCGACTGGGGCTTAGACATGGAATGAACTCCGTATGCCTAAGCCAACCCACGAAATGAGTGTGCGGGTGCTCAGCCGATCGAAGAGGTAGAATGCGCAAGCCGGGGATTGGCTCGATCCCCCCTGCGTGCTATCGATCCTACTGCTGGTCCTACTACTGCAACCCTCGATCTGGTCTGATCTTAGACTGGGAATGAACTCCGTATGCTTAGACAGGGAATAAACTTCGTATGCGTAAGCCAACCCATGAAACGACCGTGCGGGCGCTCAACCGGTCGGAGAGGCAGAATGCGCAAGCTGGGGATCGACCTGGTCCCTCCTGTGTGCTATCGATCCTACTGCCGCAACCCTCGGTCCAGTTCGATCTTAGACTGGGACTGAACTCCGTATGCCTAAGTCAACCCACGAAACGAACGTACGGGTGCTAAGCCGGTCGGAGAGGCATAATGCGCAAGCTGAGGATCGACCCAATCCCCCTCTGCGTGCTGTCGGACCCACTGGCACAACCCTCGATATGACTGGGGCTTAGACATGGAATGAACTCCCTATGCCTAAGCCAACTGATGAAACGGGTGTGTAGGCGCTCAACCGATCGGAGAGGCAGAATGCACAGCAAGAGGATCGGCCCGATCCGCCCTGCATGCTGTCGTACTCCTCGGTCCGATTCGATCTTAGACTGGGAATGAACTCCATATGGTTAGATTGGGGATGAACTCTGTATGCCTAAGTCAACCCATGAAACGAGCGTGTGGGTGCTCAACCAATCGGAGAGGCCGACCGGAGAGGCAGAATGCACAAACCAAGGATCAACCTGGACCCTCTGCGTGCTGCCGATCCTACTGCTGGTCCTACTGTCGCAACCCTTGGTTCGATCTGATCTTAGACTGGGAATGAACTCCGTATGCTTGGACATGGAATGAACTCCGTATGCCTAAGCCAACCCATGAAATGAGCGTCCAGGCACTCAGTCGGTCGGAGAGGTAGAATGCGTAAGCTGGGGATTGACTCGATCCCCCCTGCATGCTGTTGATCCTGTTGCCTTAACCCTTGGTCCGATCCAATCTTAGACTGGGAATGAACTCTGTATGCTTAAGTCAACCCATGAAACGAGCGTTTGGGCGCTGGGCAGGTCGAAGAGGCATAATGCGCAAGCTGGGGATTGACTCGATCCCCCTTTGCGTGCTGTCGGTCTCGCTGCCACAATCCTCGCTCTGGCTGGGGCTTAGACATGGAATGAACTCCCTATGCCTAAGCCAACCCACGAAACGGGTGTGCGGGCGCTCAGCCGGCTGGAGAGGTAGAATGCGCAAGCGGGGATCAGTTTAGTCCCCCATGCGTGCTGCCGATCCTGCTGCCGCAACCCTCGGTCCGATCCGTTCTTAGACTGGGAATGAACTTTGTATGCTTAGACTAGGGATGAACTCTATATGCCTAAGTCAACCCACGAAATGAGCGTGCGGACGCTCAGCCGACCAGAGAGGAAGGATGCGCAAGGCGAGGATCGAACAGATGGTAGGTCAGTTCCAGCACATCTTCATATTTCTACCATGCCAATGCCATTTTTATGGTTTGTAAATTCATGCAATGGTCCCCTACGCCTGCATGTGAAGTTTCATGGCAAGATGACCCGTTTTCTATTTTTCACAATTTTTGAAACTTTTTACGGTTCGAGATTTTTTAAAATTTTTTTAGAAAGAGTTTTGTCTCCAAATTTGGTATAGGTCATCCTTGTATTTTTTTTGGCATGCATAAAAAAATTCAGCTAAAAACTCGAAGTGGAGAAGATTTTGTGACCGCTTGAAAAAAGTGTCCCCATTTTAGACACTTTGATGGCTACTGGCAACAAACCCATAAAATCTCAAATGCTCTTTAAGGGGGCGTGATTTCTCAAGGTTTGATGAGGGATAGGGGGCCAATATAAGGGCCAAGTACCACCACCCATCACACATCATGTGCGCACACCCGCCAGCCCCCTCAATCGTCGGAACCCCCAATGCCGCTAGTTAGGCTTTCCGACGATGCTCTGACGATGGTATCCCAGGCGAAAACGATGCAGTACCAGCACATGGCTGAGCGCAGCATGTGCCCCGTGGCTCAAACTCCTAGACTGGGAATGAACTTCATATGCTTAGACATGGAATGAACTCCATATGCCTAAGCCAACCTACGAAACGAGCGTGCGAGAACTCAGTCGGTCGGAGAGGCAGAATGCGCAAGCCGGGGATCAACCTGGTCCCCCTCTGCATGCTGCTGGTCCCATTGCCACAACCCTCGGTCTGGCTGGGGCTTAGACATGGAATGAACTCCCTATACCTAAGCCAACCCATGAAACGGGCGTACGGGCGCTTAGTCGGCCGGAGAGGCAGAAAGCGCAAGCCGAGGATCGGCTCGGTCCCCCTTGCGTGCTGCCGATCCTGCTGCCGCAACCCTCAATCCAGTTAGATTCTAGACTGGGGATGAAATTTGTATGCCTAACTCAGCCCACGAAACGAGCGTGCGGGCGCTCAGCCGACGGGAGAGGCCGATCGAAGAGCTAGAATGCGCAAGCCGGGGATCGGCCTGGTCCCCCCCTATGTGCTGTCGATCCTACTGCTGGTCCTACTGCTGCAACCCTCGATCCAGTCTGATCTTAGACTGGGAATGAACTCCGTATGCTTAGACATGGAATGAACTCCGTATGCCTAATCCAACCCACGGAATGAACTCCGTATGCTTAGACTAGGAATGAACTCCGTATGCTTAGACTAGGGATGAACTCCGTATGCCTAAGTCAACCCATGAAACGAGCGTATGGGTGCTCAGCCGACCAGAGAGGCAGGATGCGCAAGCCGGGGATCGAACTGGTGGTAGGTGGGTCCAAGCACATCTTCATATTTCTGCCATGCCAATGCCATTTTTGTGGCTTGTAAATTCACACAATGGTCCACTAAGCCTTCATGTGAAGTTTCGTGCCAAGACAACCAGTTTTCTATTTTTCATGATTTTGGAAACTTTTTGCGGTTCAAGATTTTTTAAAATTTTTTTAGAAAGAGTTTTGTCCCCAAATTTGGTAGAGGTGATCGTTGTATTTTTGTTGGCATGCACAAAAAACTTCAGCTAAAAACTCAAAGTGGAGAAGATTTTGTGACCATTTGAAAAAAGTGTCCCCATTTCAGACACTTTAATGGCTACAAGCAGCAAACCTATAAAATCTCAAATGCTCTTTAAGGGGGTGTGAGTTCTTGAGGTTTGATGAGGGATAGGGGGCCAATATAAGGGCCAAGTACTAGCACCCATCGCACATCATGTGATCACACCCCCCGGCCACCCTAATGGCTGGAACCCCCAATGCCGCTGGTGAGGCTCTCCGATGATGCTCCGACGATAGTGCCTCGAGCAAAAAAAATGTGGCACCAGCACATGCCCGAGCCCAGCATGTGCACCGTGGCTCAAAATCTTAGATTGGGAATGAACTCTGTATGCTTAGACATGGATTGAACTCCGTATGCCTAAGCCAACCCATGAAACGAACGTGCGGGTGCTCAGCTAGTCGGAGAGGCAGAATGCACAAGCCGGGGATCAGCCCGGTCCCCCCTACGTGCTATCGATCCTGCTATCACAACCCTTGGTCTGGTCTGATCTTAGACTAGGAATGAACTCCATATGCATAAGTCAACCCATGAAACGAACGTGCGGGTGTTGAGCCAGTCGAAAAGGCATAATGTGCAAGCCGGGGATTAACCCGGTCTCCCTTTGCATGCTACTAGTCCTACTACCACAACCCTCAGTCCAGTTGGGGCCTAGACATGGACTGAACTCCCTATGCCTAAGCCAACCCATGAAACGGGCGTACGGGCGCTCAGTCGACCGAAGAGGCAAAATGTGCAAGCTGAGGATCGACCCGATCCCTCCTACGTGATGCAGATCCTACTGCTGGTCCTGCTATCGCGACCCTTAATTCCATCCAATCTTAGATTAGGAATGAACTCCGTATGCTTAGACATGGAATGAACTCTGTATGCCTAAGCCAACCCACGAAACGAGCGTGCGGGTGCTCTACTGATTGGAGAGGCAGAATGCACAAGCCAGGGATCGGCCTGGTCTCCCTGCATGCTGCCGATCCTGCTACCGTAACCCTCGGTCCGATCTGATCTTAAACTAGGAATGAACTCGTATGCTTAGACTGGGGATGAACTCCGTATGCCTAACTCAACCCACGAAATGAGCGTGCGGGCGCTTAGCCGACCAGAGAGGTAGGATGCACAAGCCGGGGATAGAACGGGTGGTAGGTGGGTTCAAGCACATCTTCATATTTCTGCCATGCCAATGCCATTTTTATGGCTTGTAAATTCATACAATGTTCCCCTAAGCCTTCATGTGAAGTTTCATGGCAAGGCGACCCATTTTCTATTTTTCATGATTTTTGAAACTTTTTACGGTTCAAGATATTTTAAAATTTTTTAGAAAGAAGTTTGTCCCCAAATTTTGTAGAGGTGATCCCTGTATTTTTGTTGGCATGCCCAAAACAGTTCAGTTAAAAACTCGAAGTGGAGAAGATTTTGTGACCGTTTGAAAAAAGTGTCCCCATTTCAGACACCTAATTGGCTACTGGCAGCAAACCTATAAAATCTCAAATGCTCTTTAAGGGGGTGTGAGTTCTGAAGGTTTGATGAGCAATAGGGTGCCAATATAAGGGCCAAGTACCCTCACCCATCGCTCATCATGTGCGCACACCCCCCGGCCCCTACAATCGTCGGAAGCCCCAATGCCGCCAGTTAGGCTCTTCGACGATACTCCAGTGATGGTGCCTCGAGCGAAAAAAATGTGGCACAGCACATGCCCGAGCCCAACATGTGCATCATGGCTCAAAATCTAAGACTGAGAATGAACTCCGTATGCTTAGACATGGAACGAACTCCGTAAGCCTAAGCTAACCATGAAACAAGCGTGCGGGCACTCAGTCGACCAGAGAAACAGAATGCATAAGCTGGGTATCAGCCCGGTCCCCCTCTGCATGCTACCAGTCCTGCTATCACAACCCTCGGTTTGGCTGGGGTTTACAAATAGAATGAACTCCCTATGCCTAAACCAACCCACGAAACGGACGTGGGGGCACTCAGCCGGCCGGAGAGGCATAATGCGCAAGCCGAGGATCGGCCCAGTCCCCCTCTGCGTGCTGCTGGTCCCGCTGCCACAACCCTTGGTCCAGCTGGGGCTTAGACATGGAATGAACTCTCTATGCCTAAGCCAACCCACGAAACGGGCGTGCGGGTGCTTAGTCGACCAGAGAGGCAGAATGCGTAAGTCGGGGTTCGGCTTGGTCCCCCTGCGTGCTGTCGATCCTGCTGCCGCAACCCTCGGTCTGGTTCGATCTTAGACTGGGAATGAACTCCGTATGCTTAGACTGGGGATGAACTCTGTATGCCTAAGCCAACCCACGAAACGAGTGTGCGGGCGCTGAGCCGGTCGGAGAGGGAGAATGCGCAAGCCGGGGATCGACCTGGTCCCCCAGCGTGCTGTCGATCCTGCTGCCGCAACCCTCAGTCCGGTCTGATCTTAGACTGGGAATGAATTCCGTATGCTTAGATTGGGGATGAACTCCGTATGCCTAGGTCAACCCACGAAACGAGCGTACGGGTGCTCAGCCGACCAGAGAGGCAGGATGCACAAGCCAGGGATCGAACGGGTGGTAGGTGGGTTCGAGCACATCTTCATATTTCTACCATGCCAATGCCATTTTTGTGGCTTGTAAATTCATACAATGGTCCCCTAAGCCTTCATGTGAAGTTTCATGGCAAGACGACCCGTTTTCTATTTTTCATGATTTTGGAAACTTTTTACGGTTCGGGATTTTTAAAAATTTTTTTAGAAAGAGTTTTGTCCTGAAATTTGGTAGAAGTGATCCTTGTATTTTTTTTGGCATGCACAAAAAACTTCAGCTAAAAACTCGAAGTGGAGAAGATTTTGTGAGCATTTGAAAAAAGTGTCCCCATTTCAGACACTTTAATGGCTACTGGCAGCAAACCTATAAAATCCCAAATGCTCTTTAAGAGGGTGTGAGTTCTCGAGGTTTGATGAAGGATAGGAGGCCAAAATAAGGGCCAAGTACCAGCAACCATGGCACATCATGTGCGCACACCCCCCCAGCCACCCCAATGGCCAGAACCCCCAATACCGCCGGTTAGGCTCTCTGACGATGCTCTGGCGATAGTGCCCCCGGCAAAAAAAATGCGGCACCAGCACATGCATGAGCCCAGCATGTGCATCGTGGCTCAAAATCTTAGAATGGGAATGAACTCCGTATGCTTAGACATGGATTGAACTCCGTATGCCTAAGCCAACCCACGAAACGAGCGTACGGGTGCTCAGCCAGCCGGAGAGGCAGAATGCACAAGTCGGGGATCGACTTGATCCCCCCTATGTGTTGTCGATCCTGGTATCACAACCCTCGGTCCGGTCTGATCTTAGACTAGGAATGAACTCCGCATGCATAAGTCAACCGACGAAATGAGCGTGCGGGCGCTGAGCCAATCGAAGAGGCATAATGCGCAAGTCAAGGATCGACCCGGTCCCCCTTTACGTGCTACTGGTCCCACTGCCGCAACCCTCAGTCCGACTGGGGCTTAGACATGGAATGAACTCCCTATGCCTAAGCCAACCTATGAAACGGGCGTGCGGGCGCTCAGCCAATCGGAGAGGTAGAATGCGTAAGCCGAGGATTGGCCTGGTCCCCCTTGCGTGTTGCTAATCTTGTTATCGCAACCCTCGGTCTGGTCCAATCTTAGACTGGGAATGAAATCCGTATGGTTAGATTAGGGATGAACTCCGTATGCCTAAGTCAACCCATGAAACGAGCGTGTGGGCGCTCAACCGGCCGGAGAGGCCGATCAGAAAGGCATAATGAGCAAGTCGGGGATCAGCTTGGTCCCTCTCTACATGCTACTGATCCTGCTGCTGGTCCTGCTGCTGCACCCCTTGATCTGGCTGGGGCTTAGATATGGAATGAACTCTGTATGCATGCAGGCGCTCAGCCAGTTGAAGAGGCAGAATGCGCAAGCCGGGGATCGACCCGGTCCCCCCCGTATGCTGTCGATCCTATAGCTGGTCCTACTATCGCAACCCTCAGTCCGATTCGATCTTAGACTGGGAATGAACTTCGTATGCTTCGAAATGGGATGAACTTCGTATGCCTAAGCCAACCCACGAAACGAGCGTACATGCGGGTGTTCAGTCGATCGGAGAGGCAGAATGCGCAAGTCAGGGACTGGCCTATTCTTCCCCTGTGTGATGTGGATCCTGTTACCGTAACCCTCGGTCTGGTCTGATCTTAGACTGGGAATGAACTCCGTTTGCCTAAGTCAACCCACGAAATGAGCGTGCAGGCGCTGAGCTGGTCGGAGAGGCAGAATGCGCAAGTCGAGGATCGGCCCAATCCCTCTCTACGTGCTGTTGATCCCGCTACCACAACCCTCAGTCCGACTGGGGCTTAGACATGGAATGAACTCCCTATGCCTAAGCCAACCCACGAATCGGGTGTGCGGGTGCTCAGTCGGTCGGAGAGGTAGAATGTGCAAGCTGGGGATCGGCTCGATCCCCCCTATGTGCTATTGATCCTACTGTCACAACCCTCGGTCCGGTCTGATCTTAGACTGGGAATGAACTCCATATGCTTAGACTGGGGATGAACTCCGTATACCTAAGTCAACCCATAAAATGAACCCCTGCGTGCTGTCGATCCTGTTGCTGGTCCTGCTGTCGCAACCCTCGGTTCCATCCGATCTTAGACTGGGAATGATATCTGTATGCTTTGTAATGGAATGAACTCCATATGCCTAAGCCAACCCACAAAACAAGCATGCGGGTGCTCAACCGGCCGAAGAGGTAGAATGCGCAAGTCGGGGATCGGCCCGGTCCCCCCTACGTGCTGTCGATCCTGCTGCTAGAACCCTCAGTCTGGTCCGATCTTAGACTGGGAATGAACTCCGTATGCGTAGACTACGGATGAACTATGTATGCTTAAGTCAACCCATGAAACGATCGTGCAGGCGCTCAGCCAATTGGAGAGGCATAATGCGTAAGCCGAGGATCGGCCCGATCCCCCTCTATGTGCTTTTCGGTCTCGCTGCCACAACCCTCAATCCAGTTGGGGCTTAGACATGGAATGAACTCGCTATGCCTAAGAAACGGGCGTGCGGGCATTCAGCCGGCCGGAGAGGCAAAATGTGTAAGCCGGGGATCAGCTCAGTCCCCCTGCGTGCTGTCGATCCTACTGCCGTAACCCTCGGTCCTGTCCAATCTTAGATTAGGAATGAACTTCGTATACTTAGACTGGGGATGATGCGCAAGCCGGGGATCGAACGGGTGGTAGGTGGGTTCAAGCACATCTTCATATTCTTGTCATGCCAATGCCATTTTTATGGCTTGTAAATTCATACAATGGTCCGCTAAGCCTTCATGTGAAGTTTCGTGGCAACACGACTCGTTTTCTATTTTTCATGATTTTTAAAACTTTTTGCGGTTCTGGATTTTTTAAAATTTTTTTAGAAAGAGTTTTGTCCCCAAATTTGGTAGAGGTGATCCTTGTATTTTTTTTGGCATGCATAAAAAAATTCAGCTAAAAACTCGAAGTGGAGAGGATTTTGCGACCATTTGAAAAAAGTGTCCCCATTTTAGACACTTTAATGGCTACTGGCAGCAAACCTGTAAAATCTCAAATGCTCTTTAAAGGGGTGTGAGTTCTCGAGGTTTGATGAGGGATAGGGGGCCAATATAAGGGCCAAGTACCAGCACCTATCACACATCATGTGCGCACACCCCCCCGGCCCCCCAATCGCCAGAAACCCCAATGCCGCCGGTTAGGCTCTCCAGCGATGCTCCGACGATGCTCCGACGATGCTCCGGCGATGGTGCCCCGGGCGAAAAAAATGTGGCACCAGCACATGCCTGAGCCCAGCATGTGCACCGTGGCTCAAACTCTTAGACTGGAATGAACTCTGTATGCTTAGACATGGAATGAACTCTGTATGCCTAAGCCAAACCACAAAATGAGCGTGTGGGCGCTCAACCGATTGGAGAGGTAGAATGCACAAGCTAGGGATTGGTCCAGTCCCTTACTGTGTGCTGCCGGTCCCGTTGCCACAACCTTGGTCCGGCTGGGGCATAGACATGGAATGAACTCCCTATGCCTAAGCCAACCCACGAAACGGGCATGCGGGCGTTGAGCTGGCCAGAGAGGCAGAATGCACAAGCCGAGGATCGGCTTGGTCCCCCCTGCGTGCTGTCGATCCTACTGCCACAACCCTCGGTCTGATCCAATCTTAGATTGGGAATGAACTCCGTATGGTTAGATTGGTGATGAACTTTGTATAACTAAGTTAACCCACGAAACGAGCGTTCGAGCGCTGAGCCGACCGGAGAGGCATAATGCACAAGCCAAGGATCGGCCCGATCCCCCTCTGTGTGCTGTCGATCCCACTACCACAACCCTCGGTCTTAGACATGGAATGAACTCCCTATGCCTAAGCCAACCCACAAAACGGGTGTGCAGGCGCTCAGTCGGCCGGAGAGGCAGAACGCGCAAGTCAGGGACCGGCCCGATCGCCCCTGCGTGCTGCCGATCTTGCTTCTAGTCCCGCTACTGCAACCCTTAATCCGGTTTGATCTTAGACTGGGAATGAACTCTGTATGCTTAGACATGGAATGAACTCCGTATGCCTAAGCCAACCAATGAAATGAGCGTGTGGGTGCCCAGCCGATCGGAGAGGCTGGTCGAAAAGGCAGAATGCGTAAGCCAGGGATCGACTTTGCCCCCCCTGTGCGCTGCCACTCCTACTACTGGTCCTGCTGTCTTAACCCTTGGTTCGGTCCGATCTTAGATTAGGAATGAACTCTGTATGCTTAGACATGGAATGAACTCCGTATGCCTAAGCCAACCCACGAAACGAGCATGGGGACGTTTAGCTGGCCGGAGAGGCAGAATGGGCAAGTCAGGGATCGACCCATTCCCCCCATGCATGCTGCCGATCCTGCTGCCGCAACTCTCGGTCCGTTCCAATCTTAAACTGGGAATGAACTCTGTATGCTTAAGTCAAACCATGAAACAAGCGTACAGGCACTGAGCCTACCGGAGAGGCATAATGCGTAAGCCAGGGATCAGCCCGGTCCCCCTCTATGTGCTGTCGGTCCCATTGCCACAACCCTCGGTCTGGCTGGGGCTTAGACATGGAATTAACTCCCTATGCCTAAGCCAACCCACGAAACGGGCATGCGGGTGCTCAGCCGATCGAAGAGTCAGAATACGCAAGCTGAGGATCAGCCCGGTCCCCCCTGCGTGCTACCGATCCTACTATCGCAAACCTCGATCCGGTTTGATCTTAGACTGGGAATGAACTTCGTATGCTTAGACTGGGGATGAACTCTGTATGCCTAAGTCAACCCACGAAACGAGCATGTGGACGCTCACTCGGTCGGAGAGGCATAATGTGCAAGCTGGGGATCAGCCTGATCCCTCTCTGCGTGCTGTCGATCCTGCTGCCAGTCCTGCAGCCACAATCCTCAGTCCGACTGGCGCTTAGACATGGAATAAACTACGTATGCCTAAGCCAACCCATGAAACGAGCGTGCGGGTGCTCAGTCGGCCAGAGAGTGCTATCGATCCTGCTGTCGTAACCCTCGGTCTGGTCTGATCTTAGACTAGGAACGAACTCTGTATGCCTAAGTGAACCCATAAAATGAGAGTGCGGGCACTGAACAGGCCAAAAAGGCTTAATACGCAAGCCGGGGATCGGCCAGGTCCCTCTTTACGTGCTGTCGGTCCCGCTGCCACAACCTTTGGTCCGGTTGGGGCTTAGACATGGAATGAACTCCCTATGCCTAAGCTAACCCATGAAACGACCTTGCGGGCGCTTAGCTGGTCGGAGGTGCAGAATGGTAAAGTCGGGGATTGGCCCGATCCCCCTACGTGCTACCGATCTTGCGACTGTAACCCTCGGTCTGATCCGATCTTAGACTGGGAATGAACTCCGTATGCTTAGACTGGAGATGAACTCTGTATGCCTAAGTCAACCCACGAAACGAGCATACGGGCGCTCAGCTGACCAAACAAGCAGGATACGTAAGCATTGGATCAAATGGGTGGTAGGTGGGTTCATGCACATCTTCATATTTTTGCCATGCCAATGCCATTTTTATGGCTTGTAAATTCATACAATGGTCCCGTAAGCCTTCATGTGAAGTTTCGTGGCAAGACGACCTGTTTTCTATTTTTCATGATTTTTGAAACTTTTTATGGTTCGAGATTTTGGTAGAGGTGATCCTTGTATTTTTGTTGGCATGCACAAAAAAATTCAGCTAAAAACTCGAAGTGGAGAAGATTTTGTGACCATTTGAAAAAAGTGTCCCCATTTTCGACACTTTAATGGCTACTGGCAGTAAACCTATAAAATCTCAAATGCTCTTTAAGGGGGTGTGAGTTTTGGAGGTTTGATGAGGGATGGGGGGCCAATATAAGGGCCAAGTACCACCACCCATCGCACATCATGTGCGCACACCCCCCGGGCCCCCCAATGGCCGGAAGCCCCAATGCCGTCAGTTAGGCTCTCCGACGATGCTCCGACGATGGTGCCTCGAGCGAAAATAATGTGGCACCAGCACATGCCCGAGCCCGGCATGTGCACCGTGGCTCAAACTCTTAGACTGGAAATGAACTCCGTATGCTTAGACATAGAATAAACTCTGTATGCCTAAGCCAACCCATGAAATGAGCGTGCAGGCGCTCAACCGACTGGAGAGGCAGAATGCGCAAACCGGGGATCGACCCGATCCCCCTCTACGTGCTGCTGGTCCCACTGCCATAACCCTCGGTCCGGCTAGGGCTTAGACATGGAATGAACTCCCTATGCCTCAGCCAACCCATAAAACGGGCGTGCGGGCGCTCAGCCGACCGGAGAGGCAAAATGTGCAAGCCGAGGATCGGGCTGATCCCCCCTGCGTGCTACCGATCCTATTGCCGCAAGCCTCGATCCGGTCTGATCTTAGACTAGGAATGAACTTCGTATGCTTAGATTGCGGATGAACTCCGTATGCCTAAGTCAACCTATGAAACAAGCGTACGGGGGCTCAGTCGGCTGGAGAGGCAGAATGTGCAAGCAGGGGATCGACTCGATCCCCCTTACGTGCTGTCGATCCAGCTGCTGGTCCTGCTATCGTAACCCTCGGTCCGGTTCGATCTTAGACAGGGAATGAACTCCGTATGCTTAGACATGGAATGAACTCCGTATGCCTAACCCAACCCATGAAACGAGCATGCGGGTGCTCAGCCGATCGGAGAGGTAGAATGCATAAGTGGGGACCGGCTTGGTCCTCCCCTGCGTGCTGTCGATCCTGTTGACGCAACCCTCGGTCCGGTCTAATCTTAGACTGGGAATGAACTCTGTATGCCTAAATGAACCCACAAAACAAGTGTTCAGGCACTGAGCCGGTCGAAGAGGCATAATGTGCAAGTCGGTGATCGGCCTGATCCCACTCTACGTGCTGTCGGTCTCGCTGCCACAACCCTCAGTCCGATTGGGGCTTAGACATGGAATGAACTCCCTATGCCTAACCCAACCCATGAAACGGGTGTGCGGGCGCTTAGCCGACCGGAGAGGCAGAATGCGCAAGCCGGGGAATGGCCCAGTCCCCCTGCATGCTGTCGTAACCCTCGGTCTGGTCTGATCTTAGACTGGGAATGAACTACGTATGCTTAGACTGGTGATGAACTCCGTATGCCTAAGTCAACCCACGAAACGAGCGTGCGGACGCTCAGCCGACCAGAGAGGTAAAAAGCGCAAACCAGGGATCGAATGGGTGGTAGGTGGGTTAAACCACATCTTCATATTTCTGTCATGCCAATGCCATTTTTATGGCTTGTAAATTCAAACAATGGTCCCCCAAGCCTTCATGTGAAGTTTTGTGGCAACACGACCCATTTTCTATTTTTCACGATTTTCTAAACTTTTTGTGATTCATGATTTTTTAAAATTTTTTTAGAAAGAGTTTTGTCCCCAAATTTGGTAGACATGATCCTTGTATTTTTATTGGCATGCACAAAAAAATTCAGCTAGAAACTCGAACGGGAGAAGATTTTGTGATTGTTTGAAAAAAGTGTCCCCATTTCAGACACTTTAATGGCTACTGGCAGCAAACCTATAAAATCTTAAATGCTCTTTAAGGGGGTGTGAGTTCTCAAGGTTTGATTAGGGATAGGGGGTCAATATAAGGGCCAAGTACCAGCACCCATCGCACATCTTGTGCGCACACCCCCTGACCCCCCATTCATAGGAACCCCCAATGCCGTCGGTTAGGCTCTCCGACGATGGTGCCCCAGGCGAAAAAAATGCAGCACCAACACATGCCCCAGCCCAGCATGTGCACCGTGGCTCAAACTCTTACACTGGGAATAAACTCCGTATGCTTAGACATGGAATGAACTCCGTATGCCTAAGCCAACCCACGAAACGAACGTGCGGGTGCCCAACCAGCCGGAGAGGCAGAATGCACAATTCGAGGGTCGGCTTGGTCCCCTTCTGCATGCTGTTGCAACCTTTGGTCCGGTATGATGTTAGACTAGGAATGAACTCCATATGCTTAGACTAGGGATGAACTCCGTATGCCTAAGTCAACTCACAAAACGAGCGTGCGGACGCTCAGCCTACTGGAGAGGCCGGTCGGAGAGGCATAATGCACAAGCCGAGGATCAACCCGATCCCCCTCTGCGTGCTGCCGATCCCACTACCGATCCTGCTACCACAACCCTCAGTTTGGCTAGGGCTTAGACATGGAATGAACTCCGTATGCCTAAGCCAACCCATGAAACGAGCATACGGGCGCTCAGCCGACCGAAGAGGCAGAATGCGTAAGCTGGGGACTGACCCGGTCCCCCCTACGTGCTTTTGATGCTATTGCCGCAACACTTGGTCCAGTCTGATCTTAGACTGGGAATGAACTCCGTATGTCTAAGTTAACCCATGAAACGAGCGTTCGGGCACTGAGCCAGTCGGAGAGGCATAATGCAAAAGTCAGGGATCGGTTTGATCCCCCTCCGCGTGCTGTCAGTCCCACTGCCACAACCCTCGGTCCGACTGGGGCTTAGACATGGAATGAACTCCCTATGCCTAAGCTAACCCATGAAACAAGCGTGCAGGCGCTCAGCCAACCGGAGAGGCAGAATGCACAAGCCGAGGATCGACCCGATCCCCCCTGCGTGCTACCGATCCTACTACCGTAACTTTTGGTCCGGTCTGATCTTAGACTGGGAGTGAACTCCGTATGCTTACACTGGGGATGAACTCTGTATGCCTAAGTCAACCCATAAAACGAGCGTGCAGGCACTCAGCCGGCCGGAGGGGCATAATGCGTAAGTCGGGGATCAGCCCGATCCCCTTCTGTGTGCTGTCGATCCCACTATCGATCCTGCTGCCATAACCCTCGGTCAGACTAGGGCTTAGACATGGAATGAACTCCGTATGCCCAAGCCAACCCATAAAATGAGCGTGCGGGTGCTCAGCCAACGAAGAGGCAGAATGCGCAAGCCAGGGATCGACTCAGTCCCCCTGCATGCTGTCGATCCTAATACCGCAACACTCGGTCTGGTTCAATCTTAGACTGCGAATGAACTCCGTATGCCTAAGTCAACCCACGAAACGAGCGTTCAGGCGCTGAGCCAGCCGGAGAGGCATAATGCACAAGTCGGGGATCGGCCCGATCTCCCTTTGCGTGCTGTCGGTCCCGCTGCCACAACCCTCGGTCCGACTGGGGCTTAGACATGGAATGAGCTCCGTATGCCTAAGCCAACCCACGAAACGGGCGTGCAGGCACTCAACCAGCCAAAGAGGCAGAATGCGCAAGCCGAGGATCTGCCCAGTCCCCCTGCGTGTTGCTGATCTTTCTACCGTAACCCTTGGTCCAGTCTGATCTTAGACTAGAAATGAACTCCGTATGCTTATACTGGGGATGAACTCTATATGCCTAAGTCAACCCATGAAACGAGCATGCGGATGCTCAGCCGACTAGAGATGCAGGATGCGTAAGCTGAGGATTGAATGGGTGGTAGGTGGGTTCAAGCACATCTTCATATTTCTGCCATGCCAATGCCATTTTTATGGCTTGTAAATTCATGCAATGGTCCCCTAAGCCTTCATGTGAAGTTTTGCGGCAAGATGACCCGTTTTCTATTTTTCATGATTTTTGAAACTTTTTACAGTTCGAAATTTTTTGAAAACTTTTTTTGAAAGAGTTTTGTCCCCAAATTTGGTAGAGGTGATCCTTGTATTTTTGTTGGCAACCACAAAAAAATTCAGCTAAAAACTCGAAGTGGAGAAGATTTTGTGACCGTTTGAAAAAAGTGTCCCCATTTCAGACACTTTAATGGCTAATGGCAGCAAACCTATAAAATCTCAAATGCTCTTTAAGGGGGTGTGAGTTTTTGAGGTTTGATGAGGGATAGGGGGCCAATATAAGGGCCAATTACCTACACCCATCGCACATCATGTGCGCACACCCCCCCGGCCGCCCCAATCATCGGAACCCCCAATGCCGCCGGTTAGGCTCTCCGGTAATGCTCCGACGATGCTCTGGTGATGGTGCCTCGGCTGAAAAAAATGCGGCACCAACACATGCTCGAGCCCAGTATGCACACCGTGGCTCAAAATCTTAGACTGGGAATGAACTCCGAATGCTTAGACATGGAATGAACTCCGTATGCCTAAGCCAACCCACGAAACGAGCGTGCGGACGCTCAACCGATCAGAGAGGCAGAATGCGCAAGCCGGGGATCAACCCGGTCCCCTCCTGTGTGCTGTCGATCCTATTGTCGTAACACGCAGTCTGATCTGATCTTAGACTGGGAATGAACTCCGTATGCTTAGACTGGGGATGAACTTTGTATGCCTAAGTCAACCCATAAAATGAGCATACGGGTGCTCAGCCGACCGGAGAGGCCGACCAGAGAGGCATAATGCGTAAGCCAGGGATCAGCTCGATCCCCCTCTATGTGCTGCCAATCCCACTGCCAGTCCTGCTACCACAACCCTGGGTCCGGCCGGGGCTTAGACATGGAATGAGCTCCGTATGCCTAAGCCAACCCACAAAACGAGCGTACAGGTGCTCAGCCGACCGGAGAGGCAGAATGTGCAAGCCAAGGACCGACCTGGTCCCCTCCTGTGTGCTATCGATCCTGCTGCCATAACCCTCGGTCCGGTCTGATCTTAGACTGGGAATGAACTCTGTATGCATAACTCAACCCATGAAACGAGTGTACGGGTGCTGAGCCGACCGAGGAGGCATAATGCGCAAGTCAGGGATCGGCCCGGTCCCCTTCTACGTGCTGCCAGTCCCACTGCCACAACCCTCGATCCGACTGGGGCTTAGACATGGAATGAACTCCCTATGCCTAAACCAACCCACCAAATGGGCGTGCGGGCGCTCAGCTGGTCGGAAAGGTAGAATGCGTAAGCCGGGGATCGGCTCGGTCCCCCCTGCATCCTACTGATCCTGCTGTCGCAACCCTCGGTCTGATTTGATCTTAGACTAGGAAAGAACTCTATATGCTTAGCCTAGGGATGAACTCCGTATGCCTAAGTCAACCCACGAAACGAGCGTGCGGGTGCTCAGCCGATCGGAGAGGCATAATGCGCAAGTCGGGGATCAGCCCGATCCCCTTCTGCGTGCTGCCGATCCCACTATCAGTCCTGCTACCACAACCCTCGGTCCAGCTGGGACTTAGACATGGAATGAACTCTGTATGCCTAAGCCAACAAACAAAATGAACGTGCGGGTGTCACGGGATCCGACCTTAGACTCAGAAACCGTGCGGCCTTAGGCTTGGAATCTCTTCCTATATGCCTAAGTCAGCTTAAAAAACAAGCGTGCGGGCACTAGAACAATGGGAAGGGCTGATTACGCAAGTTAAAGAGAAACAGGATAAGAAGATAGAATTCTGGAAATGCTCTTGTATTCACTGAAACATAAGTGTTTGATGGTGTACAAATGAGGGTGGAGCAGCCCTCTATTTATAATTGAGGCTCCAGCTACAACTTAATGGCATGTCCCTAGAATAAAGGCTAAAATCATGGGATTATACAGATTACAATCAATTAGGATGCTAACTCCTGATTTTCAAGGTCAACCAAATCTGCCAGGATGCTCTAGCTAATCCTGCCTGCTTCCAGAAGCTTCCCTTGCATGTCCATCACCTTGGGCCTTTCTGGATGTGGTGCGGGCAGCTTGTATGCCAGGCCTTGGTCTCACGGGCTGGCCTACAAGTTGGGCGGGTGTTCTGAACTCGTTTGCTAGGCTTTGCGCACAGATACCCGCCGGCATGCCTGGTCTGCAGGCCTTAACCTCTAGCTCGCCTGCTGGTGCACCTAATGTGCCTAGCGTGCCCGCCCAGGGTGTGACATTCTCCCCCACCTGATTGCGCAACACCCTCGCTGCGTCTTCTATATGGTACTGCCTGATCTGGTCCCTGAACTGCCATAAGTCATCTACTGGTTCCCAGCTCGCCTCACTGTCTGGAAGTCCCTTTCAGCGCATCAAGTACTTTTGTCTTGGCTGATAATTCTTCCGTCTCACCTCTCAGTCAGCTATGATGCTATGGACCTCCTTCTCATATGAGGCCTTTGCTCCCAATGGTGAACGTTTTGACTCTACCCATCCTAGATCTCCCTCATCGGCTTGAGCATGCTCACATGGAACATCGGGTGTACCCTCAGCTTGGGTGGCATATCCAGCTTGTAGGCAACCTTGCTTACCCTCTTGACTACTCGAAAAGGTCCCTTATACCTCCGGACTAGGCCTTTGTACAGGCCCCTATGGTGCACAATGGGATGCAGCTTCACCAACACCAAGTCTCCAACCTGGAACTACACGTCCCGCCTATTCTGGTCTGCCCACTTCTTTGACCTCTTGGCCGTCTTGTGTAGACAAACTCTGGCCAAGTCAGTTTGCTCCTGCCATGCCTTGGCAAACTTGTATGCTGCTAGATTCGACCCTGTATAACCTGCAGCAATCAAACCGGGTGTGAGTGGTTGTTGCCCTGTCACAACCTCAAATGGGCTCTGGTTCATTACCTCGCTCCTTTGCAAGTTGTAGGAAAACTGTGCAATATCTAGCAGCTTTGGCCAGTCCCTTTGTATGGCACTCACATAGTGCCTGAGGTAGATCTCTAATAGTCCATTTACTTGCTCTGTCTGCCCATCGATCTGTGGATGTATGCTAGTGGAAAAGTTCAAGTCTGACCCCAACAGCTTGAACAACTCAATCCAGAACCTGCCTGTGAAATGCCCGTCTCGATCACTAACAATGGTCCTCAGCACTCCCCAGTACTTAACGATGTTTTTCAGGAACAATCGAGCTACCTCCTCGGCTGGGCACTCTTTGGTTACTGGAATGAAGATTCCATACTTGGAAAACCTGTCCACCATTACCATGATGCTTTCAAACCCTTCTGCTTTGGGTAGACTAACTATAAAGTCCAGAGAAACACTCTCCCATGGTCATTCTGGCACTGGCAATGGCTCTAAAAGACCCCTTAGTTTCTTGAGCTCCACCTTGTCCTATTAGCACACAAGACAAATCTTCACTTAGGCCTCCACATCGTCCCTCATGTGCAGCCAATAGTACTGGTCCTTGATCAGCGTCAGGGTACAGCTCACTCCAAGGTGTCCAGCCCACCTTGAATCATGGCATTCTTGCTAAACTTCCTTGCGGAGCTTCCCATGCTGCGGCACAAATAGTCTACTACCCCTGGTGTACAGCAACCCATCCTGCAACCAAAACCGCCTAGTCTTACCTTGCTGGGCGTACTCCATCAAAGCCTTGGCTATAAGATCATGCGTAAGTCCCTCATTGATGCGCGGCACCAATGACCCCTCTGGTTGGCTAATGGCAGCAAGGTTAGCCTTTCTACTCAAGGCGTCTACCACTAAGTTCGCCCGTCCTGGCTTGTACTCCATCTGAAAATCAAATTCTGCAAGAAAATCTTGCCATCTCGCTTGCTTGGGGGATAGCTTCTTCTGCGTCTGGAAGTAGCTGGTTGCCACATTGTCCATCCTCACCACGAACCTCGACCCCAACAGGTAACGGCACCAAGTGCGCAAGCAGTGTACCACTGCAGTCATCTCTTTCTCTTGGACCGTGTACTTGTGTTCAGTCTCGTTTAGCTTCCTGCTCTCGAACGTGATTGGACATCCCTCCTACATCAACACACCCCCTATGGCAAAGTCTGATACATCCGTATGTACCTCATACGACTTTGCATGGTCTGACAAGGCCAAGACTAGCTCCTTGGTCATAGCTCGCTTCAACCTATGAAAGGTTTGCTAGCACCCTACGCTTTACTCCCATGCTCTCCCTTTCTTAAGCAAGTCAGTCAATGGCGTGGCTATTGCTGAGTGACCTTTGATGAAGCACTTGTAGTAGTTAACCAGCCCAGGGAATGATCTCAACTCAGTGACCTTGGCTGGCGGTTGCCACTCCAGGGTGGCGTGTATCTTGCCTTCATCCATGCGTATCCTGCCACCTCCCACTATGTGGCCTAGGAACGGGATCTCCTGCTGGGCGAATGAGCACTTCTCCCTCTTAACAAACAGCTTGTGCACCCGCAACACCTCGAACACCTGTCTCAAGTGGTCTACATGCTCTCCCAAAGTCTGGCTGTAGATCATAATGTCATCCAAATAAACCATAACAAATCGATCAAGGAAAGACTAAAGTACCTTGTTCATAAGGGTGCAGAATGTTGCTGGAGCGTTCGTGAGTCCAAAAGGCATCACCAAGAACTCATACGAGCCATACCGAGTGACACATGCTGTCTTTGGCTCATCTCCCTTTGCGATCCTGACTTGATAGTAGCCCGACCTCAAATCCAGCTTGGTGAACCACCTTGCACTCCCAAGTTGATCGAACAAGTCTGCAATGAGTGGGATGGGGTACTTGTTCTTGATGGTCAGCTTGTTCAAAGCTCAATAGTCTATGCACAGCCACAACGACCCATCATGCTTACGCTGGAATAGAACCGGTGCACCATAGGGCACCTTCGATGGCCTGATGAAGCCAGCATCAACTAACTCTTTGAGCTGCTTCCTCAACTCCTCCAACTCTAGTGGAGACATTCGGTAAGGGGCTCTAGTTGGTGGCTTGGCCTCAAACACCAGCTCGATCTTGTGGTCCACCTCCCTCTTAGGTGGTAGCTTGCTAGGCAGCTTTGTGGGCATCACATCACTAAAGGTCTTCAGCACTTTTAGCACCTCCAAGGGTGACTCGATCTCCTTCTCCCTTGGCTCATCATATTTTAGGGCTACCAAGAAGGTGTCTTCTTATCTGCTTATCGCCTTGGCAAATTGGATGGCTGACACCACCGGTGACCCAACTCCAGACCCTCTCCTCAATGGCACTAGGCATTGGCACCGTGCATCCAAGATGCAAACACAATCGGCAAAAGGCACAAAGAGGGCATTAATCCGAACAAGGAAATCCAACCCAATCACAAACTCATAGTCATCAAGGGGTATTACCTCTATGGTCTCCTTGCCTTTCCAGTCTCCAAGCTGCAACTCCACTCCCCGTGCTACTCCAATGGCTGGAACCTCCTTGGAGTTCACCATTTTGATGGTACCAGTCCCTTTCTGCACCTTTAGTCTGAGCTTCTGGACTCCATCACCTAAAATAAAAAGATGTGAGGCACCTGTGTCCACCAGTGCGCTCACCTTCTGACCCACAACCATTAGATCCGTAAACATCAAGCCCTTTGGCTTACAACTCCTCTTACTCTGGCCAGCATTGAGCACCAACGACCCAAGTTTTGCTGCCCCTGACTCTGGCTCCTCATCAGACTCCTTGTCTACAGCAGCTAGTTTGCCCTTCTGCGGGTAATTGGGTGCTATGTGGCTCCCTCCACATAGGTAGCATGCTAGTGGCTCTCGGTCCCCTTTTGCTTTCCACTTGCCTGCTAGTGGCTTCCTCTCGCCATCCTTGGTTGAACGGTCTCGGTCTCCATCCTTGGACTCTCGATCATGGTCTTTCCCCTTGGATTGCTTTTTTCGGTCCCTATCATCCCTGCCCTTACCCTTGGGCTTGGTAGACTCGAACTTGTTCAAAGGCTTGAACTCTATCAAGGCCTTGGCAATAGTCATGGCTTTAGCCAAGTCATGAACTCCTCTCCTTTGTAGCTCATGCTTCACCCACGGCTTCAGCCCATCCATGAAAGCAAATAAGGCATCTTTCTCGCCTAGATCCGAGATCTGTAGCATCAGTTCAGAGAATTTCTGGACATACTCCCTTATGTCCCTTTGTTGGCTCAGCCTGCGTAACTTTGCTCGTGCCTCATCATCGGCATACTCCGGGTAAAATTGTTCTCTGAACTCATTTTGGAACTCTGCCCAGGTTCCAATCGTGGCACTCCCACGCCTGACACCATCATACCTATGCCTCCACCACAATAAGGCTACATTAGTGAGATACATAGCAACGGTGCTTACCTTTATCGCCTCGTCTTGCATGCCCATGGCCTGGAAGTACTGCTCCATACCCTATAGGTAGTTGTCTACTTCTTTGGCTGCCCTAGACCCCTTAAACTCCTTAGGCTTGGGGACATCCAATCTGGACTTGGACACTCCAGCAAACATGTCATTCCCAATGGTAGTCTTGCAAGCAACGAGCTCACTAGTAAGCTCCTCCATCCGCTGGTGCATGGCCTCCACGCCATCGTGCAAGGTCAGCACTTCAGCCTCTAAGGTCTGATTCTTTCGGGTGAACACGTCCATGCCTTTGTTGAGAGCAGCTTCTAGCTCATTTTGGATCTCCTCCCCCATGGAGTCTAATGATGCAATGTGAGTCTCTACCTCTTTAAGCTTCTCTCCCATGTTGCCTACGGTCACCTCCACCTTGGCCAGCCTACCGTCCATGGTAGACCAGATATCTCTAGAAGTGGCTTTCTCACCTCTTCCTCGCCCATGCTCCTGGCCCTCTGGTTGTTGGCTAGCAACGTCGCTTTGGGATGCCATCTCCTCAATCACGATCTAACCTGCACAACATAAACAAACACGCAGAATCAAACTCACTCTGATACCAACTGTCACGGGCTTCGACCTTAGACTCAGAAACCGTACGGCCTTAGGCTTGGAATCTCCTCTTTTAGGCCTAAGTCAGCCTAAAACACAAGCATGCGGGCACTAGAACAATGGGAAGGGCTGATTACGCAAGTTAAAGAGAAACAGGATAAGAAGATAGAATTCTGGAAATGCTCTTGTATTCACTGAAACAGAAGTGTTTTATGGTGTACAAATGAGGGTGGAGCAGCCCTCTATTTATAGTTGAGGCTCCAGCTACAATTTAATGGCATATCCCTAGAATAAAGGCTAAAATCATGGGATTATATAGATTACAATCAATCAAGATGCTAACTCCTGATTTTCAGGGTCAACCAAATCTGCCAGGATGCTCCAGCTGATCCTGCCTGCTTCCAAAAGCTTCCCTTGCGTGTCCAGCACCTTTGGCCCTTCTGGATGTGGTGCGGGCAGCTTGTATGCCAGGCCTTGGTCTCACGGGCTGGCCTACAAGTTGGGCGAGCGTTCTAAACTTGTTTGCTAGGCTTTGCGCACAGATACCCGCCAGCACGCCTGGTTTGAGGGCCTTAACCTCTAGCTCGCTGCTGGTGCACCTGATGTGCCTGGCACGCCCGCCTAGGGCATGACACAGGCACTCAGCCGATCGGAGAGGTAGAATGCGCAAGCCGGGGATCGGCTCGATCCCCTCCTGCATGCTGTCGATCTTGCTACTGGTTCTGCTGCCGTAACCCTCGGTCCGATCCGATCTTAGACTGGGAATGAACTCGATATGCTTAGACTAGGGATGAACTCCGTATGCTTAAGTCAACCCATGAAACAAGCGTACGGGCATTGAGCTGGCCGAAGAGGCATAATGCGCAAGCCGGGGATCGGCCCAGTCCCCCTCTACGTGCTACCGGTCCCGCTGCCACAACCCTCGGTCCGACTGTGGCTTAGACCTGGAATGAACTCCGTATGCCTAAGCCAACCTACGAAACGAGCGTGCGGGTGCTCAGCCAACCAGAGAGGTAGAATGCGCAAGCCGGGGATCAGGTCGATCCCCCTTGCGTGCTGTCGATTCAACTGCCGCAACCTTTGGTCCGATCAGATCTTAGACTGGGAATGAACTCCGTATGCATAAGTCAACCCACGAAACGAGCATACGGGCGCTGAGCCAGTCGAAGAGGCATAATGCGCAAGCTAAGGATCGACCCAGTCCCCCTCTGCGTGCTGCCGGTCCCGCTGCCACAACCCTCGGTCTGGCTGGGGCTTAGACATGGAATGAACTCCCTATGCCTAAGCCAACCCACGAAACGGGCATGCGAGCGCTCAGCTGATCGGAGAGGCAGAATGCGCAAGCCGGGGATTGGCCCGGTCCCCCTGTGTGTTGCCGACTTGCTGCCACAACCCTATGCGTAAGCCAACCCATAAAATGGGCGTGTAGGGTGCTCAGTCGGCCAGAGAGGCAGAATTCGCAAGCCAGGGATCGGTCCGGTCCCCCCTACATGCTACCGATCCTACTATCGCAACTCTCGGTCTGATCCGATCTTAGACTGGAAAGGAACTCCATATGCTTAGATTGGAGATGAACTTTGCATGCCTAAGTCAACCCACGAAATGAGCGTGCGAGCACTCAACCAGTCGGAGAGGCCAGTCGGAGAGGCATAATGCACAAATGAGGATCAGCTCGGTCCCCCTCTGCGTGCTGTCAATCCCGCTGCCGATCCTATTGCCACAACCCTTGGTTCGGCTGAGGCTTAGACATTGAATGAACTTCGTATACCTAAGCCAACCAACGAAACAAGTGTGCGGGCACTCAGCCGATCGGAAAGGCAGAATGCGCAAGCCAAGGATTGACCCAGTCCCCTCCTGCGTGCTGCCAATCCTGCTGCCGTAACCCTCGATCCGGTTTGACCTTAGACTGGGAATGAACTCCGTATGCTTAGACATGGAATGAACTCTGTATGCCTAAGCCAACCCACAAAATGAGCATTAAGGCGCTCAGCCTGCCGGAGAGGTAGAATGTGTAAGCCGGGGATTGGCTCGATCCCTCCATGCGTGCTATCGATCCTACTATCGTAACCCTCGATCCGGTCTAATCTTAGACTGGGAATGAACTCCATATGCCTAAGTCAACCCACGAAATGAGCGTGCGGGTGCTGAGCCGATCAGAGAGGCATAATACGCAAGCTGAGGATCGGCCCGGTCCCCCTCTGCATGCTGCCCGTCCCACTGCCACAACCCTCGATCCAATTGGGGCTTAGACATGGAATGAACTCCCTATGCCTGAGCCAACCCACCAAACGAGCGTGCGGGCACTCGGTCGGTCGGAGAGGCAGAATGCGCAAGTCGAGGATTGGCCTTCTCCCCCTTGCGTGCTGTCGATCCTGCTACCGCAACCCTCGGTTCGGTTCGATCTTAGACTGGGAATGAACTCCGTATGCTTAGACTGGGGATGAACTCCATATGCCTAAGTCAACCCATAATACGAGCGTGCGGGCGCTCAGCCGACCAGAGAGGCAGGATGCGCAAGCCGGGGATCAAACGAGTGGTAGGTGGGTTCAAGCACATCTTCATATTTCTGCCATGCCAATGCCATTTTTATGGCTTGTAAATTCATACAATGGTCCCCTAAGCCTTCATGTGAAGTTTCGTGGTAGGACGACCCGTTTTTTATTTTTCATGATTTTTGAAACTTTTTGCGGTTCAGGATTTTTTGAAAATTTTTTTAGAAAGAGTTTTGTCCCCAAATTTGGTAGAGGTGATCCTTGTATTTTTGTTGGCATGCACAAAAAAATTCAGTTAAAAACTCGAAGTGGAGAAGATTTTGTGACCGTTTGAAAAAAGTGTCCCCATTTCAGACACTTTAATGGCTACTGGCAGCAAACCTATAAAATCTCAAGTGCTCTTTAAGGGGGTGTGAGTTCTCAACATTTGATGAGGGATAGGGGGCCAATATAAGGGCCAAGTGTCACACCTTGGGCAGGCACGTCGGCACATCCGGTGCACCAGCAGGCAAGCCAGAGGTTGAAGCCCGCAGACCAGGCATGCTGGCGGGTATCTGCGTGCAAAGCGTAGCAAACGAGTTCAGAACGCCCGCCCAACTTGCAGGCCAGCCCGTGAGACCAAGGCCTGGCATACAAGCTACCTACACCACATCCGAAGGGCCCAAGGGTCTGGACATGCAAGGGAAGCTTCTGGAAGCAGGCAGGATCAGCAGCAGCATCCTGGCAGATTTGGTTGACCCTGAAAATCAGGAGTTAGCATCCTGATTGATTGTAATCTGTATAATCCCATGATTTTAGCCTTTATTCTAGGGATATTGCCATTAAGTGTAAGCTGGAGCCTCAACTATAAATAGAGGGCTGCTCATCCCTCATTTGTACACCATCAAACACTTCTATTTCAGTAAATACAAGGGCATTTCCAGAATTTTACCTTCTTATCTTGTTTCTCTTTAACTTGCGTAATCAGCCCTTCCTGTTGTTCTAGTGCCTGTACGCTTGTGTTTTAGGCTGACTTGGGCATAAAAGAGGAGATTCCAAGCCTAAGGCCATGATTTCTGAGTCTAAGGTCAGAGCCTATGACAGTTGGTGTCAGAGTAAGTTTGATTCTGCGTGTTTGTGTTGTGCAGCTTAGAGGAGATGGCATCCCAAAGTGACGCTGCTAACCAACAACCAGAGGCCCAGAAGCATGGGCATGGAAAAGGGAGGAAAGCCAAGTTCGATTCTACATGTTTGTGTTGTGTAGGTTAGAGGAGATGGCATCCCAAAGTGACGCTGCTAACCAACAACCAGAGGCCTAGAAGCATGGGCATGGAAGAGGGAGGAAAGCCAGTTCTAGAGATATCTGGTCTACCATGGACGGTAGGCTGGCCAAGGTGGAGGTGACCATGGGCAACATGGGGGAGAAGCTTGAGGGGGTACAGACTCACATTGCATCTCTAGACTCCATAAGGGAGGAGATCCAAAGTGAGCTGCAAGCTACTCTCAACAAAGGCTTGGACGTGTTCACTCAAAAGAATCAGACCTTGGAGGCTGAAGTGCTGACCTTGCACGATGGCATGGAGGCCATGTGCCAGCGGATGGAGGAGCTTACTAGTGAGCTCGTTGCTTCCAAGACTACCATTAGGAATGGCATGTTTGCTGGAGTGTCCAAGTCTAGATTGGATGTAGGAGTTCAAGAAGATTAGGGCAACCAAGGAAGTAGATAACTACCTTTGGGGTATAGAGCAGTACTTCCAGGCCATGGGCATGCAAGATGAGGTGATAAAGGTAAGCACTGCTGCTATGTATCTCACTGATGTAGCCTTATTATGCTAGAGGTGTAGGTATGATGATGTCAGGCATGGTAGTGCCAAGATTGGAACCTTGGCAGAGTTCCAAAAGGTCTTCAGAGAACAATTTTACCCGAAGTATGTCGATGATGAGGCACAGGCAAAGTTACACAGGCTGAACCAGCAAGGGGACATAAGGGAGTATGTCCAAAAATTCTCTGAACTGATGCTATAGAAGGACACCGTGTTTGCTTTCATGGATGGGCTGAAGTCGTGGGTGAAGCATGAGCTACAAAGGAGAGGAGTTCATGACTTGGCTAAAGCCATGACTACTACCGAGGCCTTGATAGAGTTCAAGCCTCTGAACAAGTTCGAGTCTACCAAGCCCAAGGGTAAGGGCAGAGATGATAGGGATCGAAAGAAGCAATCCAAGGGGAAAGACCATGATCGGGAGTCCAAGGATGGAGATCGAGACCGTTCAACCAAGGATGGCGAAAGGAAGTCACTAGCAGGCAAGTGGAAAGCAAAGGGGGACCGAGAGCCACTAGCATGCTACCTATATGGAGGGAGCCACATAGTGCATAATTACCCATAGAAGGGCAAGCTGGCTACTGTAGACGAGGAGTCTGATGAGGAGACAGAGTCAGGGGCAGCAAAGCTTGGGTCATTGGTGCTTAATGCTATCCAGAGTAAGGGGAGCTGTAAGCTAAAGGGCTTGATGCTTGTGGATCTGATGGTTACGAGTCAGAAGGTGAGCGCACTGGTGGACACATGTGCCTCACATCTTTTTATTTCAGGTGATAGAGCCCGGAATCTCAGACTAAAGGTGCAAAAAGGGACTGGTACCATCAAAATGGTGAACTCCAAGAAAGTTCCAGCCATTGGAGTAGCGTGGGGAGTGGAGTTGTAGCTTAGAGATTGGAAAGGCAAGGAGACCATTGAGGTAATACCCCTTGACGACTATGAGTTTGTGATTGGGTTGGATTTTCTTGTTCAGCTTAACGCCCTCCTTGTGCCTTTTGCCGATTGTGTTTGCATCTTGGATGCACGGTGCCAATGCCTAGTGCCATTGAGAAGAGTGTCTGGAGTTGGGTCACGAGTGGTGTCAGCCATCCAATTTGCCAAGGCGATAAGCAGACAAGAAGACACCTTTTTGGCAGCCCTAAAATATGATGAGCCAATGGAGAAAGAGACCGAGTCACCCTTGGAGGTGTTAAAGGTGCTGAAGACCTTTAGTGATGTGATGCCCATAAAGCTACCTAGCAAGCTACCACCTAAGAGGGAGGTGGACCAGAAGATCGAGCTGGTGTTCGAGGCCAAGCCATCAGCTAGTGCCCCTTACCGAATGTCTCCACCAGAGTTGGAAGAGTTGAGGAAGCAGCTCAAAGAGTTAGTTGATGCTGGCTTCATCAGGCCATCGAAGGCACCCTATGGTGCACCGGTTCTATTTCAGTGCAAGCATGATGGGTTGTTGTGGCTGTGCATAGACTACCAGGCTTTGAACAAGCTGACCATCAAGAACAAGTACGAGTTAGTTGATGCTGGCTTCATCAGGCCATCGAAGGCACCCTATGGTGCACCGATTCTATTTCAGCGCAAGCATGATGGGTTGTTGCGGCTGTGCATAGACTACCAGGCTTTGAACAAGCTGACCATCAAGAACAAGTACCCCATCCCACTCATTGTGGACTTGTTCGATCAACTTGGGACAGCAAGGTGGTCCACCAAGCTGGATTTGAGGTCAGTCTACTATCAAGTTAGGATCGCGAAAGGAGATGAGCCAAAGACAGCATGTGTCACTCGGTATGGTTCGTATGAGTTCTTGGTGATGCCTTTTAGACTCCCGAATGCCCCAGCAACATTCTGCACCCTTATGAACAAGGTACTTCAGTCATTCCTTGATCGGCTTGTTGTGGTTTATTTGGATGACAATGTGATCTACAGCCAGACTTTGGGAGAGCATGTGGACCACTTGAGACAGGTGTTCGAGGTGTTACGGGTACACAAGCTATTTGTCAAGAGGGAGAAGTGCTCATTCGCCCAGCAGGAGATCCCGTTCCTTGGCCACATAGTGGGAGGTGGCAGGATATGCATGGATGAAGGCAAGATACATGCCATCCTGGAGTGGCAACCGCCAACCAAGGTCACTGAGTTAAGATCGTTCCTTGGGCTGGTCAACTACTCCAGGCGCTTCATCAAAGGTCACTCAGCAATAGCCATGCCATTGACTAACTTGCTCAAGAAAGGGAAAGCATGGGAGTGGAGTGCAGCGTGCAAGGAAGCCTTTGACAGGTTGAAGCAGGCTGGGATCGAAGAGCCAGTCTTGGCCTTGCTAGACCATGCCAAGCCGTATGAGGTGCATACGGATGCATCAGACTTTGCCATAGGGGGTGTGTTGATGTAGGAGAGACGTCCAGTTGCATTCGAAAGCAGGAAGCTAAACGAGACTGAGCGCAGGTACACAATCTAAGAGAAAGAGATGACTGCAATGGTGCACTGCTTGCGCACTTGGTGCCATTACCTGTTGGGGTTAAGGTTCGTGGTTAGGACAGACAATGTGGCGACCAGCTACTTCCAGACGCAGAAGAAGTTGTCCCCCAAATAGGTGAGATGGCAAGATTTTCTTACGGAATTTGATTTGCCGATGGAGTACAAGCTAGGGCGGGTGAACCTAGTGGCAGACGCCCTGAGCAGGAAGGCTAACCTTGCTGCCATTAGCCAACCAGAGGGGTCACTGGTGCCACACATCAAGAAGGGACTTGTGTATGATCCTACAGCCAAGGCAAGGTAAGACTAGGTGATTTTGGTTGCAGGATGGCTTGTTGTACACCAGGGGAAGTAGACTATTTATGCCACAGCACGGGAAGCTCCGCAAGGAAGTTTTGCAAGAATGCCATGATTCAAGGTGGGCTGGACACCCCGGAGTGAGTCGTACCTTGGCATTGATCGAGGACCGGTACTACTGTCCGCACATGAGGGACGATGTGGAGGCCTTTGTGAAGACTTGTCTTGTGTGCCAACAGGACAAGGTGGAGCTCAAGAAACCAGACGGTCTCTTGGAGCCATTGCCAATGCCAGAGTGACCATGGGAGAGTGTTTCTCTGGATTTTATAGTTGGTCTACCCAAAGCAGAAGGGTTTGGAAGCATCATGGCAGTGGTGGATAGGTTTTCCAAGTATGGAATCTTCATTCCAGCAACCAAGGAGTGCCCAGCCGAAGAGGCAGCTTGATTGTTCCTGAAGAACATGGTTAAGTACTGAGGAGTGTCAAGGACCATTGTTAGTGATCGGACGGGCGTTTCACGGGCAGGTTCTGGACTGAGTTGTTCAAGCTGTTAGGGTCAGACTTGAACTTTTCCACTAGCATGCATCCGTAGACCGATGGGCAGACAGAATGAGTGAATGGACTATTGGAGGTTTACCTTAGGCACTATGTGAGTGCCACACAAAGGGACTGGCCAAAGCTGCTAGATATTGCACAGTTTTCCTACAACTTGCAAAGGTGTGAGTCAACGAACCAGAGCCCATTTAAGGTTATGACAGGGCAACAACCACTAACACCCGGTTCGATTGCTGCAGGTTATACAGGGTCGAATCAAGCACCATACAAGTTTGCCAAGGCATAGCAGGAGCAAACTGACTTGGCCAGAGTTTATCTACACAAGACAGCCAAGAGGTCGAAGAAGTGGGCAGACCAGAATAGGCGGGACGTGCAGTTCCAGGTTGGAGACTTGGTATTGGTGAAGCTGCATCCCGTTGTGTGCCATAGGGGGCTGCACAAAGGCCTAGTCCAGAGGTATGAGGGACCTTTCCAAGTAGTCAAGCGGGTAGGTTGTCTACAAGCTGGATTTGCCACCCAAGCCGAGGGTACACCTGGTGTTCCATGTGAGCATGCTTAAGCCATTCCATGAGGATAAGGGAGATCCAAGATGGGCAGAGTCAAAGCGTGCGCCATTGGCAACAAGGGCCTTATATGAAAAGGAGGTCCACGGCATCACAGCTGACTGAAAGGTGAGACGGAAGAACTATTAGCCAAGACAAGAGTACTTGCTACGTTGGAAAGGACTTCCAGACAGTGAGGCGAGCTGGGAACCAGAAGATGACTTATGGCAGTTCAGGGACCAGATCAGGTAGTACCATATAGAAGATGCAATGAGGGCGTTGAGCAATCAGGTGAGGGAGAATGTCATGCCCTGGGCGGGCACGCGAGGCACATCAGGTGCACCAGCAAGTGAGCCAGAGGTTGAGGCCAGTAGACCAGGCGTGCTGGCAGGTATTTACGCGCAAAGCCTAGCAAACGAGTTCAGAATGGCCGCCCAACTTGCAGGCCAGCCCGTGAGATCAAGGCCTGGCATACAAGCTACTCACACCATATCAAGAAGGGCCCAAGGTGCTGGACATGCAAGGGAAGCTTCTAGAAGCAGCAGGATCAGCAGCAGCATCTTGGCAGATTTGGTTGACCCTGAAAATCAGGAGTTAGCATCTTGATTGATTGTAATTTGTATAATCCCATGATTTTAGCCTTTATTCTAGAGATATTGCCATTAAATGTAAGCTGGAGCCTCAACTATAAACAGAGGGCTGCTCCTCCCTCAATTGTACACCGTCAAACACTTCTGTTTCAGTGAATAAAAGAGCATTTCCAGAATTCTGCCTTTTTATCCTGTTTCTCTTTAACTTACATAATCAGCCCTTCCCGTTGTTCTAGTGCACGTACGCTTGTGTTTTAGGCTGACTTAGGCAAAAAAGAGGAGATTCCAAGCCTAAGGCCGCACGGTTTTTGAGTCTAAGGTCAGAGGCATAAGATCAGACCGGCCAAAGAGGCATAATGCATAAGTCGGGGATCAGCCAGGTCCCTCTTTGCGCCCAATCGATCCCACTGTCGGTCCTGCTGGCACAACCCTCGGTCCGGCTGGGGCTTAGACATGGAATGAACTCCGTATGCCTAAGCCAACCCATGAAATGAACGTGTGGGTGCTCAGTCGGCCGAAGAGGTAAAATGCGTAAGTCGGGGATCGGCTCGGTCCCTCCCTGCGTGCTGTCGATCCTGCTACTGGTCCTACTATCATAATCCTTGATCCGGTCTGATCTTAGACTAGGAATGAACTCCGTAAGCTTAGACATGGAATGAACTTCGTATGCCTAAGCCAACCCACGAAATGAGCGTGTGGGTGCTCAGCCAGCCGAAGAGGTAGAATACGTAAGTTGGGGATCGACCTGATCCCTCCCTGTGTGCTGTCGATCCTACTACCGTAACCTTCAGTCTGGTCTGATCTTAGACTGAGAATGAACTCTGTATGCATAAGTCAACCCACAAAACGAGCATGCAGGCGCTGAGCTGGCCGAAGAGGCATAATGCGTAACCCGAGGATCGGCCTGATCCCCCTCTGTGTGCTGCCGGTCCCCATTTCAAACACTTTAATGGCTACTGGCAGCAAACCTATAAAATCTCAAATGCTCTTTAAGGGGGTGTGAGTGCTTGAGGTTTGATGAGGGATAGGGGGCCAATATAAGGGCCAAGTACCAGCACCCATCGCACATCATGTGCGCACACCCCCCGGCCCCCCCAATCGTCGGAACCCCCAATGCCACCGGATAGGCTCTCCGGTGATGCTCCGACGATGGTGCCCCGGGCAAAAAAAATATGCCACCAGCACATGCCTGACCCCAGCATGTGCAACGTGGCTCAAACTCTTAGACTGAGAATGAACTCCGTATGCCTAAGCCAACCCACGAAACGAGCGTGCGGGCGCTCAGCCGATCGGAGAGGCAGAATGCGCAAGTCGGGGATCGGCCTGGTCCACCTCTGCTTGCTGTCGATCCCACTGCCACAACCCTCAGTCCGATTGGGGCTTAGACATGGAATGAACTCCCTATCCTAAGCCAGCCCACGAAACTGGCGTGCGGGCACTCAGCTGACCAGAGAGGCAGAATGCGTAAGCCGAGGAGCAGCTTGGTCCCTCTTATGTGCCATTGATCTTGCTGCCGCAACCCTCAGTCCGGTTGGATCTTAGACTGGGACTGAACTCCGTATGCTTAGACTGAGGATGAACTCCGTATGCCTAAGTCAACCCATGAAACGAGCGTGCGGGCGCTCTGTCGGTCGAAAAGGTCGGTCGGAGAGGCAAAATGCGCAAGTCGGGGATCGGCCCGGTCTTCCCCTGTGTGATGCCGATCCTGCTGCTGGTCTTGTGGCCACAACCCTCGGTGCAATCGGATCTTAGACTGGGAATGAACTCCGTATGACTAAGCCAACCAACAAAACTAGTGTGCGGGCGCTGAGCTGGTCGGAGAGGCATAATGCGCAAGCTGGGGATCGGTCTGATCCCCCTCTGCATGCTACCGGTCCCGTTGCCACAACCCTCGGTCTGATTGGGGCTTAGACATGGAATGAACTCCCTGTGCCTAAACCAACCCACGAAACAGGCGTGCGGGTGTTCAGCCAGCCGGACAGGCAAAATGCGCAAGCCGGGGATCAACCTTGTCCCCCCTGCGTGCAGTCGATCCTGCTGTCACAAGACTTGGTCCAGTTCGATCTCAGACTGGGAATGAACTCTGTATGCTTAGACTGGGGATAAACTCTGTATGCCTAAGTCAACCCACGAAACGAGCGTGCGGACGTTCAGCCGTCCAGAAAGGCAGGATGCGCAAGCCAGGGATCAAACGGGTGGAAGGTGGGTTCAAGCACATATTCATATTTCTGCCATACCAATGCCATTTTTATGGCTTTTAAATTCATAGAATGGTCCCCTAAGCCTTCATGTGAAGTTTCGTGGCAAGACGACCCATTTTCTATTTTTCATGATTTTTGAAACTTTTTACGGTTCAGGATTTTTTAAAATTTTTTTAGAAAGAGTTTTGTCCCCAAATTTGGTAGAGGTGATCCATGTATTTTTGTTGGCATGCACAAAAACATTCAGCTAAAAACTCAAAGTGGAGAAGATTTTGTGACCCTTTGAAAAAAGTGTCCCCATTTCAGACACTTTAATGGCTACTGGCAGCAAACTTATAAAATCTCAAATGCTCTTTAAGGGGGTGTGAGTTCTCAAGGTTTGATGAGGGATAGGGTGCCAATATAAGGGCCAAGTACCAGCACCCATCACACATCATGTGCGCACCCACCCGACCCCCCCAATCGCTGAAACCTGCAATGCCACTGATTAGGCTCTTCGATGATACTCCGACGATGCTCTGGCGATGGTGCCTTGGGTGAAAAAAATGTGGCACCAGCACATGCCCAAGCCCAGCATGTGCACCGTGGCTTAAAATCTTAGACTGGGAATGAAATCTGTATGCTTAGACAAGGAATGAACTCTGTATACCTAAGCCAACCCATGAAACGAGCATACGGGCGCTTAACTGGTCGGAGAGGCAGAATGTGCAAGCCAGGGATCAGCCCGGTCTCCCCCTATGTGTTGTCAATCCTGGTGCCGCAACCCTCGGTCCGATCTGATCTTAGACTGGGATGAACTCTGTACGCATAAGTTAACCCACGAAATGAGCGTACGGGCATTGAGCCAGTCGAGGATCAGCCCGGTCCCCCTCTGCATGCTGCCAGTCTTGTTGTGACAACCCTTGATCCAACTGGGGCTTAGACATGGAATGAACTCCGTATGCCTAAGCCAACCCATGAAACGGGCGTGCAAGGGCTCAATCGGCTGGAGAGGCAGAATGCGCAAGTTGGGGATCGACCCGGTCCCCCCTGCCTACTGTCGATCCTGCTACTGGTCCTACTATCGCAAACCTCGATCCGATCCAATCTGAGACTGGGAATGAACTTCGTATGCTTAGACATGGAATGAACTCCATATGCCTAAGCCAACCTATGAAATGAGCATGCGGGCGCTCAGCCGGCTGGAGAGGCCGAATGCGTAAGTCGGGGACTGACCCGATCCCCCCTACGTGCTGTCGATCCTACTGTCGCAACCTTTGATCTAGTCTGATCTTAGACAGGGAATGAACTTCGTATGCCTAAGTCAACCCTCTAAACTAGCATGCGGGCACTGAGCCAGTCGGAGAGGCATAATGCGCAAGCCAGGGATCGACCCGGTCCCCCTCTGCGTGCTTTCGGGCCCGCTACCATAACCCTCGGTCCGACTGAGGCTTAGACAAGGAATGAACTCCCTATGCCTAAGCCAACCCACGAAACGGGCATGCAGGCGCTTAGCTGGCCGAAACAGCAGAATGCGCAAGCCAGGGATCAGCCCTGTCCCCCTTGCATGCTACCGATCCTACTACCGTAACCCTCGGTCCGATCTAATCTTAGATTGGGAATGAACTCCATATGCTTAGACGGGGGATGAACTCTGTATGCCTAAGTCAACCCATTAAACGAGCGTGCGAGCGCTCAGCCGGTCGAAGAGGCATAATGCACAAGCCGAGGATCAGCCCGGTCCCCCTCTACGTGCTGTCGATCTCGCTGGCAGTCCTGCTGCCACAACCCTCGGTCCAGTTGGGGCTTAGACATGGAATGAACTCCGTATGCCTAAGCCAACCCATTGCACATCATATGCGTGCACCCCCTTGGCCCCCTCAATCGTCGGAACCCCCAATGCCACCGGTTAGGCTCTTCGATGATGCTCTGACGATGGTACCTCGGGCAAAAAAAATGTGGCACCAGCACATGCCTGAGCCCAGCATGTGCACCGTGGCTCAACCTCTTAGACTAGGAATGAACTCCGTAAGCTTAGACATTGAATGAACTCTGTATGCCTAAGCCAACCCACGAAACGAGCGTGTGGGCGTTCAACCGACTGGAGAGGTAGAATGCGTAAACCGAGGATCGACCCACTCCCCCTCTGCGTGCTGTCGGTCTCACTACCACAAATTTCGGTCTGGCTGGGGCTTAGACATGGAATGAACTCCCTATGCCTAAGCCAACCCACGAAACGGGCGTGCGGGCGCTCAGCCGATCGGAGAGGCAGAATGTGCAAGTCGAGGATCGACCCGATCTCCCGTACGTGCTGTCGATCCTGCTGTCGAAACCTTTGGTCCAATCCGATCTTAGACTGGGAATGAACTTTGTATGCTGAGATTGGCGATGAACTCCGTATGCCTAAGTCAACCCACGAAACGAGCCTGCAGGCACTCAGCCAGCCAGAGAGGCAGGCCGAAGAGGCATAATGTGCAAGCCGGGGATCAGCCCAATTCCCCTTCGCGTGCTGTCGATCTCGCTGCCGGTCCTACTGCCACAACCCTCAGTCCGACTGGAGCTTTGACATGGAATGAACTCTGTATGCCTAAGCCAACCCACGAAATGAGTGTGCAGGCACTCAACTAGTTGATGAGGCAGAATGTGTAAGCCGAGGATCGACCCGGTCCCCCCTACGTGCTGTCGATCCTATTGCTGGTCCTGCTATCGCAACCCTCGGTCTGATCTGATCTTAGACTGGGAATGAACTCCGTATGCTTAGGCATGGAATGAACTCCGTACGCCTACGCCAACCCATGAAACGAGCGTATGAGCGCTCAGTCGGTCGGAGAGGCAGAATGTGCAAATCAAGGACCGGCGCGGTCCCTCTTACGAGCTATCGATCCTGCTCCCACAACCCTCAGTCCGGTCCGATCGTAGACTGGGACCGAACTCTGTATGCCTAAGTCAACCCATGAAATGAGCGTGCAGGCACTGAGCTAGCCTGAGAGGCATAATGCGCAAGTCAAAGATCGGCCCGATCCCCCTCTACGTGCTGCCGGTCTGATTGCCACAACCCTCGGTCCGGCTAGGGCTTAGACACGGAATGAACTCCCTATGACTAAGCCAACCCACGAAACGGGTGTGCGGGCACTCAGCCAGTATGAGATGCAGAATGTTCAAGCCGGTGATCGGCTTGGTCTCCCCTGCGCGCTACAGATCCTTCTGTCGTAACCCTCAGTCCGGTCTGATCTTAGACGGGGAATGAACTCCGTATGCTTAGACTAGGATGAACTTCATATGCCTAAGTCAACCCACGAAACGAGCGTGCGGGCACTCAGCCTGCCAGAGAGGCTGGTCGGAAAGGCATAATGCGCAAGCTGGGGTTCAGCCCAATCCCCCTCTATGTGTTGCCAATCCGGCTGTCGGTTCTCCTGCCACAACCCTCGGTTCGACAGGTGCTTAGACATGGAATGAACTTCGTATGCCTAAGGCAACCCGCGAAAAGAGCGTGCGGGTGCTCAGCCGACCGGTGAGGCAGAATACGCAAGCTGAGGATCGACCTGGTCCCCTCTACGTACTGTCGATCCTGCTGCTGGTCCTACTGTCACAACCCTCGGTCCAGTCCAATCTTAGACTGGGAATGAACTCCGTATGCTTAGACATGGAATGAATTTCATATGCATAACCCAACCCATGAAACGAGCATGTGGGCACTCAGCCGATCGAAGAGGCAGAATGCGCAAGCCGGGGACCAACGCGATCCCCTTACGTGCTGTTGATCTTCCTGCCTCAACCCTCTGTCCAATCCGATCTTAGACTGGGGATGAACCCCGTATGCCTAAGTCAACCCACGAAACGAGCGTGCGAGCGCTCAGTTGGCCCCCTGCCACAATTGTTCCCCCTCTGCGTGCTATCGATCCCACTGCCAAAACCCTTGGTTCAGCTGGGGCTTAAACATGGAATGAACTCCCTATGCCTAAGCCAACCCACAAAACGAGCGTGCTACCGATCCTATTATCGCAACCCTCGGTCTAGTTCGATCTTAGACTGGGAATGAACTCCGTATGCTTAGACTTGGGATGAACTCCGTATGCCTAAGTCAACCCACGAAACGAGCGTGCGGGCGCTCAGTCGGCCATAAAGACCGACCGAAGAGGCATAACGCACAAGCTGGGGATCAGCCCGGTCCCCCTCTGCGTGCTGTCGATCCCACTGTCGGTACGGCTGGGGCTTAGACATGGAATGAACTCTATATGCCTAAGCCAACCTAGAAAATGAGTGTGCGGGCACTCAACCGGCCAGAGAGGCAGAATGCTGTCGGTCCCACTGCCACAACCCTCGGTCTGACTGGGGCTTAGACATGGAATGAATTACCTATGCCTAAGCCAACCGACGAAACGGGCATGTGGGCACTCAGCCGATCGGAGAGGTAGAATGCGCAAGCCGGGGATCAACACGGTCCCCCCTGTGTGCTACCGATCCTCCTGCCACAAACCTCGGTCTGGTTAGATCTTAGACTGGGAATGAACTCTATATGCTTAGACTGGGGATGAACTTCGTATGCCTAAGTCAACCCACGAAACGAGCGTGCGGACGCTCAACCGACCAGAGAGGTAGGATGCGCAAGCCGGGGATCGAACGGGTGGTAAGTGGGTTCAAGCACATCTTCATATTTCTATCATGCCAATGCCATTTTTATGGCTTGTAAATTCATACAATGGTCCCCTATGCCTTCATGTGAAGTTTCGTGGCAAGACGACCCCTTTTCTATTTTTCAAGATTTTTGAAACTTTTTACGGTTTGAGATTTTTTAAATTTTTTTAGAAAGAGTTTTGTCCCCAAATTTGGTAGAGGTGATCCTTGTATTTTTGTTGGCATGCACAAAAATATTCAGCTAAAAACTCAAAGTGCAGAAGATTTTGTGATCGTTTGAAAAAAGTGTCCCCATTTCAAACACTTTAATGGCTACTAGCAGCAAACCTATAAAATCTCAAATGCTCTTTAAGGGGGTGTGAGTTCTCGAGGTTTGATGAGGGATAGGGGGCCACTACAAGGGCCAAGTACCAGCATCCATCACACATCATGTGCGCACACCCCCCGACCCCCCAATCATCGGAACCCTCGATGCCGTCGGTTAGGCTCTTCGACAATGCTCCGACGATGGTGCCCCGAGGGAAAAAAATGCAGCACCAGCACATGTCTGAGCCCAGCATGTGCACCGTGGCTCAAACTCTTAGACTAGGAATGAACTCCGTATGGTTAGACATGGAATGAACTTCGTATGCCTAAGTCAACCCACGAAACGAGCGTGCGGGCGCTCAGCTGGTCGGAGAGGCAGAATGCGCAAGCCGGGGATCGGCCCAGTCCCCCTCTACGTGCTGCTGGTCTCATTGCCACAACCCTCAATCTGGCTGGGGCTTAGACATGGAAAGAACTCCCTATGCCTAAGCCAACCCATGAAACGGGTGTGTGGGCGCTCAGCTGACTGGAGAGGCAGAATGCGCAAGTCGGGGATCGACCCGATCCCCCCTGCGTGCTGTCGATCCTACTGTCGCAACCGTCAGTCTGGTTAGATCTTAGACTGGGAATGAACTCCGTATGCTTAGACTGGGGATGAACTTCGTATGCCTAAGTTAACCCACGAAACGAACGTGCGGGCCCTCAACCGGCCAGAGAGGCAGAATGCATAAGCTGGGGATCGGCCCAATCCTTGCTGTGTGCTGTCGATCCTGCTGTTGGTCCTACTACCGTAAACCTCATTTCGGTCTGATCTTATACTAGGAATGAACTCCGCATGCTTAGACATAGAATAAACTCCGTATGCCTAAGCCAACCCACGAAACGAGCGTACGGGTGCTCAGCCGACCGGAAAGGTAGAATGCACAAGCTAGGGACCGACCCGATCCCCCCTGTGTGCTGTCAATCTTGCTATCACAACCCTCGGTCTGGTCCAATCTTAGACTAGAAATGAACTCCGTATACCTAAGTCAACCCACGAAACAAGCGTTCGGGCGGTTAGCCGATCGGAGAGGCATAATTCGTAAGCCAGGGATCGGCCCGGTCCTCCTCTGCGTGCTGCCGGTCCCGCTTCCACAACCTTCAGTCCGGCTGGGGCTTAGACATGGAATGAACTACTTATGCCTAAGCCAACCCACGAAACGGGCGTGCGAGCACTCAACCGATCGGAGAGGCTGAATGTGCAAGCCGAGGAACGGCCCGATCCCCCTTACGTGCTATCAATCTTGCTGCTGCAACCCTCGGTCTGGTCTGATCTTAGACTGGGAATGAACTCTGTATGCTTAGATTGGGGATGAACTCTGTATGCCTAAGTCAACCCACGAAACTAGCGTGCGAACGCTCAGCCGACCAGAGAGGCAGGATGCGTAAGCTGAGGATCGAATGGGTGGTAGGTGGGTTCAAGCACAACTTCAAATTTCAGCTGTGCCAATGCCATTTTTATGGCTTGTAAATTCATACAATAGTCCCCTTTGCCTTCATGTGAAGTTTCGTGGCAAGACGACCCGTTTTCTAATTTTCACGATTTTTTAAACTTTTTATGGTTCAAGATTTTTTAAAATTTTTTTAGAAAGAGTTTTATCCCCAAATTTGGTAGTGGTGATCCTTTTATTTTTGTTGGCATGCACAAAATAATTCAGCTAAAAACTCGAAGTGGAGAAGATTTCGTAGCCGTTTGAAAAACGTGTCCCCATTTTAGACACTTTAATTGCTACTGGCAGCAAACCTATAAAATCTCAAATGCTCTTTAAGGGGGTTTGAGTTCTTGAGGTTTGATGAGGGATAGGGGGCCAATATAAGGGCCAAGTACCAGCACCCATCGTACATCATGTTGACACACCCCCTCGGCCCCCCCAATCGTCGGAACCCCCAATGTCGTCGGTTGGGCTCTTCGGTGATGCTTCGGTGATGCTTCGACGATGGTGCCTCGGGCGAAAAAAATACGAAACCAGCACATGCCCGAGCCTAGCATGTGTATCGTGGCTCAAACTCTCAGACTGGGAATGAACTCCATATGCTTAGACATGGAATGAACTCCGTATACCTAAGCCAACCACGAAACGAGTGTATGGGCGCTCAACCGGTCGGAGAGGCAGAATGCGTAAGCCGGGGATCGGTCTGACGCCCCTCTGTGTGCTGCCGATCCCACTACCACAACCTTCGATCCGGCTGGGGCTTAGACATGGAATGAACTCCCTATGCCTAAGCCAACCCACGAAACGGGCGTGCGGGCGCTCAGCCGGCCGGTGAGGCAGAATGCGCAAGTCGAGGATCGGCCTGGTCCCCCCTGCGTGCTGTTGATCCTGGTATCGCAACCCTCGATCCGGTTCGATCTTAGACTAAGAATGAATTTTGTATGCTTAGACTGGGGATGAACTTCGTATGCCTAAGACAACCCACGAAACAAGCGTACGGGTGCTTAACCGGTCGAAGAGGTAGAATGCGTAAGCCAGGGATCGACTCGATCCCCCCTGCGTGCTGTCGATCTTGCTATCGCAACCCTCGGTCTGGTCTGATCTAAGACTGGGAATGAACTCCGTATGCCTAAGTCAACCCACGAAACGAGCGTTCGGGCGCTGAGCCGATCGGAGAGGCATAATTTTCAAGCTGGGGATCGGCCCGATCCCCCTCTGAGCGCTGTCAGTCCCGCTGCCACAACACTCGATTCAACTGGGGCTTAGACATGGATGAACTCACTATGCCTAAGCCAACCCATGAAACGGGCGTACGGGCGCTCAGTCGGCTAGAGAGGTAGAATGCACAAACCGAGGATCGATCTGGTCCCCCTGCGTGCTACCGATCTTGCTATTGCAACCCTCGGTCTGGTCCGATCGTAGACTGGGAATGAACTCCGTATGCTTAGACTGGGGATGAACTCCGTATGCCTAAGTCAACCCATGAAACAAGCCTGTGGGCACTTAGCCGTCCGGAGAGGCATAATGCGCAAGTCGGTGATCCAACCGGTCACCCTCTGCATGCTACCGTTCTCGTTGGCGGTCCCGTTGCCACAACCCTCGGTCCGGCTGGGGCTTAGACATGGAATGAACTTCCTATGGCTAAGCCAACCCACGAAATGGACGTGCGGGTGCTCAGCCGATCGGAAAGGCAAAACGCGTAAGCTGGGGATCGGTCTGATCCCCCTGCGTGCTGTCGATCCTACTGTCGCATCCCTTGATCCGGTCTGATCTTAGACTGGGAATGAACTCTGTACGCTTGGACTAGGGATGAACTCTGTATGCCTAAGTCAACCCATAAAATAAGCGTGCGGGCACTCAACCGGTCGAAGAGACCAGCCAGAGAGGCATAATGCGTGCTACCGATCCTGCTGTCGTAACCCTCGATCCGGTCCGATCTTAGACTGGGAATGAACTCCGTATGCTTGGACTGGGGATGAACTCCGTATGCCTAAGTCAACCCACGAAACAAGCTTTTGGGCGCTCAGTCGGCTAGAGAGGCCAACTGGAGAGGCATAATGCGTAAGTCGAAGATCAGCCCGATCACCCTCTGCGTGCTATCGTTACTGCTATCGGTCCTACTGTAACAACCCTCGGTCTGACTGGGGCTTAGACATGGAATGACTCCGTATGCCTAAGCCAACAAACAAAATGAGCATGCGATGCTCAGCCGATCGGAGAGGCAGAATGCGTAAGCCGGGGATCGGCTCGGTCCCCCCTTACTTGCTACCGATCCTGCTGCTTGTCCAACTGCCGTAACCCTCGGTCCGATCCGATCTTGGACTGGGAATGAACTCCGTATGCTTAGATATGGAATGAACTCCGTATGCCTAAGCCAACCCATGAAATGAGTGTCCGGGCACTCAATTGGCCAGAGAGGTAGATGCGTAAGTCGGGGATCGGCTTGATCCCCCCTGCGTGCTATCGATCCTACTACCGCAACCGTCGGTCTGATCCAATCTTAGACTGGAAATGAACTCTGTATGCCTAAGTCAACCCATTAAATGAGCGTGCAGGCGCTGAGCCGAACGGAGAGGCATAATGCGTAAGTCGAGAATCAGCTCGATCCCCCCCGGTGTGCTATCGATCCTGCTATCGCAACTCTCGGTCCGATCCGATCTTAGACTGGGAATGAACTTTGTATGCCTAAGTCAACCTATGAAATGAGCGTGCAGGCGCTGAGTCGAACGGGGAGGCATAATGTGCAAGCTGAGGATCGGCCCGATCCCCCCTACGTACTGTCCGTCCCGCTGCCACAACCCTCGGTCTGGCTAGGGCTTAGAATGGAATGAACTCCCTATGCCTAAGCCAACCCATGAAATGGGCGTGCGGGTGCTTAGCCGACCGGAGATGCAGAATGCGCAAGTCGGGGATCGGCCTAGTCCTCCCTGCGTGCTGCCGATCTTACTATCACAACCCTCGGTCTAGTCTGATCTTAGATTGGGAATGAACTCCATATTCTTAGACTTGGGATGAACTTCGTATGCCTAAGTCAACCCATGAAACAAGCGTGCGGACACTCAGCCGACCAGAGAGGCAAGATGCATAAGCCGGGGATCGAACGGGTGGTAGGTGGGTTCAAGCAAATCTTCATATTTCTGCCATGCCAATGCCATTTTTATGGCTTGTAAATTCATACAATGGTCGCCTACGCCTTCATGTGAAGTTTCATGGCAAGACGACCCATTTTCTATTTTTCACGATTTTCAAAACTTTTTGCCGTTCGGGATTTTTTAAAATTTTTTTCGAAAGAGTTTTGTCCCCAAATTTGGTAGACGTGATTCTTATTATTTTTTTGGCATGTACAAAAAAATTCAGCTTAAAACACAAAGTGGAGAAGATTTTGTGACCGTTTCAAAAAAGTGTCCCTATTTTAGACACTTTAATGGCTACTGGCAGCAAACCTATAAAATCTTAAATGCTCTTTAAGGGGGTGTGAGTTCTCGAGGTTTGATGAGGGATAGGGGGCCAATATAAGGGCCAAGTACCAGCACCCTTTGCACATCATGTGCGCACACCCCCCGGCCCCCCCAATCGCCGGAACCCCCAATGCCGCTGGTTAGGCTCTCCGGCGATGCTCCAGCGATGGTGCCCCGAACGAAAAAAATGCGGCACCGGCACATGCCCAAGCCCAGCATGTCCACCGTGGCTCAAACTCTTAGACTGGGAATGAACTCCGTATGCTTAGACATGTAATGAACTCCGTATGCCTAATCCAACCCACGAAACGAGTGTGCAGGTGCTCAGCCGATCGGAGAGCTAGAATGCGCAAGCCGAGGATCGGCCCGATCCCCCTCTGCGTGGTGTTGGTTTCACTACCACAACCCTCGGTCCGGTTGGGGCTTAGACATGGAATGAACTCCCTATGCCTAAGCCAACCCATGAAACAGGCGTGCGGTCGCTCAGCTGGTCAGAAAGGCAGAATGCGTAAGCCGAGGATCGGCTCGGTCCCCCCTGCGTGGTGTCGATCCTACTGTCGCAACCCTCAATTCGGTTTGTTCTTAGATTGGGAATGAACTCCGTATGCTTAGACTGGGGATGAACTCCGTATGCCTAAGTCAACCTATGAAACGAGCGTGTGGACGCTCAGTCGGTCGGATAAGCCTGTTGGAGAGGCAGAATGCGCAAGTCAGGGATCGACTTGGTCCCCCTACATGCTGTCGATCCTGCTGCTGGTCCTGCTGCCGCAACCCTCGATCTGGTCTGATCTTAGATTGGAAATGAACTTCGTATGCTTAGACATGGATTGAACTCTATGTGCCTAAGCCAACCCACGAAACGAGCGTACGGGCACTCAGCCGATCGGAGAGGCAGAATTCACAAGCCGATGATCAGCCCGATCCCCCCTGCGTGCTGTCGATCCTGCTATCACAACCCTCGGTCTGGTCTGATCTGAGACTAGGAATAAACGCTGTATGTCTAAGTCATCCCATGAAACGAGCGTTCGGGCACTGAGCATTCGGAGAGGCATAATGCGCAAGCTGGGGATCGACCTGGTCCCCCTCTGCGTGCTACCGATCCTGCTGCCACAACCCTTAGTCTGGCTGGGACTTAGACATGGAATGAACTCCCTATGCTAAGCCAACCCATGAAACAGGCGTGCGGGCACTCAGTCGGTCAAAAAGGCAGAATGCGCAAGTCGGGGATCGACTTGGTCCCCCCTATGTACTGCCTGTCTTGCTGTCGTAACCCTCGATCTGGTCTGACCTTAGACTAGGAATGAACTCCATATGCTTAGACTAGGGTTGAACTTCGTATGCTTAGACTGGGGATCGACCCGGTCCCCCTCTGTGTGCTACCAGCCCCACTGCCACAACCCTCAGTCTGACTGGGGCTTACACATGGAATGAACTCCCTATGCCTAAGCGAACCCACGAAACGGGGGTACGGGTGCTCAGCTGGCTGAAGAGGCAGAATGCGCAAGTCAAGGATCAGCCCGGTCCCCCCTGCGTACTGTTGATCCTACTACCACAACCCTCGGTCCAGTCTGATCATAGACTAGGAATGAACTCTGTATGCTTAGACTGGGGATGAACACCATATGCCTAAGTCAACCCACGAAACTAGCATGCGGGTGCTCAGCCGGCCGGAGAGGCCGATCGAAGAGGCATAATGCGCAAGCTAGGGATCAGCCTGGTTCCTCTTTACGTGCTGCCAATTCCGTTGTCGGTCTACTGCCACAACCCTTGGTCCGGCTGGGGCTTAGACATGGAATGAACTCCGTATGCCTAAGCCAAGCCACGAAACGAGGGTGCGGGTGCTCAATCGATCAGAGAGCCATAATCCATTTGCCGGGGATCAGCCCGGTCCCCCCTGCATGCTGTCGATCCTGCTGCTGGTCCTGGTGCCACAACCCTCAGTCCGATCTGATCTTAGACTGGGAATGAACTACGTATGCCTAAGCCAACCCACGAAACAAGCGTGCGGGCACTCAGCCAATCGGAGAGGCAGAATGCGCAAGCTGGGGACCGGCCCGATCCCTCCTGCGTGCTATTGATCCTGCTGTTGCAACCCTCAGTCTGGTCTGATCTTAGACTGGGAATGAACTCCGTATGCCTAATTCAACGCACGAAACGTGCGTGCGAATGCTGAGCCGGTCAGAGAGGCATAATGTGCAAGCCAGGGATCGGCCCGATCCCCTTCTATGTGCTACCAGTCCCGGCTACCACAACCCTTGGTCCGACTGGGGCTGAGACATGGAATGAACTCCCTATGCCTAAGCCAACCCATGAAATGGGCGTGCGGGCGCTCAGCCGGTCAGAGAGGCAGAATGTACAAGCCGAAGATCAGCTCGGTCCCCCCTACGTGCTGCCGATCCTGCTGTCGTAACCCTCAGTCTGATCTGATCTTTGCCTGGGAAGGAACTCCGTATGCTTAGACTAGGGATGAACTCCGTATGCCTAAGTCAACCCATGAAATAAGCGTGCAGACGCTCAGCCGACCACAGAGGTAGGATGCGCAAGCCGAGGATCGAACGGGTGGTTGGTCGGTTCAAGCACATCTTCATATTTCTGCCATGCCAATGCCATTTTTATAGCTTGTAAATTCATACAATGGTCCCCTACACCTTCATGTGAAGTTTCGTGGCAAGACGACCCGTTTTCTATTTTTCATGATTTTCAAAACTTTTTGCGGTTCGAGATTTTTTAAAATTTTTTTAGAAAGAGTTTTGTTCCTAAATTTGGTAGAGGTGATGCCTGTATTTTTGTTGGCATGCACAAAACAATTCAGCTAAAAACACGAAGTGGAGAAGATTTTGCGACCATTTGAAAAAAGTGTCCCAATGTTAGACACTTTAATGGCTACTGGCAGCAAACCTATAAAATCTCAAATGCTCTTTAAAGGGGTGTGAGTTCTCAAGGTTTGATGAGGGATAGGGGGCCAATATAAGGGCCAAGTACCAGCACCCATCGCACATCATGTGTGCACACCCCCCGGCCCCCGCAAACGTCGGAACCCCCAATGCCGCCGGTTAGGCTCTCCGGCGATGCTCCGACGATGGTGCTCCGAGTGAAAAAAATGTGGCACCAGCACATGCCCGAGCCTAGCATGTGCGCCGTGGCTCAAACTCTTAGACTGGGAATGAACTCCGTATGCTTAGACATGGAATAAACTCCGCATGCCTAAGCCAACACACGAAATGAGCGTACGGGCGCTCAGTCAGCCAGAGAGCCAGAATACGCAAGCCGGGGATTGGCCTGGTCCCCCTCTACGTGCTGCCAGTCTCGCTGCCACAACCCTCGGTCTGGATGGGGATTAGACATGGAATGAACTCCCTATGCCTAAGCCAACCCATGAAACAGATGTGCGGGCGCTCAGTCGATCGAAGAGGCAGAATGCACAAGTGGGGGATCGGCGCGATCCCCCCTGCGTGCTACCGATGCTGTTGCCGTAACCCTTGGTCGGATTTGATCTTATGCTTAGACTGGGAATAACTTTTTATGCCTAAGTCAACCCATGAAATGAGCGTACGGGTGCTCAACCGACCAGAGAGGTAGAATGCGCAAGTCGGGGATCGGCCCAGTCCCCCCCAAGGTGCTACCGATCTTGCTGCTGGTCCTGTGCTATAACCCTCGGTCTAGTCTGATCTTAGACTGGGAATGATCTCCGTATGCTTAGACATGGAATGAACTCAGTATGCCTAAGCCTACCCATGAAACCAGCGTACGGGCACTCAGCCGTCTGGAGTGGCAGAATGAGCAAGTCGGGGACCGACCCAATCCCCCCTGCGTGTTGTCGATCTTGCTTCTACAACCCTTGGTCCGATCCTATCTTAGACTGGGAATGAACTCTGTATGCCTAAGTCATTCCACGAAATGAGCGTTCAGATGTCGAGTCGGTCGGAGAGGGTAATGCTTAAGCTGGGGATCGACTCGGTCCCCCTCTGCGTGCTGTCGATCCCATCGTCACAACCCTCTGTCCGGCTGGGGCTTAGAAATGGAATGAACTCCCTATGCCTAAGCCAACCCATGAAACGGGCGAGCGGGCGCTCAGCCGGTCGGAGAGGCAGAATGCACAAGCCGGGGATCGGCCTAGTCCTTCCTGCATGCCGTTGATCCCACTGTCGCAACCCTCGGTCCGGTCTGATCTTAGACTAGGAATGTGCTTAGATTGGGGATGAACTCTGTATGCCTAAGTCAACCCACGAAACAAGCGTACGGGTGCTCAACCGGCCGGAGAGGCCAGTCGGAGATGCATAATGCATAAGCCAGGGATCAGCCCGATCCCCTTCTGCGTGCTACTGATCCCGCTACAGGTCTTGCTGCCACAACCCTCGGTCCGACTGGGGCTTAGACTTGGAATAAACTCCGTATGCCTAAGCCAACCTACGAAACGAGCGTGCGGGTGCTCAGCCGACCGGAGAGGCAGAATGCACAAGCTGGGGATCGGCCCGGTCCCCCTTGCGTGCTGTCGATCCTGCTGTCGCTGTAGACACCCAATTTGGTCCAGGCCCAGATCAACTGGGCCTGGTCCAAATGGGTAAGTCCAATTTTATTTTTGTTATTTTTTATTTTTTTTATTATTTTATTCTATATTTTATGTATATACTTTCCTTTATATCCTATGTATTTATTATTTATTTATTATTACTATTTATTAATATATATATTTTTTATTTTATATTTTATTTATTTTTGTATTTTTACTTATCTAATTATATATCTGTTATTATTATTATTTTTTTATTTATCCTATAATATTTTTTTGATTTATCTTTTCTAATTATCTATTATTTTTTTTATTTGGTTTTTATTTTGGAAGGTTGAGATTGAAGGTTGAAGAATCCTACTGGGAATGGGGATTCAATCAGAAGAGTCCAGATTGGATTCAAAGATTGAATCTCTGTCCAAAGAGGAATTGGGATTGATCAGAAACTCCTGATCAATCCCTACAAAAGGGACCTCCTGGAATAGAAACACACAGAGAGAAAAAACGTGACCAAAGCTACTGATTTGAGAGATAGAAAAGTATAGAAGGCTAAGAAGTATTCTGAGAGTTAGTATGAATTTTTTTGAAGATTTTGGGCGATTTTTTTCTGGGAATTTCTGGAAAATTCCAGATTTTGGTTAAATTTTTTGATGAAATTTGAATTTTTTGATGAAAATTCCGACCAACTTTGAAGTTTTCGACGAGCTGCCCAGTTTCCGACGACCTTCCCCAGAAATTGACCACATTTCGGCCAACTTTCGGCTAACTTCTGGCCAAAAATCTAGATTTCGGTGAAATTTTCCAGAATTCGACGTACATTCAACCGAAGTTCTTCAACAGTTTAGAGAGAAGGGGAAGAAGAGAGAGATAGGGAAGGAGCTTTCTGCCAAAAAATAGAGGGAAGAGCCTTATATACCCTCCTAAAATGACGTCGTTTTTGCCTTAAGTGACCCAGAGGATCCGCGTGTTTTGTCGAGATCCGACCCCACCCGAGCGTCGACCGACTTCCTGACCCACCCGTGTCTGCCCCCTCCGAGCCAAGTTGAGCTCCAAAGCAGCTTCTCCGAGCCGTTTTTTCTTCCTTGAGATGAGCCGTACTCCGAGCCGCTTCAGGTTTTTTTTTTTTTATTATTTGTTTTTTATTTATTTTTTTTTTATTTATTAGATTAGGTTTATTTAGTATCCTTTTTACCCTTATTTTATTTTTTATCTTGGTTTTACTTTTCTTTATTTTATTTTTTTTTATTTTCACTTTTATTTTTTTATTATTTTATTTTCTTTAAATAAAAATCAAAAAAGAATATTTTTGGGGAAAAGTTGAAAGTATCAATTTTCCTTAAAAATAAATTTTCAAAAAAAGGTTTTTGAGGAAAAGTTGAAAGTATCAATTTTCCTTAAAAATAAAAGTTTCCAAAAAATATTTTTGGGGAAAAGTTGAAAGTATCAATTTTCCTTAAAAATAAATTTTCAAAAAAATCAATTTTTGGGGAAAAGTTGAAAGTATCAATTTTCCTTAAAAATAAATTTTCAAAAAAATCAATTTGTGAGGAAAAGTTGAAAGTATCAATTTCCTTTGAAATTAAAGTTTCAAAAAAAATATTTTTAGGGAAAAGTTGAAAGTATCAATTTTTCCTACACAAAAACAATCATTCTTTCCTTCCTTTTTATTTTGATTTTGATTTTGATTTTTTCTTTAAATAATCCGACGATGGAGCCTCTGCAAGTGAAACAGTAGTCTTTCTTGCATACTCTTGAGGTGAGGGGATTTTTTCAATTTTCTGCTAAAACTATTAGAGTCAATTGAGAATAATTTCCAATAATTAATTACTTGGTAAAATTTTAAAGCTCATTGGATAACACAAATTTCAGCTGGTACCATCTTTTGATGGGCGTTGTGAGGGTGCTATAACCTTCCTCACACGTAACCGAACTCCCGAACCCTATTCTGGTTAGTAGACCTGAACCTATTCTTTTAGGGACCCTTAAACTTAGGTGTTCTCTAAAAGGACAGATTCCATAGGTGGCCAATCGCACCTAGATAAAAAAAAAATTGGTGGCGACTCCTAAAAGTCAATATCTAGCGATAGATCCCCAGATCTAGACATTCTGATACAGCTTGGTGACTCCACTGGGGACTTTGAGAGTTAGGCCAGCAAATAATTTGTGTTATCTAAAAGCCTAATAAAATTGAACCCTTTTGTATATATGCATTATTATTCATTCATGTTTATTTACTTTATTAATTATGTCATTCATGTGCATGTGCATAACATGAGCTCTATACCCGAGCTCCGTCCCTCTAGGAGGGAGTAAAGTACCTATTGCTTTCGTGAGGTCTAATGCCTCCGCAGTGGCTAGCGAAATACTCCCACTCAAATTGAACCTTTTCTGCTTGTAGCCTGTAATGGGTGAGGATTAAGGTGCCTTACTAGTCTGTGATGGACAAGGATGTAAGGAACAATTTGAGGACCTTTAGACTTTGACCCTAAAACTGCATATAGTGAACCTTAAGAGTGCCTAACCTATAGATGAGCCATCACTTTTCCCTTTTAGAATTGACCAAAAGCATAGGATTCATTCCTTTTACTTTATGTGATGTTTAAATTTACTTAGTTATTTGTTCTTTTTTTTGTGTATACTAACCTTTTTCTTATTCTTTTGCATTGGTTCATACGCATATCATAAAGTTGCATAAAGAACATTTGCTTGAAAAATGGTCTTCAATAAATTTTTTTTCATGGATGCCAATGAACGTTTAGTTTGTTCTTCATCAGTATTAGCACCCTGTGGGACACCTAATGAAGTAAGGACCCAGTTAAAAAAGATTCAACTGAAGATGGGAGATTGCTTGCCAATTGGGTATGACTCTACTCTATCTCAAGAAACATCTATCCTCCTCAAATAGAATAAGTTAGAGGATTTGGTTGATATCTGGAAGAAGATGAGTTCGTCAAGACAAGAGCAGTTTTGTCAGAAACATGGGCATATAGCACACCTTCTAGCAGTGGTTGTCGATGATCAACTAATCAGAGCTGCAGCATAATTCTGGGATCTTACATACAAGTGCTTCATCTTTAATGAAGCTGATATGACTCCCACCATCAAAGAATACTCGATTTTGTTGGGTCTACACCTCAAGACTCCTGACAAGATATATGTCAAAAAACATAAGTCAATATTTCGTAAAAGTCTGGCTCAACTCATGGGGATAGACAAGGAAGTTGTGGATTCTCATACAAAGAAGAAACAAGAACAAGTCTGCCTACCTTGGAAGTTCTTTCATGAGTTTCTGATACAGCATGCGAATGAAGAACGGGGGTTAGACATATTTGCCTTGGCTATATACGGACTAGTAATCAAGGTTTTGGGGTATGTTGAAATAGCGGTGGTTGATTTCTTCGAGAGTGTGATCAATGGTTGTAATCTTTCAACGGTAATATTAGCAGAGACTATCAGATCTTTGAGTTATTGTCATCGGAATGGAGGGCACTTCATAGGATGCATACAGTTATTGTACTTGTTGATGAAAAACGATTTTGAACAAGGAAATGGTGCTTTCTCGAAGCTTTATATCCGTAATCATTTTTCGATCAAAGAATTCTATGAAAGTGGGTGGTCAAAGCGGAAGTCTAAACAAGAATGGATAACTTTCTTACAAAAGTTGGAAAGTGCCAGGGTGAGATGGTTGGCCCCATGGATGAATCGTGAGCCTATGTTGTATCAATGTGGGGATAGTACAGTGGTTCCACTTCTAGGTTTATGGGGAGTAACAAATTATGCACCACTGTTAGTGAGAAGGCAATTGGGGGGAGAACAGTTTATTCCTATGAATTATGGGCTTCATCAGTTAGACTTCTCTTACAGTGAGCCTAAAGCATTTCAAAGGATGAATGAGATGATTAAAGCATGGAAAAATCCCCAAAGAGTGAGTCCTAGACCGTTCACTGAAAAAGTCATCCTAGGGTACTTGGTTTGGAGAACAAAGAAAAGACAAGAAATGGTATTCACTTATGAAATCTCTCAACCACCAATAGAAGAAAAACTTGAAGAGACACCATCAGAGTTAGAGCTGGCAACAAAAGAATTTGAGTTTGAAAAGATCAAGTTAAAGAAAAAAATTCAGGAACTTCAAGAAGAAAAAGCCCAGTGGAAAGGTAGAGCCAAAAGTTATGAAGTTAAAGTTCACAAGATTGCTAGAGAACGTGATACAGCTACTGAAGATCTAGCAAAGTTACACCAGGAGCATAAGAGGCTATGTGTGAGAGAAAGGGCCAAAGAAATAACCATTGTCGAGCTGACTGAGGAAAATACAAGATTAAAACAAGAGTATGCTGAATTGGAAGAAGAAAGTACCGAAGCACAGGCAGAAATTAACATGCTAAATAGTTATTTGAGCAGGTTAAGTCAAAAGTTGGATGAACAAGGAGACCATATCACTACATTGGTTAGAGAACATAGAGAATTATCATACCAAGTCTGGTGTGGTAAAAGAGAGAACCTAGGAAGGCAGAAATACATTGAGCACTTAACAACCTAAATTCATAAAGGGGTGTGTAAGGCAAGAGAGATGGTGGAAAAGGCAGAGGCATTAAGACAAGTGGTGGCCCCAGTAGGAGAACATGGACAGCGTCTCTTGAACTTCATAGAAGAAGCCAATGCCCAGTATGAATAGATCAAACAATTTTATGGTTATAATTCTAGGATGATAAACTCAATGTAGATCAAAGTTTTTTTGGAATAAATGAAAATTTTTAGTTGAATACCGTTTTAAGGCAAATGTTCTTTGCATACATGCATTTTTCATTCATTGCATTCTCATTCATTACACTTAACAAAGCAACCATGTGATGATCATGCAAATTTACTAATTCTGAGATATGGTACTTAAGGTCCCAGGATAGCTCCATCTAGTGAAAATCTTGCCTATCGATACAACACAAGATCCAGAGTAAGGCAAATGGAGGAAGAAAGTTCCCATAGATTTGAAAAGATAGAAAAAGCACAAGAGAAGATTGAAAGTGAGCTAAGCAAGATTCTAGAGGCTTTTAATAATATGAATAAAGGAAAATGAGTTGTAGAAAATACAAGCCAGCAAGTTCCCCTATTATAAGAAGTGGCTGACCCTTTGCACCCTCCAAGTTTTGGCCCACCTCAGGCCCAGTCTGCTCAAGAGGTCCCACCACAACACTTCGCATATCCAACATATCCTAGAATGCCATCAACTTTCAACCCAGGACAGTATAATAGTTATATAAATCCTGTCTTCACTGAAAAGGCAGCAGAACCAATTCTTGATCTAGATGATTTGAAAGAAAAGGAGAAAGAAAAAATGAGAGTGAAAGTTCACGAAAGTTCCAAGATTAGCATGCTAGAGCAAAGGCTAAGGGCTGTGGAAGGATTTAGCTTTTATGGGTTAGTTGATGCTGCTGGGCTCTGCTTAGTTCCTGATGTGGTTATCCCCCATAAGTTCAAAGCACCGAAATTTGAAAAATATGACGGTACAAAGTGCCCCAAAACCCACATCACCATGTATTGTAAGAAGATGGCAGCTCATGCGCATGATGAAAAACTATTGATGCATGTTTTCCAGGAAAGTCTTATTGGCTCTATGACCAGATGGTACGTTCAGTTGGACAAGACTCACATTCGCTCTTGGAGCGATATGGCACATGACTTTTTCAGTCAATATCGACATATCATCGATTTGGCCCCTGATCATTTGTCTTTACAGAATCTAGAGAAAAAGGCAAACGAGTCTTTGAAAGAGTATGCCCAGAGATGGAGGGATGTTGCTTCTCAGGTACAACCTCCTTTGACTAAGAAAGAAACTACAGTGCTATTTGTTAGCACTTTAAAACCTCTCTATTATGAAAAGATGATAGGGAATGCAACGAAAAATTTTGCTGATATGGTAATCTCAGGAGAAATCATTGAGAGTGCCATAAAAAATGGCAAGCTAAAAGGAAATGAAGCATCTAGCAAAAAAGTCCCGCAGAAAAAAAAATTGAAGCTTAGGCTGTGAACTTTGATAGACAGCAACTTAGAGGTTATTCACCTTACCCACCACCAGAATATCTGCCATATCACCCCACTGTAAATAACACTTCCTTTCACCCATACCAACCATTTACACAACCACCATACCCCCAAACATATCAAGCCCCTCATAGACCCCAAAATACCATGTACAGTCCTAACATTCAAAGACCCCAAAATCGCCCAACTAACCCTATTGGTGGCTCACGGGAGTAATGAGCTACTCGTGAGAAACCTATTTTTGACCTAATTCCAATGACCTATTCGAAATTATATAAAGAGCTCTACAACAATCATTTCATTGCTCCAAGTAAATTGGAACCCTTCAAGCCACCTTACGCCAAGTGGTATGATCCCACCGCCCACTGTGACTACCATTATGGGATTGCTGGTCACTTTATTAAAAATTGCACTACCCTGAAACACAAAGTGCAACTATTGATCAAGGATGGGATGATTTGCTTTGATACTGGAGGGATGACTGCGCCGAATGTTAGTGGCAATCCTTTGCCAAATCATAATGTGAATGCTATAGGTGAAGAACAGGAGCGCCATGTGAAGAAGGAAATGGCAGATATTAAGACACCTCTTGACCAACTGTTTGATATTTTACGAAGAGCAGACATGATACAACTAGTAAGTCCACACAGCTATCATGGAGCATATATAGCTGGCACTAGTTGTAAGTATCATAGTGGGGCAATGGGCCATTCCATTGAGACCTGTGAGTAGTTTCACCAAGAGGTGCAAAAACTCTTAGATTCACATCAAATGGAGATTTATGAAGAAAGAAAAGACTTAAAGAATGTTAAAGTGTACATGACTGATAGGCCTGTAAAGTTATTTCTAAAACCAGTGACAATTCAATGTGGGAACAAATCAAAGTCAGTCATAGATAAACTCCTCCCTAGGTCGATAACTTTTAAAGTCCCAACTCATTTTCCATACAAAGATGATAAAGTTGTACCCTGGAGATATGGCTGTGACACTGTAGTTCAGGGGCAGAAAGAAGAGGTCTCCAAAGCCGATGATTCCAATATAACTGGTGTAGGAGGCATTACCCGAAGTGGGAGATGTTACACTTCAGAAATGTTAGAGAAAGCTAAAAGGGAGAAAGCTAAAGAAAGAGAAAGATGAAATAATCCTGAGATAAAACCTGAAGAAGGTAAGCCAAAGCCAGTATCAGAAAGAGAGGTTTGTGAATTTCTAAAACTGGTAAAACATAGTGAGTATTATGTTATGGAACAGTTGAATAAAATGCCAGCTCGAATCTCATTATTATCATTGTTGCTGAACTCAGAGCCATACCAAAATGGCCTACTGAAAGTGTTGAATCAGGCATACGTGGCACATAATGTATCTGTTGAATATGTGAACCACCTGGCTAGAAATTTAGTCATGCCAAATCACATTTCATTCAGTGATGATGAGATTCCTTTGGAGGGAAAAAGAAATGCCAAGGCTCTACATTTCACAGTCAAGTGCAAGAGCCATATTATAGCCAAAGTCCTTATCGATAATGGCTCTGTTATCAACATCATGCCTATGTCAACTTTGGTAAGGCTACCCATTGATTATTCCCATATGAGGGATAGTCAGATGATTGTGAGAGCCTTTGATGGGACCAAAAAAGAAGTTCTGGGGGATATTGAAATGCTTTTACAAATTGGGCCTTGCACCTTCAATATAAAATTTCAAGTGATGGATATCTCTCCATCCTACAGTTGTCTATTAGGAAGACCATGGATTCACATGGCAGGAGCTATGCCTTCTACTTTGCACCAGAAGATTAAGTTCAATGTAGAAGGTTAATTGGTAGTGGTAGTTGGGGAGGAAGACATGCTAGTGACCCAACCATTGAACACTCCATACGTAGAGGCTATCGAAAAAGCATTGGAATGCTCCTATTGATCTTTTGAATTGGTCAATTCTATAGGGGAAGGATTTCAAAGTCAACTTTTTTCAAAGATAGTGGTGAGCCAAGTCATCAACAAGGGCTGGTATCCAGGACTTGGGCTAGGCAAAAACTTGCAGGGAATTAAAGAACCTCCAACAATAATAGACAATAGCGACAGGGTGGGCCTAGGCTATGAGATGGCAGAGTGGAAAGTCAAAAGAAGGCCATTAAGAAAGACAACAAGACTGATGTTTATCCCACACTTGTATGAAACCTTCAGACCTAGAGGATTCATGTACCCAGATGCAAGCAAAAGTGTGGAAGATGATTTTGCCCAGTTAGCCATTAATGCTATTGAAGATGAAGTGAGGGTTAATCAAGAGTAGTGGGTTCGCCTTTGTCCACCAAATTTTGAGCTCAATAATTAGAGTGCCATCGAGATGCCTTTGACTTTTGATTTTGATACAATATAATTGTAACATCCCAACAGCTATTGCCCAAGGCATTGGGGTGATCTTTTTTGTTTGGGTAATTCATCATTTATTATTTTTAATAAAAATTAGAAAGTATGCATTTTCATTCATTTCTTCTTGTGTCTTCATTATTTTCATCTCTCCAAGCACATCTTGCCAACATATCCTATTTCATTCAATTGTAGGTCTTTAAATGAACATAAAGATAATCATGATAACAATCAAGAGGTTAGCTTTGAGAATTCAATTAACACTGATGAACTTGACAATGAAAAATATTCTGAAGAATATGTTATGCCTCCGGACCTAATGAGGATGATTGAACAAGAGAATAAGCCAATTGAGCCTCATTAGGAGGTAATGGACTTCATGAATCTGAGAGATGAAAAAATAAGAAAGAGGTTAGAATGGGCACTTCACTTTCATCTGGAGATAGGCAACGATTGGTAGACCTACTTCAAGAATTTGTAGATATATTTGCTTGGTCTTACCAGGATATGCCAGGGCTGAGCATAGAAATAGTGGAGCACAGGTTACCTTTAAAGCCAAAATGTAAGCCAATTCAGCAGAAACTGAGATGGATGAAGCCCGAAATGCTACTAAAGATTAAAGATGAGGTGAAGAAACAATTTGATGGAGGTTTTCTATAAGTGGCTAAGTATCTAGAATGGGTAGCCAATATAGTCCCAGTTCCTAAGAAAGATGGAAAAGTATGAATGTGTGTAGACTATCAGGACTTGAATAAGGCTAGTCCAAAGGATAACTTTCCTTTGCCTCATATTGACACACTGGTAGATAACACGGCTAAGCATTCGATTTTCTCCTTTATGGATGTTTTTTTGAGGTATAATCAGATAAAAATGGTTACGGAGGATATGGAAAAGACTATTTTTGTGACCATGTGGGGAACCTTCTGCTATAAAGTCATGCCTTTCGGGCTAAAGAATGCTGGGGCAACATATCAAAGAGCCATGGTAACACTCTTCTATGACATGATGCACAAAGAGATTAACGTGTATGTAGACGATATGATTGCAAAGTCATGTGAGGATGAAGATCATGTTACTAGCCTCAGAAAGTGATTTGAAAGATTGAGAAAATTTCAGCTCAAATTAAACCCAGCCAAGTGCACCTTTGGGGTAAAGTCAGGGAAGTTGCTAGGCTTTATGGTCAGTGAAAGAGGAATTGAAGTCGATCCTGATAAGATACGGGCCATCCAGAATTTGTCACCTCCCAGCACACCAAAAGAAGTTCAAGGTTTTCTAGGGAGATTGAACTACATTTCTCGGTTCATCTCTCAGCTTACTTACAAATGTGATCCCATATTTAAGCTTCTCCGTAAGAATAATCTTGGGAAATGGAATGAAGAATGTCAAGAGACGTTTGATAAAATTAAGCAATATTTATCGAACCCTTCAATATTGGTGCCACCTGTTCCAGGGAAACCTTTAATCTTATACTTAACCGTATGTGAAAATTCAATGGGATGTGTGCTGGGACAGCAAGATGAGGCCAACCGAAAAGAGAGAGCTATTTACTATCTGAGTAAAAAGTTCACTGAATATGAATCCAAGTATTCTTCATTGGAGAAAATGTGTTGTGCATTAGCGTGAACTGCCAAAAGACTCAGACAGTATGTGCTCTATCATACTACATGGCTCATAGTGAAACTGGATCCAATTAAGTATATCTTCGAGAAACTTTCTTTATCTGAGAGAATCGCTAGATGGCAAGTAATGCTCTCGGAATACGATATTATATACGTGAGCCAAAAAGTAATAAAAAGAGACGCTATAGCAGAATTTCTTACAGATCGTGCTACTGAAGACTATGAGCCGATGAAGCTAAAATTCCCTGACAAAGACTTAATGACTATTTCCCAACCGGAGGAAGGGGAACATGTAGAAAAATGTTGGAGAATGTACTTTGATGGAGCTGCTAATGCCTTGGGGCATGGAATTGGGGCAATTCTGATTTCTCCAGAAGAACAATACTATCCTGTAACAGTGAGGTTAAATTTCAATTGCACAAATAACATCACTGAATATGAGGCATGTGTCATGGGCTTGCAAGCTGCTATAGATAGAAGAGTGAAAGTACTGAAAGTGTTTGAAGACTCAGCTCTAGTCATATATCAGTTGAAAGGAGAATGGGAGACGAGAGATTCAAAACTCGTTCTGTATCATAAGTATATTCTAGAGTTGATGAAACAATTTAAAGATATCCAGTTTGATCACTTACCTCGAGAAGAGAATTTGATTGTTGATGCATTGGCTACTCTGGTTACAATGATTCAAGTTAATGATAATACCGACATTCAGCCCATCAAGTTAGATGTTAAGGATATACCAGCTTATTGTTCTAATGTATAGGGAGAAGAAAATGGAAAGCCCTGGTATTATGACATCTTACAGTATGTCAAGGATCAACAGTATCCAGTTCAAGCAACAAAAAATGATAAAAGGGTCATTCGAAGATTAGCTATGAGCTTTTTCCTGGATGAGGATGTCCTGTACAAAAGAAACAAGGATCAAGTATTATTGAGGTGCTTAAATGAGACTGAAGCGAAAAAAATCATTAAAGAGGTGCATGATGGAATATGTGGGGCACATACTAGTGGACATGTGATGGCAAGACAGATCATGAGAGCGGGATATTACTGGTTGACGATGGAGAATGATTGCATTGACTATGCTCGTAAATGCCATAAATGCTAGATATATGCTGATAAGATCCATGCTCCACCATCTGCTTTACATGTTATGGCACCACCATGGCCATTTTCAATGTGGGGCATGGATGTCATTGGCCCAATCACCCCAAAGGCCTCTAACCGGCATAGATTCATTTTTGTGATGATAGATTATTTCACAAAAAGGGTAGAAGCAGCATCATATGCAAATATGACACGTTCCGTGGTTTGCAAGTTCATAAAAAAGGAGATCATCTGTAGATATGGACTTTCGAAGAGAATTATTTCAGACAATGCTAAGAATCTAAATAGTAAGATGATGCAAGAAATATGTGCTCAATACAAGATCAAGCATCATAACTCGGTACCATACCATCCGAAAATGAATGGGGCAGTTGAGGTAGCCAATAAGAACATAAAGAGGATTTTGGAAAAGATGATCGAGACTTACAAAGATTGGCATGAGAAGTTGCCATTTGCATTGCATGGCAACCCCATTTTCTTTGATTTATGGGATGAAAGTTGTACTACCAGTGGAAGTAGAGATCCCCTCTTTGAGAGTTTTAAAAGAAGTTGAGTTGGAAAAAGTTGAATGGATCCGAGAACGTTATGAGTAGTTAAATTTCATAGAAGAAAAAAGATTGACTGCATTGTGCCATGGTCAGCTATATCAAAGGAGAATGATGAGGGCTCATGATAAGAAGACTCGGCCCCGTTGCTTTCGAGAAGGAGAGTTGGTTTTGAAAAGAATTCTCCCAATCCAGCATGATAGTAGAGGAAAATGGACCCCAAATTGGAAAAGGTCGTATGTGGTGAAACGGGCTTTTTCGGGTGGAGCGCTGATACTAACTGAGATGGATGGAAATGATTTACCCCATCCTATAAATTCTGATGCTGTGAAGAAATACTATGCTTGAAAGAAAATGAAAAAAAAATGATGAAATAAAAAAAAGAGAAAAAATGAAAAAATGAAAAAATAGAAAAAATAAAAAAATGAAAAAAGAAAAAGTGAAAAAGGAGGACTCAAGGCAAAAACCCTAAAAGGGCGATTGAGCCATAGGGGGTTTGTCTAAGTTGAAAACCTGAAAGGCAGCTTAGATAAGGAGAATACAACATTGAATTTAAAAGTCCGCTGATATGGAGGCTAGCAAATTCGAAAGAGTTCCAAGTTGTTAAATACATCAGAGGATTGAGTTTTCAGAAAGAACTTTGAGATGTGTTATCATGATTATCTGATTGTTCATTTTGGGCTTTGTCCCCATACCTATCCTTGTAATTCTTTCTTGGCCAAAGTTTGCCAATATTTTACTAATAAAAAAAACATTTTATTTCATTCTTTATGCCTTTTTCTGATAACTGTTTCCCAACCATTCATATTTCTTTCTTCTTAGTACCCCACCATGGAAGAAATGTGCAAATGCATTCTTACTTTTTGAGTTTGAAATAATGATTGATGAATGAATAACAACATAAAAAGATTTTTTACATTACATTGAATAAATCAATAGTGATAAAGGTAGAATCGAGATGTTCAGTTCCTAATTAGGACATTGAATCTGGGAAGAGATTTTTTTACAGGAAGATTATGAGTGGAAGAAACAATTAAGAGCTACACTGGTTCAATCTTAGAAGAGCAGTGTAATTGGATCTCTGAAGAATCAAAAGGCTTGATGCCCAAGAGAAAGCTTGAGAAACTTGAGTACCATACATTGAACAGGAATTAATTGGCCAACATTTGCATAGCATGCATTGAAATTCATATGCATTTGCATAGCATACACTACTTTCAGGAAAGTATAGTGTATAGATTCAAGAAACAGGGGTGTTCCAACATCCCACATAGAGAAGACAAATATCAAGATATTTTGCAAAATTGAAAAAGGAAAAGCTTGTCAGGTAAGTTCCTAATCCTTGAAATAGGATGTCTTTTGGTATCAGGGTTGATTTATAAGACCTTTGGGCGTAATCTCCTGAAATTCCTTCAAACACAACTTTCAACTGCTTTGGACATGATTGTCAAGGAGCAATTTATTTTTTCAAAAGTCGTGGTGCCTCTGTTTAGAGGAGCAATTTACTTTTCAAAGTTGTGGTGCCTCTGTTTAGAGGAGCAATTTACTTTTCAAAGTTATGGTGCCTCTGTTTAGAGGAGCAATTTACTTTTCAAAGTCGTGGTGCCTCTGTTTAGAGGAGCAATTTACTTTCAAAAGTCGTGGTGCCTCTCTTTATAGGAGCAATTTACTTTCAAAGTCGTGGTGCCTCTGTTTAGAGGAGCAATTTATTTTTTCAAAGTTGTTGAGCCTCTGTTTAGAGGAGCTTTCGTTAAAAAAAAAAAAAAAAACAAAACCAAAAACAAAAGCAAACAAAAAAAAAAAACAAAAAATATAAAAAAAATCAAAAAATGAAAATGTTGAGTTGAATTTTGATTGGGTGTCTACGTCTTTGCGCAATTTCTGTTTTACAGAAAATGTGCAAAGAGGGGCAGCTGTAGACACCCAATTTGGTCCAGGCCCGGATCAATTATGTCTGGTCCAAATTGGTAAGTCCAATTTTATTTTTGTTATTTTTTATTTTTTTATTATTTTATTCTATATTTTATGTATATATTTTCCTTTATATCCTATGTATTTATTATTTATTTGTTATTACTATTTATTAATATATATATTTTTTATTTTTTATTTTATTTATGTTTGTATTTTTATTTATCTAATTATATATCTGTTATTATTATTATTTTTTTATTTATCCTATAATATTTTTTTTTATTTATCTTTTCTAATTATCTATTTTTTTATTTGATTTTTATTTTAGAAGGTTGAGATTGAAGGCTAAAGAATCCTACTGGGAATGGGGATTCAATCAGAAGAGTCCATATTGGATTCAAAGATTGAATCCACATCCAAAAAGGAATTAGGATTGATAAGAAACTCCTGATCAATCCCTATAAAAGGGACTTTCTGGAATAGAAACACACAGAGAGAAAAAACGTGAGCAAAGCTACTGATTTGAAAGATAGAAGAGTATAGAAGGCTAAGAAGTATTCTAGGAGTTAGTATGAATGTTTTTGAAGATTTTGGGTGATTTTTTCTGGGAATTTCTGGAAAATTCCAGATTTAGATTGAATTCTCTGGCTAAAGTTGAATTTTTCGACAAAAATTTTTGCCAACTTTGAAGTTTCCGGTAAGCTGCCCAGTTTTCGGTGACCTTTCCCAGAAATCAACCACCTTTCGACCAACTTCCGACCAACTTTCGACCAAAAATCCAGATTCCAGTGAAATTTTCCAGAATCCGACGTACATTCAACCGGAGTTCTTCAGCAGTTTAGAGAGAAGTGAAAGAGAAGGGGAAGAAGAGAGAGAGAGAAAAGGAGCTTTCTGTCGAAAAACAAAGGGAAGAGCCTTATATACCCTCCCAAAATGACGTCGTTTTTGCCTTAAGTGACCCAGAGGATCCGCGTGTTTTGTCAAGATCCGACCTGACCCGAGCGTCGACCCGCTTCCTGACCCGCTCATGTCTGCCCCCTCCGAGCCGAGCCGAGTCAAGTCGAGCTCCAAAGCTGCTTCTCTGAGTCGTTTTTTCTTCCTTGAGCCGAGCCGTACTCCGAGCCGCTCAAGTTTTTTTTATTTATTTATTTATTATTTATTAGATTAGGTTTATTTAGTAACCTTTTTACCTTTATTTTATTTTTTATCTTGGTTTTACTTTTCTTTATTTTATTTTTTTTATTTTCACTTTTATTTTGTTTTATTATTTTATTTTCTTCAAATAAAAATAAAAAAAGAATATTTTTGGGGAAAAGTTGAAAGTATCAATTTTCCTTAAAGATCAAAATTTTCCAAAAAAAATATTTTTGGAGAAAAGTTGAAAGTATCAATTTTCCTTAAAAATAAATTTTCAAAAAAAGATTTTTGAGGAAAAGTTGAAAGTATCAATTTTCCTTGAAAATAAAAGTTTCCAAAAAATATTTTTGGGGAAAAATTGAAAGTATTAATTTTCCTTAAAAATAAATTTTCACAAAATTAATTTTTGAGGAAAAGTTGAAAGTATCAATTTTCCTCGAAATTAAAGTTTCAAAAAAAATATTTTTAGGGAAAAGTTGAAAGTATCAATTTTCCCTGCATAAAAACAATATTCTTTCCTTCCTTTTTATTATGATTTTGATTTCAATTTTTTTTTAAATAATCCGACGATGGAGCCCTGCAAGTGAAACAGTAGTCTTTCTTGCATACTCTTGAGGTGTGGGGATTTTCTCAATTTTCTGCTAAAAGTATTAGAGTCAATTGAGAATAATTTCAAATAATTAATTACTTGGTAAAATTTTAAGGCTCATTGGATAACACAAATTTCAACTGGTACCATCTTTTGATGGGCGTTGTGATGGTGCTATAACCTTCCTCACACGTAACCGAACTCCTGAACCCTGTTCTAGTTAGTAGACCTAAACCTATTCTTTTAGGGACCCTTAAAATTAGGTGTTCCCTAAAAGGATAGATTCCATAGGTGGCCAATCACACCTAGATAAAAAAAGATTGGTGGCGACTCCGAAAAGTCAATATCTAGCGATAGATCCCTAGATCTAGATGTTCTGATACAGTCGTAACCCATGGTCTGATCCGATCTTAGACTGGGAATGAACTTCGTATGCTTAGACTCAACCCATGAAACAAGCATGCGGACGCTCAGCCGACCAGAGAGGCAGGATGCACAAGCCGGGGATCGAACGAGTGGTTGGTGGGTTCAAGCACATCTTCATATTTTTGCCATGCCAATGACATTTTTATGGCTTGTAAATTCATACAATGGTCCCCTATGCCTTCATGTGAAGTTTCGTGGCAAGACAACCCGTTTTCTATTTTTTAGGATTTTCAAAACTTTTTACAGTTCGAGATTTTTTTAAATTTTTTTAGAAAGAGTTTTATCCCCAAGTTTGGTAGAGGTGATCCTTGTATTTTTGTTGGCATGCACCAAAAAATTCAGCTAAAAACTCGAAGTGGAGAAGATTTTGTGATCATTTCAAAAAAGTGTCCCCATTCCAGACACTTTAATGGCTACTGGCAGCAAACCTATAAAATCTCAAATGCTCTTTAAGGGGGTGTGAGTTCTCTAGGTTCGATGAGGGATAGGGGGCGAATATAAGGGCCAAGTACCAGCACCCATCACACATCATGTGCGCAGACCCCCCGGCCCCCCCAATCATTGGAACCCCCAATGCCGCCGGTTAGGCTCTCTGACGATGCTCCGGTGATGGTGCCCCGAGCGAAAAAAATATGGCACCAGTACATGCTTGAGCCTAGCATGTGCACCGTGGCTCAAACTCTTAGACTGGGAATGAACTCCGTATGCTTAGACTGGGGATGAACTACGTATGCCTAAGTCAACCCATGAAATGAGCGTGCAGGCGCTCAGTCGGCTAGAGAGGTCAGTCGGAGAGGCAGAATGCGCAAGCCGGGGATCGACCCGGTCCCTCTTACATGCTTCCGATCCTACTATTGGTCTTGCTACCGTAACTCTCGGTCTGATCTGATCTTGGACTGGGAATGAACTCTGTATGCTTAGACAAGGAATGAACTCCGTATGCCTAAGCCAACCTATGAAACAAGTGTGCGGGCACTTAGTCGATCGGAGAGGCAGAATGCACAAGTCGGGGATCGGCCCGGTCCCCCTTGCTTGCTGTCGATCCTGCTACCGCAACCCTCAATCCGGTCTGATGTTAGACTGTGAATGAAATCTGTATGCCTAAGACAACCCACGAAACGAGCGTTCGGGCACTGAGCCGGTTGGAGAGGCATAATGCGCACGTCGGGGATCGTCCCGATCCCCCTTGCGTACTGTCGGTCCCGCTGCCACAACCCTCAGTCTGGCTGGGGCTTAGACATGGAATGAACTCCCTATGCCTAAGCCAAACCACGAAACGGGCGTGCGGGCGCTTAGTCAGCCGGACAGGCAGAATGCGTAAGCCGAGGATCGGTCCGGTCCTTCCTGTATGCTACCGATCTTGCTGCCGTAACCCTCGGTCTGGTTCGATCTTAGACTAGGAATGAACTCCGTATGCTTAGACTGGGGATGAACTCAGTATGCCTAAGTCAACCCATGAAACGAGCGTACGGGCACTCAGCCGGTCGGAGAGGCCAACCGGAGAGGCATAATGCGCAAGTCGAGGATCAGCCCAGTCCCTCTCTGCATGCTACCGATCCCACTGCCGGTCCTGCTGCCACAACCCTCGATCCGACTGGGGCTTAGACATGGAATGAACTCCATATGCCTAAGCCAACCCACGAAGTGAGCGTGCAGGCGCTCAGCCGACCGGGGAGGCAGAATGCGCAAGTCGAGAATCAGCTTGGTCCCCCCCTGCATGATGTCAATCCTGCTGTTGGTCCTGCTGCTGCAACCCTCAGTCCAGTTCGATCTTAGACTGGGAATGAACTCCGTATGCTAAGACATGGAATGAACTCCGTATGCCTAAGCCAACCCACGAAACGAGCGTACGAGCGCTCAGCTGGCCGAAGAGGCAGAATGCGTAAGCCAGGGACCGACCCAATCCCCCCTGCATGCTGTCGATCTTACTGCCACAACCCTCGGTCTGGTTCGATCTTAGATTGGGAATGAACTCCGTATGCCTAAGTCAACCCACAAAACGAGCGTGCAGGCGTTGAGCCGGTCGAAGAGGCATAATGCGCAAGTTGGGGATCAGCCCGATCCCCCTCTACATGTTGTCGATCCCGCTGCCACAACCATCGGTCTGACTAGGGCATAGAAATGGAATGAACTCCCTATGCCTAAGCCAACCCACGAAACGGGCACGCGGGTGCTCAGTCGGTTAGAGAGGAATAATGCGCAAGTCGGGGATCGATCCGGTCCCCTCTACATGCTGCCGATCCTACTGTCGTAACCTTCAGTCTGATTCAATCTTAGATTGGGAATGAACTCTGTATGCTTAGACTGGGGATGAAGTTCGTATGCCTAAGTCAACCCATGAAACGAGCGTGCGGACACTCAACCGACCAGAGAGGTAGGATGCATAAGCTGGGGATCGAATGGGTGGTAGGTGGGTTCAAGCACATCTTCATATTTTTGCCTTTCCAATGCCATTTTTATGGCTTGTAAATTCATACAATGGTCCCCTATGCCTTCATGTGAAGTTCGTGGCAAGACGACCCATTTTCTATTTTTCACGATTTTCAAAACTTTTTGTGGTTTGGGATTTTTTAAAATTTTTTTAGAAAGAGTTTTGTCCCCAAAATTGGTAGAGGTGATCCTTGTATTTTTTTCTGCATGGGCAAAAAAATTCAGCTAAAAATTCGAAGTGGAGAAGATTTTGTGACCGTTTGAAAAAAGTGCCCCCATTTCAGACACTTTAATGGCTACTGGCAGCAAACCTATAAAATCTAAAATGCTCTTTAAGGGGGTGTGAGTTCTCGAGGTTTGATGAGGGATAGGGGGCGAATATAAGGGCCAAGTACCAGCACCCATCACACATCATGTGCGCACACCCCCCGGCCCCCCTAATCATTGGAACCCCCAATGCCGCCGGTTAGGCTCTTCGACGACGCTCCAGCGATGGTGCCCCATGCGAAAAAAATGTGGCACCAGCACATGCTCGAGCCCAGTATGTGCACCATGGCTCAAACTCTTAGACTGGGAATGAACTCCGTATGCTTAGACATGGAATGAACTCCGTATGCTTAGACATGGAATGAACTCCATATGCCTGAGCCAACCCACGTAATGAACGTGCGGGCACTCAGTCGGCCGGAGAGCCAGAATACGCAAGCTGGGGATCAGCCCGATCCCCCTCTGCGTGCTACCAATCTCACTGCCACTACCCTCAGTCTAACTGGCACTTAGACATGGAATGAACTCCCTATGCCTAAGCCAACCCACTAAACGAGCGTACGAGCGCTCAATCGGTCGGAGAGGCAGAATGTGCATGTCGAGATTAGCTCGGTCCCCCCTGCGTGCTGTCGATCCTACAGCTGCAACCCTTGGTCTGGTTTGATCTTAGAATGGGAATGAACTCCGTATGCTTAGACTGGGGATGAACTTCGTCTGCCTAAGTCAACCCATAAAATGAGCGTACGAGCGTTCAGCAGATCGGAGAGGCAGAATACATAAGCCGAGGATCAACCCTGTCCCCCTCTGCATGCTGTCGATCCTGCTATTGGTCCTGCTATCGCAACCTTCGATCTGGTTTAATTTTAGACTGGGAATGAACTCCATATGCTTAGACATGGAATGAACTCCATATGCTTAGACATGGAATGAACTCCGTATGCCTAAGCCAACCCACGAAACGAGCGTGCGGGTGCTCAGCCGACCGGAGAGGCAGAATGCGTAAGTCAGGGATCGGCCCGATCCCCACTATGTGTTGTCGATCCTGGTACCGTAACCCTCGGTCTGATCCAATCTTAGACTGGGAATGAACTTCGTATGCCTAAGTCAACCCATAAAATGAGTGTTCGGATGCTGAGCCGGCCGAAGAGGCATAATGCGCAAGCCGGGGATCAGCTCCGTCCCCCTCTGCGTGCTGCCAGTCCCGCTGCCACTACCCTTGGTCCGACTAGGCCTTAAGCATGGAATGGACTCCCTATGCCTAAGCCAACCCACGAAATGGGCGTGTGGGGGCTCAGTCGACCGGAGTGGCAGAATGCGCAAACAGGGGATCGACCTGGTCCCCCCTACGTGCTACCGATCCTACTGTCGCAACCCTCGGTTCGGTCTGATCTTAGACTGGGAATGAACTCCATATGCTTAGACTAGGGATGAACTACGTATGCCTAAGTCAACCCACGAAACGAGCATGCGAGCGCTCAGCCTGTCGGAGAGGCATAATGCATAAGTCGAAGATCAGCCCAATCCCCCTATGCGTGCTGTCGATCTCATTGCCACAACCCTCGGTCCTGTTGCTACAACCCTCAGTCCGACTGGGGCTTAGACATGGAATGAACTCTGTATGCCTAAGCCAACCCATGAAACAAGCATGCGGGCGCTCAATCGGGGATTGAACGGGTGGTAGGTGAGTTCAAGCACATCTTCATATTTTTGCCATGCCAATGCCATTTTTATGGCTTGTAAATTCATACAATGGTCCCTTACACCTTCATGTGAAGTTTCATGGCAAGACAACTCGTTTTCTAATTTTTCATGATTTTTGAAATTTTTTGCGGTTCAAGATTTTTTAACATTTTTTTAGAAAGAGTTTTCTCCCCAAATTTGGTAGAGGTGATCCTTGTATTTTTTTTGGCATGCACAAAAAAATTCAGCTAAACAATCGAAGTGGAGAAGATTTTGTGACCGTTTGAAAAAAGTGTCACCATTTCAAACACTTTAATGGCTACTGGCAGCAAACCTATAAAATCTCAAATGCTCTTTAAGGGGGTGTGAGTTATCGAAGTTTCATGAGGGATAGGGGGCCAATATATGGGCCAAGTACCAGCACCCATCGCACATCATGTGCACCCACCCCCCGGCCCCCCAATCGTCGGAACCCCCAATGCTGTCGGTTAGGCTCTCCGGTGATGCTCCGACGATGGTGCCCCGAGCTAAAAAATAACGGCACCAACACATGCCCAAGCCCAGCATGTGCACCGTGGCTCAAATTCTTAGACTGGGAATGAACTCCGTATGCTTAGACATGGAATGAACTCCATATGCCTAAGCCAACCCACCACACAAGCTTGCGGGCGCTCAGTCGATCGGAGAGGTAGAATGCGCAAGCCGGGGATCGGCCCAATCCCCCTCTGAGTGCTGCCGGTCCGACTGCCACAACCCTTGGTCTTGCTAGGGCTTAGACATGGAATGAACTCCCTATGCCTAAGCCAACCCACGAAACGGGCGTGCAGGCGCTCAATCGGTCGGAGAGGCAGAATGCGCAAGCCGGGGATCGACCCGATTCCCCCTGTGTGCTACCGATCCTGTTGCTACAACCCTCGGTCTGGTTTGATCTTAGACTGGGAATGAACTCCGTATGCTTAGACTGGGGATGAACTCCGTATGCCTAAGTCAACCCACGAAACGAGCGTGCGGGCCCTCAGCAGATCGGAGAGGCAGAATGCGTAATCCGAGGATCGACTTGGTCCCCCCTACATGCTGTCGATCCTGCTGCTGGTCCTACTACCGTAACCTTCAGTCCGGTCTGATCTTAGACTAGGAATGAACTCCGTATGCTTAGACATGGAATGAACTCCGTATGCCTAAGCCAACCCACGAAACGAGCGTGCGGACATTCAACCGATCGGAGAGGTAGAATACGCAAGCCAAGGACCGACTCGATCCCCCCTGCATGCTGTCGATCCTACTGTCATAACCCTCGGTCCAGTCCGATCTTAGACTGGGAATGAACTCCGTATGCCTAAGCCAACCCATGAAACGAGCATTCAAGCACTGAGCTGGCCGGACAGTCATAATGCGCAAGTCGGGGATCGGCTCGGTCCCTCTCAGCGTGCTGTCGGTCCCGCTGCCACCACCCTCGGTCTGACTGGGGCTTAGACATGGAATGAACTCCCTATGCCTAAGCCAACCCATGAAACGGGCGTGCGGGCACTCAACCGACCAGAGAGGTAGAATGCGTAAGTCGAGGATAGGCTCGATCCCCCCTGCGTGCTGCCGATCCTGCTACCTCAACCCTCAGATTGGTCCGATCTTAGACTAGGAATGAACTCTGTATAGTTAGACTGGGAATGAATTCTGTATGCCTAAGTCAACCCACGAAACGAGCATGCGGGTGCTTAGTCAACCGGAGAGGTTGGTCGGAGAGGCATAATGCTCAAGCAGAGGAACAGCCCGATCCCCCTCTACGTGCTATCGATCTTATTGCCAGTCTTACTGCCACAACCCTCGGTCTGACTGGGGCTTAGACATGGAATAAACTCCGTATGCCTAAGCCAACCTATGAAATGAGAGTGCGGGCGCTCAGCCGATCGGAGAGGCAGAATGCACAAGCCGAGGATCGGCCTGATCCCCCCCTGTTTACTACCGATGTTACTGCTGGTCCTGTTGCCGCAACCCCCGGTTCGGTTCGATCTTAGACTGGGAATGAACTCCATATGCTTAGACATGGAATGAAGTCCGTAAGCCTAAGCCAACCCTCAAAACAAGCGTGCAGGCACTGAGCCGACCCGATCCCCCCTGCGTGCTCTCGATCCTACTGTCGCAACCCTCGGTCTGGCCTAATCTTAGACTTGGAATGAACTTTGTATGCCTAAGTTAACCCACAAAACGAGTGTGCGGGCACTGACCCAACCAAAGAGGCGTAATGCACAAGCCGGGGATCAGCTCGATCCCCCTATGTGTGCTGCCAGTCCCGCTACCAGAACCCTTGGTCCGGCTGGGGCTTAGACATGGAATGAACTCCTTATGCCTAAACCAACCCACAAAACGGGTGTGCGGGCACTCAGTCGGCCAGAGAGGTAGAATGCGTAAGCCGGGGATCGGCCCGGTCCCCCATACGTGCTGTTGATCCTGTTGCCGTAACCCTCGATCCAGTTCGATCTTAGACTGGGAATGAACTCTGTATGCTTAGACTGGGGATGAACTCCGTATGCCTAAGTCAACCCATGAAACGAGCGTGCGGATGCTTAGCCGACCAGAGAGACAGGATGCGCAAACTGGGGATCGAACGGGTGGTAGGTGGGTTCAAGCACATCTTCATATTTCTGCCATGCCAATGCCATTTTTATGGCTTGTAAATTCATACAATGGTCCCCTACACCTTCATGTGAAGTTTCGTGGCAAGATGACCCGTTTTCTATTTTTCACGATTTTTGAAACTTTTTGTGGTCTGGGATTTTTTTAAAATTTTTTTAGAAAGATTTTGCCCCCAAATTTAGTAGAGGTTATCCTTGTATTTTTTTTGGCATGCAAAAAAAAATCCAGCTAAAAACGTGAAGTGGAGAAGATTTTGCGACCGTTTGAAAAAAGTGTCCCCATTTCAGACACTTTAATGGCTACTGGTAGCAAACCTATAAAATCTCAAATGCTCTTTAAGGGGGTGTGAGTTTTCGAGGTTTGATGAGGGATAGGGGGCCAATATAAGGGCCAAGTACCAGCACCCATCGTACATCATGTGCGCACACCCCTCGACCCCTTAATAGCCAAAATCGACAATGCCGTCGGTTAGGCTCTCTGACGATGCTCCGGTAATGGTGCCCCAGGCGAAAAAAATATGGCACCAGCACATGCCCGAGCCTAGCATGTGCACCATGACTCAAACTCTTAGACTGGGAATGAACTCTGCATGCTTAGACATGGAATGAACTCCGTATGCCAAAGGCAACCCACGAAACGAGCGTGCGGGCGCTCAACCGACTGGAGAGGCAGAATGAGCAAGCTAGGGATCGACCCAGTCCCCCTCTACATGCTGCCAGTCTCACTACCACAACCCTCGATCTGGCTGGGGCTTAGACATGGAATGAACTCCTTATGCCTAAGCCAACCCATGAAATGGGCGTACGGGCGCTCAGCCGACCCGAGAGGTAGAATGCACAAGCCGGGGATCGGCCCGGTCCTCCTTGGGTGCTATCGATCCTGCTGCCGCAACCCTCGGTCCAATTTAATCTTAGACTGGGAATGAACTCCGTATGCTTAGACTGGGGATGAACTTTGTATGCCTAAGTCAACCCATGAAACAAGCGTGTGGGCGCTCAGCCGGTCGGATTGGGAATGAACTTTGTATGCTTAGACATTGAATGAACTCCGTATGCCTAAGCCAACCGACAAAATGAGCGTGCGGGTGCTCAACCAGCCAAAGAGGTAGAATGCGTAAGCCGAGGATTGGCCTAGTCCCCCCTGCGTGCTATCGATCCTGCTACCACAACCCTCGGTCCGGTTTGATCTTAGACTGGGAATGAACTCCGTATGCCTAACTCAACCCACGAAACGAGCATTCGGGCGCTGAGCCGGCCGGAGAGGCAAAATGCACAAGCCGGGGATCAACCCGGTCCCCTTCTGTGTGCTGTCGGTCTCGTTACCACAACCCTCGGTCCGACTGGGGCATAGATATGGAATGAACTACCTATGCCTAAGCCAACCCACGAAACAGGCGTGTGGGCGCTCAGCCGGCCGGAGAGGCAGAATGCGCAAGTTGAGGATCGACACGATCCCCCCTACGTGCTATCGATCCTGTTGTCGTAACCCTTGGTCTGGTCCGATCTTAGACTGGGAATGAACTCCGTATGCCTAAGTCAACCCACGAAACGAGCGTGCGGGTGCTCAGCTGGCCGGAGAGGTAGAATGCGCAAGCCGGGGACTGACCCAATCCCCCCTACGTGCTATCGATCCTACTGCCACAACCTTCAGTCCGATCTGATCTTAGAATGGGAATGAACTTCATATGCCAAAGTCAACCCATGAAATGAGCGTTCGGGCGTTGAGCTGACCGGAGAGCCATAATGCGCAAGCTAGGGATCGGTCCGATCCCCTTCTGCGTGCTACCGATCTCACTGTCGCAACCCTCGGTCTGACTAGAGCTTAGACATGGAATGAAGTCCCTATGCCTAAGCCAACCCACGAAACGGGCGTGCGGGCACTCAGCCAGTAGCAGAGGCAGAATGCGTAACTCGGGGATCGACCCGATCCCCCCTGCGTGCTACTGATCCTACTATCGTAACCCTCGATTCGATCCAATCTTAGACTGGGAATAAACTTAATATGCTTAGACTGGGGATGAACTCCGTATGCCTAAGTCAACCCATGAAACGAGCGTGCGGACACTCAGCCGGTCGGAGAGGCAGAATGCGCAAGTTGGGGATGGGCCCGATCCTTCCTGTGTGCTGTCGATCCTACTGCCACAACCCTCGGTCCGGTCTAATCTTAGACTGGGAATGAACTCCGTATGCTTAGACTAGGGATGAACTCCGTATGCCTAAGTCAACCCATGAAACGAGCGTGCGGACGCTCAGCCGACCAGAGAGGTAGGATGCGTATGCCGGGGTTCGAACGGGTGGTAGGTGGGTTCAAGCACATCTTCATATTTCTGCATTGCCAATGCCATTTTTATGGCTTGTAAATTCATACAATGGTCCCTTATGCCTTCATGTGAAGTTTCATGGCAAGACGACCCGTTTTCTATTTTTCACAATTTTTGAAACTTTTTACGGTTTGGGATTTTTGAAAATTTTTTTGGAAAGAGTTTTGTCCCTAAATTTGGTAGAGGTGATCCTTGTATTTTTTTTTGGCATGCACAAAAAAATTCAGCCAAAAACTCAAAGTGGAGAAGATTTTGTGACCGTTTGAAAAAAGTGTCCCCATTTCAGACACTTTAATGGCTACTGGCAGCAAACCTATAAAATCTCAAATGCTCTTTAAGGGGGTGTGAGTTCTCGAGGTTTGATGAGGGAAAGGGAGCCAATATCAGGGCCAAGTACCAGCACCCATCGCACATCATGTGCGCACACCCCCCGGCCCCCCAATCGTCGGAACCTTCAATACCGCCGGTTAGGCTCTCTGGCGATACTCCGGCGATGGTGCCTCGGGTGAAAACAATGTGGCACCAGCACATGCCTGAGCCCAGCATGTGCACCATGGCTCAAACTCTTAGACTGGGAATGAACTCCGTATGATTAGACATGGAATGAACTCCGTATGCCTAAGCCAACCCACGAAACAAGCGTGCGGGCGCTCAGTCGGTCGAAAAGGCAGAATGCACAAGCTAGGGATCGGCTCGGTCCCCCTCTGTGTGCTATCGGTCCCACTGCCACAACCCTCGATCTGGCTGGGGCTTAGACATGGAATGAACTCCCTATGGCTAACCCAACCCACGAAATGGCCCAGTCCCCCTGCGTGCTGCCGATCTTACTGCCGCAACCCTCGATCAGGTTCGATCTTAGACTGGGAATGAACTCCGTATGATTAGATTGGGGATGAACTCCGTATGCCTAAGTCAACCCATGAAACGAGCGTGCGGGTGCTCAACCGGTTAGAAAGGCCAACTAGAGAGGCAGAATACGTAAGCCGAGGATCGACCCGGGCCTCCCTACATGCTACCGATCCTGCTGCTGGTCCTACTGCCGTAATCCTCGGTTCAATTCGATCTTAGACTGGGAATGAACACCGTATGCTTAGACATGGAATAAACTCTGCATGCCTAAGCTAACCCATGAAACGTGTGTACGAGCGCTTAGTCGGTCGGAGAGGTAGAATGCAAAAGCTAGGGACCGGCCCGGTCCTCCCCTATGTGCTATCGATCCTGCTACCGTAATCTTTGGTCCAATCTTAGATTGGAAATGAGCTCCGTATGCCTAAGTCAACCCATGAAACGAGTGTTCGGACGCTGAGCCGGTCGGAGAGGCATAGTGCATACGCCGGTGATCGACCCGGACCCCCTCTGCGTGCTGCCAGTCCTGCTGCCACAATCGTTGGTCCAACTGGGGCTTAGACATGGAACGAACTCCCTATCCTTAAGCCAACCCATGAAACGGGCATGCGAGCGCTCAGCCAGTCGGAGAGGCAGAATGCGCAAGCCGAAGAGGTAGAATGTGCAAGCCAATTTGATCTTAGACTGGGAATAAACTCCATATGCTTAGACTAGGGATGAACTCCGTATGCCTAAGTCAACCCATGAAACAAGCGTGCGAGTGCACAGTTGGCCGGAGAGGCCAGTCAAAGAGGCATAATGCGCAAGTCGGGGATCAGCTCGATCCCCCTCTGCGTGGTGCCGATCCCACTGCCAGTCCTGCTGCCACAACCCTCGGTCCGACTGGGGTATTAGACATGTAATGAAGTCCGTATGCCTAAGCCAACCCATGAAACGAGCGTACGGGTGCTCAGTTGGCCGGAGAGGTAGAATGTGCAAGCCAGGGATCGACTCGATCCCCCTCTATGTGCTACCGGTCCCGCTGCCACAACCCTCGGTCCGGCTGGGCCTTAGACATGGAATGAACTCCCTATGCCTAAGCCAACCCATGAAACAGGCGTGCGGGCGCTCAGCCGACTGGAGAGGCAGAATGCGCAAGCCAGGGATCGACTCGGTCCCCCTGGGTGCTATCGATCCTGCTGTCGCAACTCTCGGTCTAAATCGATCTTAGACTGGGAATGAACTCCGTATGCTTAGACTGGGGATGAACTCCGTATGCCTAAGTCAACCCATGAAACGAGCGTACGAGTGCACAGTCGGTCGGAGAGGCCAGTCGAAGAGGCATAATGCGCAAGTCGGGGATCAGCCCGATCCCCCTCTACGTGGTGCCAATCCCACTACCTGTCCTGCTGCCATAACCCTTGGTCTGGCTGGGGTATTAGACATGTAATGAAGTCCGTATGCCTAAGTCAATCCACAAAACGAGCGTGCGGGCGCTGAGCCGACCGGAGAGGCATAATGCGCAAGTCGAGGATCAGCCCGATCCCCTTCTCTGAGCTATCGGTCCCGCTGCCACAACCCTCGGTCCGACTGGGCCTTAGACTTAGAATGAACTCCCTATGCCTAAGCCAACCCACGAAACGAGCGTACGGGCACTCAGCCGATCAAAGAGGTAAAATGCACAAGCCGGGGATCGACCCGGTCCCCCCCTGTGTGCTGTTGATCCTACTATCGCAACCCTTGGTCCAGTCTGATCTTAGGCTGGGAATGAACTCTGTATGCCTAAGTCAAATCATAAAACGAGCGTATGGGCGCTGAGCCAGCCGAAGAGGCATAATGCGCAGGCCAGGGATCGGTCTAGTCCCCCTCTGCCTGCTGCCGGTCCTGCAACCACAACCCTCGGTCCAACTGGGGCTTGGACATGGAATGAACTCCCTATGCCTAAGCCAACCCACGAAACGGGCGTGCGGGCGATCAGCCAGTTGGAGAGGCAGAATGCACAAGCAGGGGATCGACCCGATCCCACCCTGCATGCATCGATCTTGCTGCCGCAACCCTCAGTCTGATCCAATCTTAGACTGGAAATGAACTTCGTATGCCTAAGCCAACCCACGAAATGAGCGTGCGGGCACCGAGTCGACCGAAGAGGCATAATGCGCAAGCGGGGGATCGGCCCAGTCACCCTCTATGTGCTGCCGATCCTACTGCCGCAACCCTTAGTCCAGTCTGATCTTAGACAGGGAATGAACTTCTTATGCTTAAACATGGAATGAACTCTGTATGCCTAAGCCAACCCACGAAACGAGCGAGCGGACGCTCAGTCGGTCGAAGAGGCAGAATGCATAAGTCAGGGATCGGCCCGGTCCCCCTATGTGCTGTCGATCCAGCTATCGTAACCCTCGGTCCGGTCTGATCTTAGACTGGGAATGAACTTCATACACCTAAGTCAACCCATGAAACGAGCGTGCGGGCGCTGAGGCGGCCGAAGAGGCATAATACGTAAGCCGAGGATCGACCCGGTCCCCCTTTGCGTGCTGCCAGTCCCGCTGCCACAACCCATGGTCTGGCTAGGGCTTAGGCATAGAATGAACTCCCTATGCCTAAGCCAACCCACTAAACGGGCATGCGGGCGCTCAGTCGGCCGGAGAGGCAAAACGTGCAAGCCGAGGATCTGTCCGGTCCCCCCTGCGTGCTGTCGATCCTGCTGTCGCAACCTTCGGTCTGGTTCGATCTTAGACTGAGAATGAATTCCATATGCTTAGACTGGGGATGAACTCCGTATGCCTCAGTCAACCCACGAAACGAGCGTGCGGGTGCTCAACCGACTAGCGAGGCAGGATGCGTAAGTCGAGGATCGAATGGGTGGTAGGTGGGTTCAAGCACATCTTCATATTTCTGTCATGCCAATGCCATTTTTATGGCTTGTAAATTCATACAATGGTCCCCTAAGCCTTCATGTGAAGTTTCGTGGCAAGACGACCCGTTTTCTATTTTTCATGATTTTCAAAATTTTTTGTAGTTCTGGATTTTTTAAAATTGTTTTAGAAAGAGTTTTGTCCCCAAATCTATTAGAGGTGATCCTTGTATTTTTTTTGGCATGCACAAAAAAATTCAGCTAAAAAGTCGAAGTGGAGAAGATTTTGTGACTGTTTGAAAAAAGTGTCCCCGTTTCAGACACTTCAATGGCTACTGGCAGCAAACTATAAAATCTCAAATGCTCCTTAAGGGGGTGGGAGTTCTTGAGGTTTGATGAGGGATAGGGAGCCAATATAAGGCCCAAGTACCGGCACCTATCGCACATCATGTGCGCACACCCCCGGACCCCCCAATCGTTGGAACCTTCAATGCCGCCAGTTGGCTCTCCGACGATGGTGCCCCGGGTGAAAAAAATATGGCACCAGCACATGCCTGAGCCTAGCATGTGCACCGTGGCTCAAAATCTTAGACTGGGAATGAACTTCGTATGCTTAAGCCAACCCACAAACGAGCGTGAGGGCACTCAACCGGTCAGAGCGACAGAATGCGTAAGTCGGGGACCGGCCCGGTCCCCCACTACGTGCTATCGATCCTGCTGCCACGACCCTCTGTCCGATCTGATCTTAGACTGTGAATGAACTTTGTATGCATAAGTCAACCCATGAAACGAGCATGGGGTCGCTGAACCGGTCGAAGAGGCATAATGCGCAAGCCGGGGATCGACCCGGTCCCCCTCTGCGTGCTGCCGGTCTCGCTGCCACAACCCTTGGTCCGACTACGGCTTAGACATGGAATGAACTCCCTACGCCTAAGCCAACCCATGAAATGGGCGTGCGGGCACTCAGTCGGCCGGAGAGGCAGAATGCACAAGCCGGGGATCAACCCGATCCCCCTACGTCTCGCTGATCCTGTTGCCACAACCCTTGGTCCGGTTCGATCTTAGACTGGGAATGAACTTCGTATGCTTAGACTGGGGATGAGCTCTGTATGCCTAGGTCAACCCATGAAATGAGAGTGCGGACGCTCAGTCGATCGAAGAGGTCGGTCGGAGAGGCATAATGTTCAAGCCAGGGATCAGCCCGGTCCTCCTCTACGTGCTGTCGATCCCACTGCCGATTCTGCTACCACAACTCTCAGTCCGGCTGGGGCTCAGACATGGAATAAACTTTGTATGGCAAACGCAACCCACAAAACGAGCGTGCGAGCGCTCAACCGGTCGGAGAGGCTGAATGCGCAAGTCGACGATCGGCCCGATCCCTCCTGCGTGCTGTCGATCCTGCTGTAGGTCCTGCTACCGTAACCCTCGGTCTGGTCCGATCTTAGACTGGGAATGAACTCCATATGCTTAGACATGGAATGAACTTCGTATGCCTAAGCCAACCCACGAAACGAGCGTGCAGGCGCTTAGCCGACCGGAGAGACAGATGCGCAAGTCAGGGATCGGCCCGGTCCACCATTCCGTGCTATCGATCCTGCTACCACAACCCTCGGTCCGGTCTAATCTTAGACTGTGAATGAACTCCGTATGCGTAAGTCAACCCACGAAATGAGCATACGGGTGTTGAGCTGACCAAAGAGGCATAATACAAAAGCCGAGGATCAGACCGATCCGCCTCTGCATGCTGTCTGTCCCGCTGGCACAACCCTCGATCCAGCTGGGGCTTAGACATGGAATGAACTCCCTATGCCTAAGTCAACCCACGAAACGGGCGTGCAGGCGCTCAGTCGATCAGAAAGGCAGAATGCGCAAGCCGGGGATCGGCCCGATCCCCCCTGTGTGCTAGCAATCCTGCTACTGCAACCGTCGGTCTGATCTTAGATGGGGAATGAACTCCGTATGCTTAGACTGGGGATGAACTCCGTATGCCTAAGTCAACCCACGAAATGAGCGTGCGGGCGCTCAGCTAACCAAAGAGGCAGGATGCGCAAGCCGGGGATCGAACGGGTGGTAGGTGGGTTCAAGCACATCTTCATATTTTCGCCATGCCAATGCCATTTTTATGGCTTGTAAATTCATAAAATGATCCCCTAAGCCTTCATATGAAGTTTCGTGCCAAGATGACCCGTTTTCTATTTTTCATGATTTTTGAAACATTTTACGGTTCGGGATTTTTTAAAATTGTTTTAGAAAGAGTTTTGTCCCCAAATTTTATGGTTGGCATGCACAAAAATATTTAGCTAGAAACTCGAAGTGGAGAAGATTTTGTGATTGTTTGAAAAAAGTGTCCCCATTTTAGACACTTTAATGGCTACTGGCAGCAAACCTACAAAATTTCAAATGCTTTTTAAGGGGGTCTGAGTTCTCCAGGTTTGATGAGGGATAGGGGGCCAATATAAGGGCCAAGTACCAGCACCCATCACACATCATGTGCGCACACCCCCCGGCCCCCCCAATCACCGGAACCCCCAATGCCACCGGTTAGGCTCTCCGGCAATGCTCCAGCGATGGTGCCCCGAGCAAAAAAAATGCGGCACCAGCACATGCCAGAGCCCAGGATGTGCACCGTGGCTCAAAATCTTAGACTGGGAAAGAACTCTGTATGTTTAGACATGGAATGAACTCCGTATGCCTAAGCCAACCCACGAATCGAGCGTTCGGGCGCTCAGCCGACTAGAGATGCAGAATGCACAAGCTGGGGACAGGCCCGGTCCCCCCTACGTGCTGTCAATCCTACTACCGCAACCCTCAATCCGGTCTGATCTTAGACTGGGAATGAACTCCGTAAGCCTAAGTCAACCCATGAAATGAGTGTGCGGGCGTTGAGCCAGTCGGAGAGGCATAATGCACAAGCCAAGGATCGGCCCGATCCCCCACTACGTGCTGCCGATCCCGCTGTCACAACCCTCGGTCCGACTGGGGCTTAGACATGGAATGAACTCCCTATGCCTAAGCCAACCTACGAAATGGGTGTGTTGGCATGCACAAAAAAATTTAGCTAAAAACTCAAAGTGGAGAAGATTTTGTGACCGTTTGAAAAAAGTGTCCCCATTTCAGACACTTTAATGGCTACTGGCAGCAAACTTATAAAATCTCAAATGCTCTTTAACGGGGTGTGAGTTCTCGAGGTTTGATGAGTGATAGGGGGCCAATATAAGGGCCAAGTACCAGCACCCATCGCACATCATGTGCGCACACCCCCTGGCCCGCCAATCGTCGGAACCCCCAATGGCACCGGTTAGGCTCTCCGACGATGCTCTAGCGATGCTCCGATGATGGTGCCCCAACCCTCAATCCAGTTAGGGCTTAGACATGGAATGAACTCCCTATGCTGAAGCCAACCCACGAAAAGGGCGTGTAGGCACTCAACCGACCAAAGAGGCAGAATGCACAAGTCGGGGATCGGCCCGGTCCCCCCTGCATGCTATCGATCTCACTATTGGTCCTGCTGCCACAACCTTCGGTCCGGTCTGATCTTAGACTAGGAATGAACCCCGTATGCTTAGACATGGAATGAACTCCCTATGCCTAAGCCAACCCATGAAACGGGCGTGCGGGTGCTCAGCCAGCCGAAGAGGCAGAATACGTAAGCTGGGGATCGGCCCGATCCCCCCTGCGTGCTACCGATCTTGCTACCATAACCCTCGGTCCGGTTCGATCTTAGACTGGGAATGAACTCTGTATGTTTAGACTGGGGATAAATTTCGTATACCTTAGTCAACTCACGAAATGAGCGTAAGGGCGCTCAGCCAGTTGGAGAGGCATAATGCGTAACCCGAGGATCGGCTCGATCCCCCACTACGTGCTGTCGATCCCACTATCAAAACCCTCGGTCTGACTGGGGCTTAGACATGGAATGAACTCCCTATGCCTAAGCCAACCCATGAAATGGGCGTGTTGGCATGCACAAAACAATTCAGGTAAAAACTCGAAGTGGAGAAGATTTTCTGACCGTTTGAAAAAAGTGTCCCTATTTCAGACACTTTAATGGCTACTGGTAGCAAACCTATAAAATCTCAAATGCTCTTTAAGGGGGTGTGAGTTCTCAAGGTTTGATGAGTGATAGGGGGCCAATATAAGGGCCAAGTACCAGCACCCATCGCACATCATGTGCGCACACCCCCTGGCCCGCCAATCGTCGGAACCCCCAATGCCATCGGTTAGGCTCTCCGACGATGCTCCAACGATGCTCCGACGATGGTGCGCTAACCCTCGGTTCGACTGGGGCTTAGACATGGAATGAACTCCCTATGCCTAAGCCAACCCATGAAACGGGTTTGTGGGCGGTCAGCAGGCCGAAGAGGCAGAATGCACAAGCCAGGGATCGGCTCGGTCCCCCTTGCGTGCTACCGATCCCACTGTCGGTCTTGCTACCAGAACCCTCAGTTCGGTCTGATCTTAGACTGGGAATGAACTCCGTATGCTTAGACATGGAATGAACTCCTTATGCCTAAGCCAACCCATGAAACGGGTGTGCGGGCATTCAGCCAGTCGAAGAGGCAGAATGCGCAAGTCGGGGATCGGCTTGATCCCTTTTGTGTGCTGTCGATCTTGCTACCGTAACCCTCGGTCCGATCTGATATTAGACTGGGAATGAACTCTGTATGCTTAGACTGGGGATGAACTTCGTATACCTTAGTCAACTCACGAAATGAGCATGCGGGTGCTCAGCCGATCGGAGAGGCATAATGCGTAAGCTGGGCATCGGCCCGATCACCCACTGCGTACTGCAGATCCCACTGTCACAACCCTCGGTCTGGCTGGGGCTTAGACATGGAATGAACTCCCTATGCCTAAGCCAACCCACGAAACGGGCGTGTTGGCATGCACAAAAAAATTTAGCTAAAAACTCGAAGTGGAGAAGATTTTGTCACCGTTTGAAAAAAGTGTCTCCATTTTAGACACTTTAATGGCTACTGGCAGCAAACCTATAAAATCTCAAATGCTCTTTAAGGGGGTGTGAGTTCTCGAGGTTTGATGAATGATAGGGGGCCAATATAAGGGCCAAGTACCAGCACCCATCGCACATCATCTGCACACCCCCTGGCCCGCCAATCGTTGGAACCCCCAATGCCGTCGGTTAGGCTCTCTGACGATGCTCCGATGATGCTCCGATGATGGTGCCCCAACCCTCGGTCCGATTGGGGCTTAGACATGGAATGAACTCCCTATGCCTAAGCCAAGCCATGAAATGGGCATGTGGGTGCTCAGCCGGCCGGAGAGGTAGAATGCACTACGTCAGGGATCAGCCCGATCCCCTCTGCATGCTATCGATCTCATCGTCGGTCCTACTGTCACAACCCTCGGTCTGGTCTGATCTTAGATTGGGAATGAACTCCGCATGCTTAGACATGGAATGAACTCCCTATGCCTAAGCCAACCCATGAAATGGGTGTGCGGGTGCTCAGCCTGCCGAAGAGGCATAATGCGTAAGCCAGGGATCAGCCCGGTCACCTCTACATGGTGCAGATCCTGCTATCGCAACCCTCTGTCCTATCCAGTCTTAGATTGGAAATGAACTTCGTATGCTTAGACTGGAGATGAACTCCGTATGTCTAAGTCAACCCACGAAACGAGCGTGCGGGTGCTGAGCCGACCAGAGAGGCAGGATGCACAAGCCGAGGATCGAACGGGTGGTAGGTGGGTTCATGCACATCTTCATATTTCTGCCATGCCAATGCCATTTTTATGGCTTGTAAATTCATACAATGGTCCCCTAAGCCTTCATGTGAAATTTCGTGGCAAGATGACCCATTTTCTATTTTTCCTGATTTTTGAAACTTTTTGCGGTTTGGGATTTTTTAAACTTTTTTTAGAAAGAGTATTGACCCCAAATTCAGCAGAGGTGATTCCTGTATTTTTTTTGGTATGCACAAAAAAATTCAGCTAAAAAATCGAAGCGGAGAAGATTTTGTGATCGTTTGAAAAAAGTGTCCCCAATTCAGAAACTTTAATGGCTACTGGCAGCAAACCTATAAAATCTCAAATGCTTTTTAAGGGGTGTGACTTCTCAAGGTTTGATGAGGGATAGGGGGCCAATATAAGGGCCAAGTACCAGCACGCATTGCACATCATGTGCGCACACCTCCCGGCCCCCCCAATGCCGTCGATTAGGCTCTCCAGCGATGCTCTGACGATGGTGCCATGGGCGAAAAAAATGCGGCACCAGCACATGCCCGAGCCCAGTATGTGCACCGAGGCTCAAAATCTTAGACTAGGAATAACCTCCGTATGCTTAGACATGGAATGAACTTTGTATGCATATGCTAACCCACGAAATGAGCGTGCGGGCGCTCAGCCGACCGGAGAGGCAGAATGCGTAAGCTGGGGATCGGCCCGATCCCTCCCTACGTGCTGTCGATCCTGCTACCGCAACCCTCGATCTAGTCCAATCTTAGACTGGGAATGAACTCCATATGCATAAGTCAACCCACGAATGAGCCGGCCGAAGAGGCATAATGCACAAGCCAGGAATTCGCCCGGTACCCCTCCATGTGCTGTCGATCCCACTGCCAGAACCCTCGGTCCGACTGGGGCTTAGACGTGGAATGAACTCCCTATGCCTAAGCTAACCCATGAAACGGGTGTGTGGGCCCTCCGTCGGTATGAGAGGTAAAATGCACAAGCCGGGGATAGACTCGATCCCTCCTGTGTGCTACCGATCCTGCTGTTGCAACCCTTAGTCCGGTCCGATCTTAGACTGGGAATGAACTCTGTATGCTTAGACTGGGGATGAACTCTGTATGCCTAAGTCAACCCATGAAACGAGCGTACGGGTGCTTAGCCGGTCAGAGAGGCGCAATGCTCAAGCCGGGGATCAGCCTAGTCCCCCTCTATCTGCTGTCGATCCTGCTACCGATCTTGCTGCCACAAACGTCGGTCCGACTAGGGCTTAGACATGGAATGAACTCCGTATGCCCAAGCCAACCCACGAAATGAGCGTGCAGGAGATCAGCTCAATCCCCCCTACGTGCTATCGATCCTGCTGCCGCAACCCTCAATCTAGTCCGATCTTATACTGGGAATGAACTCCGTATGCCTAAGTCAACCCACAAAATGAGCGTGTGGGCACTGAGCCGATCGGAGAGGCATAATGCGCAAGTCGGGGACCGGCCTGGTCCCCTTCTTCCTGCTGTCGGTCTCGCTGCCACAACACTCGGTCTGACTAGGGCTTAGACATGGAATAAACTCCTTATGCCTAAGCCAACCCATGAAACGGGCGCACGGGTGCTCAGTTGGCCGAACAGGTAGAATATGTAAACCGGGGATCAGCCCGATCCCCCCTACGTGCTGTCGATCCTACTGCCATAACCCTCAGTCCGGTTCGATCTTAGACTGGGAATGAACTCTGTATGCTTAGACTGGGGATGAACTCCGTATGCCTAAGTCAACCCATGAAACGAGCATGGGGGCACTCAGTCGGTCAGAGAGGCATGATGCTCAAGTCAGGGATCAGCCCGCTCCCTCTCTATGTGCTGTCGATCCTGCTGCCACAATCCTCGGTCCGACTGGGGCTTAGACATGGAATGAACTCCGTATGCCTAAGCCAACCCACGAAATGAGCGTGCAAGAGCTCAACCGGTCAGAGAGGCAAATGCATAAGCCATGGATTAGCCCGGTCCCCCCTACGTGCTGTCGATCCTGCTATCGCAACCCTCAGTCCAGTCTGATCTTATACTAGGAATGAACTCGCTATGCCTAAGTCAGCCCATGAAATGAGCGTGCGGCGCTGAGTCGGCCGGAGAGGCATAATGCACAAGCCGGGGATCGGCCCGGTCCCCCTCTTCGTGCTATCGATCCCGCTACCACAACCCTCAATCTGACTGGGGGTTAGACATGGAATGAATCCCTATGCCTAAGCCAACCCATGAAACGGGCGTACAGACGCTCAGTCGGTCAGATAGGCAGAATGCGTAAGTCGAGGATTGGCCCGATCCCCCTTACGTGCTACCGATCCTGTTGCCGTAACCCTCGGTCCGGTCCGATCTTAGACTGGGAATGAACTCCGTATGCTTAGACTGGGGATGAACTCCGTATGCCTAAGTCAACCCACGAAATGAGCGTGCGGGCGCTCAGCCGACCAGAGAGGCAGGATGCGCAAGCCGGGGATCAAACGGGTGGTAGGTGGGTTCAAGAACATCTTCATATTTCTGCCATGCCAATGCCATTTTTTTGCCTTGTAAATTCAAACAATGGTCCCCTTACCCTTCATGTGAAGTTTCGTGGCAAGACGACCCTTTTTTTTATTTTTCATGATTTTTGAAACTTTTTGCGGTTCGGGATTTCATAAAATTTTTTTAGAAAGATTTCATCCCCAAATTTGGTAGAGGTGATCCTTTTATTTTTGCTGGCATGCACAAAACAATTCAGCCAAAAACTCAAAGTGGAGAAGATTTTGTGATCGTTTGAAAAAAGTGTCCCTATTTCAGACACTTTAGTGGCTACTGGCAGCAAACCTATAAAATCTCAAATGCACTTTAAAGGGGTGTGAGTTCGTGAGATTTGATGAGGGATAGGGGCCCAATATAAGGGCCAAGTACCAGCACCCATCGTACATCATGTGCGCACACCCCCCGGCCCATCTAATCGCCAGAACCCCCAATACCGCCAGTTAGGCTTTTCGGTGATGCTTCGGCGATGCTCTGACGATGGTGCCCCGGGCAAAAAGAATGTGGCACTAGCACATGCTCAAGCCCAGCATGTGCACCACGGCTCAAAATCTTAGACTAGGAATGAACTTCGTATTCTTAGACATGGAATGAACTCCGTATGCCTAAGCCAACCCACGAAACGAGCGTGCAGGTGCTCAGCCGGTCGGAGAGGCAGAATGCACAAGTCGGGGATCAGCCTGATCCCCCTTTGCATGCTATAGATCCTACTGCTGGTCCTACTACCCCAACCCTCCGTCCGGTCCAATCTTAGACTGGGAATGAACTCAATATACCTAGACTGGGAATGAACTCCGTATGCTTAGACATGGAATGAACTCCGTATGCTTAGACATGGAATGAACTCCGTATGCCTAAGCCAACCCACGAAACGAGCGTGTGGGCGCTCAACCGACCGGAGAGGCAGAATGTGCAAGCCAGGGATCGGCCCAGTCCCCCCTGCGTGCTATCGATCTTGCGACTGTAACCCTCGGTCTGGTCTGATATTAGACTGGGAATAAACTCTGTATGCCTAAGTCAACCCATGAAACGAGCGTGCAAGCACTGAGCCGGTCGGAGAGGCATAATGCGCAAGCCAGTGATCGGCCTGATCCCCCTCAGTTCGACTAGGGCTTAGACATGGAATGAACTTCGTACGCCTAAGCCAACTCACGAAACGAGTGTGCGGGAGCTCAACCGGGCGGAGAGGCAGAATGCACAAGTCGAGGATCAGCCCGGTCCCCCCTGGGTGCTGTCGATCTTACTACCATAACCCTCGGTCCGATCTGATCTTAGACTGGGAATGAACTTCGTATGCATAAGTCAAACCATAGAACGAGCGTGCGGGTGCTGAGCCGACTGAAGAGGCATAATGTGCAAGTCGGGGATTTGCTCGGTCCCCCTCTGCGTGATACCAGTCCCGCTGCCACAACCCTTGGTCTGGCTAGGGCTTAGACATGGAATGAACTCCCTATGCTTAAGCCAACCCACGAAACAGGCGTGCGGGCGCTCAACCGGCCAGAGAGGTAGAATGCGCAAGTCGGAGATCAGCTCGATCCCTCCTATATGCTACCGATCCTATTGCCGCAACCCTCGGTTCAGACTGATCTTAGACTGGGAAAGAACTTCGTATGCTTAGATTGGGGATAAACTTCATATGCCTAAGTCAACCCACGAAACGAGCGTACGGGCGCTCAGCCGGTCGCAGACGCCAGTAGGAGAGGCATAATGCTTAAGCTGAGGATCAGCCCGGTCCCCCTCTGTGTCCTGTCGATCTCGCTGCTGGTCCTGCTACCACAACCCTCAGTGCGACTGGGGCTTAGACATGGAATGAACTCCTTACGCCTAAGCCAACCCACGAAACGGGCATGTGGGCGCTCAGCCAGCCGGAGAGGCAGAATACGCAGGTCGGGGACCAGCTCGATCCCCCCTGCGTGCTGTCGATCCTGTTATCACAACCTTCGACCCGATCTGATCTTAGACTGGAAATGAACTCCGTATGCTTAAACTGTGGATGAACTCCGTATGCCTAAGTCAACCTATGAAACGAGCGTGTGGGCGCTCAGCCAACTGAAAAGGCATAATGCACAAGCCGGGGATCAGCCCGATCCCCCTCTGCATGCTACCGATCCCGCTGCCAGTCCTGTTGCCACAACCTTCAGTTCGACTGGGGTTTAGACACGGAATGAACTTCGTATGCCTAAGCAAACCCACGAAATGAGCGTGCGGGAGCTCAGTCAGTCAGAGAGGCAGAATGCAAAAGTCAGGGACCGGCCCGATCCCTCCTGCGTGCTATCAATCCTGCTACCACAACCCTATGTTCAGTCCAATCTTAGACTGGGAATGAACTCTGTATCCTTAAGTCAACCCATGAAATGAGCGTTCGGGTGCTGAGCAGGTCGGAGAGGCATAATGTGCAAGCCAGGGATCGGCCCGATCCCCCTATACATTTTATCGGTCCTGGTACCACAACCCATGGTCTGACTGGGGCTTTGACATGGAATGAACTCCTTATGCCTAAGCCAACCCACGAAATGGGCATGCGGGTGCTCAGCTGGCCGAAGAGGCAGAATGCGCAAGCCAGGGATCGGTTCGGTCCCTCCTGCGTGCTACCATTCCTGCTGCCGCAACCCTGGTTTGATCTTAGACTAGGAATGAACTCTGTATGCTTAGACTGAGGATGAACTTCATATGCCTAAGTCAACCCACGAAACGAGCGTGCGGACGCTCAGTCGACTAGAGAGGCAGGATGCGTGAGCCGGGGATCGAATGGGTGGTAGGTGGGTTCAAGCACATCTTCATATTTCTACCATGCCAATGCCATTTTTATGGCTTGTAAATTCATACAATGGTCCCCTACGCCTTCATGTGAAGTTTCGTGGCAAGATGACCCGTTTTCTATTTTTTACGATTTTTAAAACTTTTTGCGATTTGGGATTTTTTAAAATTTTTTTAGAAAGAGTTTTGTCCCAAATTTGGTAGAGGTGATCCTTGTACTTTTTTTGGCATGCACAAAAAAATTCAGCTAAAAACTCGAAGTGGAGAAGATTTTGAGACAGTTTGAAAAAAGTGTCCCCATTTCAGACACTTTAATGGCTACTGGCAGCAAACCTATAAAATCTCAAATGCTATTTAAGGGGGGTGAGTTCTCGAGGTTTGATGATGGATAGGGGGCCAATATATGGGCCAAGTACCAGCACCCACCGCACATCATGTGTGCACACCCCCTGGCCCCCCCAATCACCTAACCCCCAATACCATCGGTTAGTCTCTCTGGCGATGCTCCGGCGATGGTGCCCTGGGCGTGAAAAATGCAGCACCAGCACATGCCCCAGCCCAGGATGTGCACCATGGCTCAAACTCTTAGACTGGGAATGAACTCCGTATGCTTAGACATGGAATGAACTTTGTATGCCTAAGCCAACCCATGAAACGGGCGTGCAGGCGCTCAGCCAGTCAGAGAGGTAGAATGCGTAAGCCAGGGATTGGCTCGGTCCCCCCTACGTACTGTCGATCCTACTGTCACAACCCTTGATCCGATTTGATCTTAGACTAGGAATGAACTCTGTATGCTTACACATGGAATAAACTCCGTATGCCTAAGCCAACCCACGAAAAGAGCGTGCGGGTGCTCAGCTGGCCGGAGAGTAGAATGCGCAAGCCAGGGACCAGCCCGGTCCCCCCCTTCGTGGTATCGATCCGACTGCCGTAACCCTCGGTCTGATCCAATCTTAGATTGGGAATGAACTTCGTATGCCTAAGTCAACCCACGAAACGAGCGTTCGGGTGCTGAGCAGGCCGGAAAGGCATAATGCGCAAGCCGAGGATCGACCCGGTCCCCCTTTGCGCGCTGTCGATCTTGCTGCCACAACCCTCGGTCCGGCTGGGGCTTAGACATGGAATGAACTCCCTATGCCTAAGCCAACCCATTAAACAGGCATGCGGGCGCTCAACCTGCTGCAGAGACAGAATGCACATGCTAGGGATCGGTTCAGTCCCCCCTGCGTGCTGCCGATCCTGTTGCCATAACCCTCGATCCGATCTTAGACTGAGAATGAACTCCGTATGCTTAGACTGGGGATGAACTCTTTATGCCTAAGTCAACCCACGAAATGAGCATGCGGGCGCTCAGCTTATCGGAGAGGCCGATCAGAGAGGCATAATACGCAAGCCGGGGTTCAGCCCGATCCCCTTCTGCGTGCCGCCGATCTTGCTGTCGGTCTTGCTACCACAACCCTCGGTCCGGTTGGGGCTTACACATGGAATGAACTCCGTATGCCTAAGCCAACCCACGATACGAGCGTGGGGGTGCTCAACCGGCCGAAGAGGCAGAATACGAAAGCTGTGGATCGGCCCAGTCCCTCCTACATGCTATCGATCTTGCTGTGGGTCCTGCTACCGTAACCCTCGATCCGATCCGATCTTAGACTGGGAATGAACTCTGTATGCTTAGACATGGAATGAACTCCGTATGCCTAAGCTAACCCATGAAAGAAGCGTGTGGGCGCTCAGTTGGCTGGAGGGTAAAATGCATAAGCCGGGGACCGGCTCGATCCCCCTTGCGTGCTGTCAATCCTGCTACTGCAACCCTTATTTTGGTCTGATCTTAGATGTGAAATGAACTTCATATGTATAAGTCAACCCATGAAACGAGCGTTCAGGCGCTAAACCAGCCGGAAAGGCATAATGCGCAAGCCGGGGATCAACCTGGTCCCCCTCTACGTGCTGTCGGTCCCGTTGCCACAACCATCGGTCTGGCTGGGGCTTAGACACGGAATGAACTCCCTATGCCTAAGCCAACCCATGAAACGGGCATGCGGGCGCTCAGTCAGTCGAAGAGGCAGAATGCATAAGCTGGGGATCGGCTCAGTCCCCCCTGCGTGCTGTCGATCCTGCTGCTGTAACCCTCGGTCCGATCTGATCTTAGACTGGGAATGAACTCCGTATGCTTAGATTGGGGATGAACTCCATATGCCTAAGTCAACCCATGAAATGAGCATGTGAGCGGTCAGCCGGTCAGATAGGCCAGCTGGAGAGGCATAATGCGTAAGCCGGGCCCGATCCATTTCTGCATGCTGCTGATCCCGCTACCGGTCCTGCTGCCACAACCCTCGATCTGACTGGGGCTTAGACATGGAATGAACTTCGTATGCCTAAGCCAACCCACAAAACGATTGTGCGGGTGCTCAGCTGGTCGGAGACGTAGAATGCACAAACCAAGGATCGACCCGGTCCCCCCTGCGTGCTGCCGATCTTGCTGCTGGTCATGCTATCGCAACCCTCGATCCGATCCGATCTTATACTAGGAACGAACTCTATATGCTTAGACTGGAGATGAACTTTGTATTCCTAAGTCAACCCATAAAATGAGCGTGCAGACGCTCAGCCGACCAGAGAGGCAGGATGTGCAAACCGGGGATCAAACGGGTCGTAGGTGGGTTCAAGCACATCTTCATATTTTTTCTATTCCAATGCCTTTTTTATGGCTTGTAAATTCATACAATAGTCCCCTACACCTTCATGTGAAGGTTCGTGGCAAGACGACCCATTTTTTTATTTTTCATGATTTTTGAAACTTTTTTTGGTTCGGGATTTTTTCAAATTTTTTTAGAAAGAGTTTTGTTCCCAAATTTGGTGGAGGTGATCCTTGTATTTTTTTTGGCATGCATAAAAAAATTCAACTAAAAACTCAAAGTGGAGAAGATTTTGTGAGTGTTTGAAAAAAGTGTCCCCATTTCAGACATTTTAACGGCTACTGGCAGCAAACCTATAAAATCTCAAATGCTCTTTAAGGGGGTGCAAGTTCTCAAGGGTTGATGAGGGATAGGGGGCCAATATAAGGGCCAAGTACCAGCACCCATCGCACATCATGTGCGCACACGCCCTGGCCCCCCCAATCGCTGAAACCCCCAATACCGTCGGTTAAGCTCTCCGACGATGCTCCGACGATGGTGCCCTGGGTGAAAAAAATGCAGCACCAGCACATGCCCGAGCCCAGAAAGTGCACCGTGGCTCAAACTCTTAGACTGGAAATGAACTCTATATGCTTAGACATGGAATGAACTCCGTATGACTAAGCTAACCCACGAAACGAGCGTGCAGGTACTCAGCCAGTCGAAGAGGCAGAATGAGCAACCCAGGGATTGGCCTGGTCCCCCTCTGCGTGCTACTGGTCCCACTACCACAACCCTCGATCTGGCTGGGGCTTAGACATGGAATGAACTCCCTATGCCTAAGCCAACCCACGAAACGGGCGTGCGGGCGCTCAGTCGGCCAGAGAGGCAGAATACGCAAGATGGGGATCGACCCGATCCCCCCTGCGTGCTACCGATCCTGCTACCGCAACCCTCGGTCTAGTTAGATCTTAGACTGGGAATGAACTCTGTATGCTTAGACTGGGGATGAACTTCATATGCCTAAGTCAACCCATAAAACGAGCGTGCCGATGCTCAACCGCCCGGAGAGGCCAGTTGGAGAGGCAGAATGCGAAAGTTGGGGATCAGCTCAGTCCCCCCCTACGTGCTGTCGATCCTGCTACTAGTCCTACTATCGTAACCCTCGGTCCGTATGCTTAGACATGGAATAAACTCTGTATGCCTAAGCCAACCCACGAAACGAGCGTGCGGGCGCTCAGCCGATCAGAGAGGCAGAATGCGCTAGTCGTAGACTGACCCGATCCCTCCTGCGTGCTGTTGATCCTGCTGCTGCAACCCTCGGTCCGATCCGATCTTATATTGGGAATGAACTCCGTATGCCTAAGTCAACCCATGAAACGAGCGTTCGGGTTCTGAGCCGACCAGAGAGGCATAATACGTAAGCTAGGGATCAACCCGGTCCCCCTCTACGTGCTGCCGATCCTGCTCCCACAACCCTTGGTCCGGCTGGGGCTTAGACATGAAATGAACTCCCTATGCCTAAGCCAACCCACGAACCAGGTGTGCGGGCACTCAGCCGACTGGAAAGACAGAATGCGCAAGCCAGGGATGGGCCTGGTCCCTCCTACGTGCTACTGATCCTGCTACCGCAACCCTCGATCCGGTCCGATCTTAGACAGGGAATGAACTCCGTATGCTTAGACTGGGGATGAACTCTGTATGCCTAAGTCAACCCATGAAACGAGTGTGTGGGTGCTCAACCGGTCGAAAAGGCCAACCAGAGAGGCATAATGCACAAGCCGGGGATCAGCCTAGTCCCCCTTTGCATGCTGCCGATCCCGTTGCCGATCTTGCTACCACAACCCTTGGTCCGACTGGGGCTTAGACATGGAATGAACTCCGTATGACTAAGCCAACCCACGAAACGAGCGTGCAGGAGCTCAGTCGACCGGAGAGGCATAATGCGTAAGCTGGGGATCAGCCCGGTCCCCTTCTGCGTGCTGCCGATCCCGCTGTCGGTCCTGCTACCACAACCCTCTGTTTTACTAGAGCTTAGACATGGAATGAACTCCGTATGCCTAAGCCAACCTACGAAACGAGCGTGCGAGCGCTCAGCTGACCGATGAGGCAGAATGCACAAGTTGAGGATCGGCTCGATCCCCTCTTGTGTGTTGCTGACCCTGCTACTGGTCCTACTGCCGCAACCCTCGGTGTGGTCCGATCTTAGATTGGGAACGAACTTCATATGATTAGACATGGAATGAACTCCGTATGCTTAAGCCAACCCACAAAACGAGCGTGTGGGCGCTCAGTTGGTCCAAAAGGCATAATGCGCAAGCTGAGGATCGGCTCGGTCCCCCCCTCCGTGCTGTCTATCCTGCTGCCGCAACCATCGATCTGATCCAATCTTAGACTGGGAATGAACTCCATATGCCTAAGTCAACCCATGAAACGAGTGTGTGGGCACTCAACCGACCGAAGAGGCAGAATGCGCAAGCCAAGGATTAGCCCGATCTCCCCTTGTGCACTGTCGATCCTGCTACTGGTCCGACTGTCGCAACCCTCGGTGTGGTCAGATCTTAGACTGGGAATGAACTCTATATGCTTAGACATGGAATGAACTCCGTATGCCTAATCCAACCCACGAAACGAGCGTACGGGTGCTTAATTGACCGGAGAGGTAGAATGCGCAAAGCAGGGACTGGCCTGATCCCCCCTGTGTTCTGTCGATCCTACTACTCCAACCCTCGGTCTGGTCTATCTTAGACTGAGAATCAACTCCGTATGCCTAAGACAACCCATGAAACGAGCGTGCGAGCGGTGAGCCGACCGGAGAGGCATAATGCGCAAGTCGAGGATTGACCTGGTCCTCCTCTGCGTGCTGCCACAACCCTCGACCTGGCTGGGGCTTAGACATGGAATGAACTCCCTATGCCTAAGCCAACCCATGAAATGGGCGTGCGAGCGCTCAGCCGATCGAAGAGGCAAAATGAGCAAGCCAGGGATCGGCCCGGTCCCCCCGGCGTGCTGCCTATCCTGCTATCGAAACCCTCGGTCCGGTTAATCTTATACTAGGAATGAACTCCGTATGCTTAGACTGGGGATGAACTCCGTATGTCTAAGTCAACCCATGAAACGAGCGTGCGGGCGCTCAGCCGACCAGAGAGGCAGGATGCGCAAGCTGAGGATCGAACGGGTGGTAGGTGGGTTCAAGCACATCTTCATATTTTTGCTGTGCCAATGCCATTTTTATTTCTTGTAAATTCATACAATTGTCCCCTAAGCCTTCATGTGACGTTTTGTGGCAAAACGACCCATTTTCTATTTTTCACGATTTTTAAAACTTTTTACGGTTCGAGATTTTTTAAAATTTTTTTAGAAAGAGTTTTGTCCCCAAATTTGGTAGAGGTGATCCTTCTATTTTGTTGGCATGCACAAAAAATTCAGCTAAAAACTCGAAGTGGAGAAGATTTTGTGACTGTTTGAAAAAAGTGTCCCCATTTCAGATACTTTAATGGCTACTAGCAGCAAACCTATAAAATCTCAAATGCTCTTTAAGGGGGTGTGAGTTCTCGAGGTTTGATGACGGATAGGGGGCCAATATAAGGGCCAAGTACCAGCACCCATCGCACATCATGTGCGCACACCCCCTGACCCCCCCAATCATCGAAATCCCCAATGCCGCCGGTTAGGCTCTCCGGCAATGCTCCGACGACGGTGCCCCGAGCGAGAAAAATGCGGCACCAGCACATGCTCGAGCCCAGCATGTGCATCATGGCTCAAAATCTTAGACTGGGAATGAACTCCATATGCTTAGACATGGAATGAACTCCGTATGCCTAAGCCAACCCACGAAAGGAGCGTACGGGCACTCAGCAGGCTGGAGAGGCAAAATGCGCATGTTGAGGATCGACTTGGTCCCCCCTGCGTGCTGTCAATCCTACTGTCGCAACACTCGATCCGGTTCGATCTTAGACTGGGAATGAACTCCGTATGCATAAGTCAACCCACGAAACGAGCATACGAGCGCTGACCCGATCCCCCTCTGCGTGCTGCCGGTCTCGCTGCCACAACCCTCGGTCCGGTTGGGGCTTAGACATGGAATGAACTCCCTATGCCTAGGCCAACCATGAAACGGGCATACGGGCGCTCAGCCGGTCGGAGAGGCAGAATGCGCAAGTCGAGGATTGGCTCGACCCCCCTTACGTGCTGACGATCCTGCTCCCGCAACCCTCGGTCCGATCTGATCTTAGATCGGGAATGAACTCTGTGTTCTTAGATTGGGGATGAACTCCATATGCCTAAGTCAACCCATGAAATGAGCGTGCAGGCACTCAGCCGACCAGAGAGCCCGACTGAAGAGGCATAATGGGCAAGCCGGGGTTCAGCTCGGTCCCCCTTTACGTACTGCCGATCCCTCTGCCGGTCCTACTACCATAACCCTCGGTCCGACTGGGGCTTAGACATGGAATGAACTCCGTATGCCTAAGCCAACGCATGAAACAAGCGTGCGGGCGCTCAGCCAGTCGAAGAGGGAAAATACGTAAGCTGAGGATTGGCCCGATCCCCCCTGTGTGCTACCGATCCTGTTGCTGGTCCTGCTGTCGCAACCCTCAGTCCGGTCCAATGCTAGACTGGGAATGAACTCCGTATGCTTAGACATGGAATGAACTCCGTATGCCTAAGCCAACCCATAAAACAAGCTTGCCGGTGCTCAACCGACAGGAGAGGCAGAATGCACAAGTTGGGGATCGACTCGGTCCCCCCTACGTGTTGTCGATCCTGCTACCGCAACCCTCGATCCGGTTTGATCTTAGACTGGGAATGAACTCCGTATGCCTAAGTCAACCTAAGAAACGAGCGTGTGGGTGTTGAACAGACCGGAGTGGCATAATACGTAAGCCAGGGATCAGCTCGATCCCCTTCTACGTGCTGCCGGTCCCGCTACCACAACCCTCGGTACGGTCGGGGCTTAGACATGGAATGAACTCCCTATGCCTAAGCCAACCCACGAAATGGGCGTGCGGGCACTCGATCGATCAGAGAGGTAGAATGCGTAAGCCGGGGATCGGCCCGGTCCCCCTTACGTACTATCGATCCTACTGTCGTAACCCTCGGTCCGGTCTGATCTTAGACTAGGAATGAACTCCATATGCTTAGACTAGGGATGGACTCCGTAGGCCTAAGTCAACCCATGAAACGAGCGTGCGAGGGCTCAGTCGGCGGGAGAGGCAGATTGCGCAAGCCAGGGATCGGCCCGATCCCCCATGGGTGCTGTTAATCCTACTGCTGTAAACCTCGGTCCGATCTGATCTTAGACTCGGAATGAACTCCGTATGCATAAGTCAACCCCTGAAACGAGCGTGTGGGCGCTGAGCTGGCCGAAAAGGCATAATGCGCAAGTCGGGGATCAGCCCGGTCCCCCCTGCGTGCTGCTGGTCTCGCTGCCCAACCCTTGGTCCGACTGGGGCTTAGACATGGAATGAACTCCCTATGCCTAACCCAACCCATGAAACGGGTGTGCGAGCGTTCAGCCGGTCGGAGAGGCAGAATGTGCAAGCTGGGGATTGGCTCGGTCCCTCCTACGTGCTGCCGATCCTACTGCTGCAACCCTTGGTCCGGTCTGATCTTAGACTAGGAATGAACTTCGTATGCTTAGACTAAGGATGAACTCCGTATGCCTAAGTCAACCCATGAAACGAGCGTGCAGGGGCTAAGCCGGCCAGAGAGGCCGACCAAAGAGGCATAATGCGTAAGCCGGGGATCAGCCCGGTCCCCCCTTGCATGCTGCTGGTCTCGCTACCCAACCCTTGGTCCGACCGGGGCTTAGACATGGAATGAACTCCCTATGCCTAACCCAACCCATGAAATAGGCGTGCGGGCGTTCAGCCGACCGAAAAGGCAGAATGCGCAAGCTGGGGATCAGCTTAGTCCTCCCCTGTGTGCTGTCAATCCTGCTGTTGGTCCTACTGCCGCAACCCTCAGTCTGGTCTGATCTTAGATTGGGAATGAGCTTCGTATGCTTAGAAATGGAATTAACTTCGTATGCCTAAGCAAACCCACGAAATGAGCGTGCGTACGGGCGCTCAACCGACCGGAGTTGTAGAATGCACAAAGCCAAGGACTGGCGCGGTCCCCCCTTGCGTGCTGTCGATTCTGCTACCGTAACTCTCCATTTGGTCCGATCTTAGACGAGGAATGAACTTCGTATGCGTACGGGTGCTGAGCCGATGGAAAAGGCAGAATGCACAAGCCGGGGATCGGCTTCGTCCCACTCTGCGTGTTGTCGATCCCGCTACCACAACACTCGATCCGATTCGGGCTTAGACATGGAATGAACTTTCTATGCCTAAGCCAACCCACGAAACGGGCGTGAGGAAACTCAGTCGATCGGAGAGGTAGAATGCACAAGCCGGGGATCAACCCGGTCCCCCTTACGTGCTGCCGATCCTACTGTCATAACCCTCGGTTTGGTCCAATATTAGACTGGGAATGAACTCCGTATGCTTAGACTGGGGATGAACTCTGTATGCCTAAGTCAACCCATGAAACAAGCGTGCGGGTACTCAGCCGACTAGAAAGGCAGGATGCGCAAGCCGGGGATCGAACGGGTGGTAGGTGGGTTCAAGCACATCTTCATATTTTTGTCATGCCAATGCCATTTTTATGGCTTGTAAATTCATACAATGGTCCCCTAAGCCTTCATGTGGAGTTTCGTGGCAAGACGACCCTTTTTTTTATTTTTCATGATTTTTGAAACTTTTTGCGGTTCGGGATTTCATAAAATTTTTTTAGAAAGAGTTTTGTCCCAAAATTTTGGTAGAGGTGATCCTTGTATTTTTGTTGGCAAGCAGAAAAAAATTCTGCTAAAAACTCGAAGTGGAGAAGATTTTGTGATTGTTTGAAAAAAGTGTCCCCATTTCAGATACTTTAATGGCTACTGGCAGCAAACCTATAAAATCTCAAATGCTCTTTAAGGGGGTGTGAATTCTCGAGGTTTGATGAGGGATAGGGGGCCAATATAATGGCCAAGTATGAGCACCCATCGCAAATCATGTGTGCACACCCCCTAACCCCCCCAATTGTCGGAACCCCCAATACGGCCGGTTAAGCTCTCCGGTGATGCTCCGACGATGGTGCCCCGGGTGAAAAAAATGTGGCAACAGCACATGCCCGAGCCCAGCATGTGCACCGTGGCTCAAAATCTTAGACTAGGAATGAACTCCGTATGCTTAGGCATGGAATGAACTCTGTATGCCTAAGCCAACCCACGAAAGGAGCGTGCGGGTGCTCAGCCGGTCGGAGAGACAGAATACGCAAGCCGGGCATCGGCACGGTCCCCCACTATGTCCTATCGATCCTGCTATCGTAACCCTGAGTCTGGTTCAATTCTAGATTGGGAATGAACTCCGTATGTATAAGTCAACCCACGAAATGAGCGTACGGGTGCTGAGCCGGCCGAAGAGGCATCATGCGCAAGCCAGGGATCGGCCCGGTCCCCCTCTGCGTGCTATCGGTCCCGCTGCTACAACCCTCGATCTGGCTGGGGCTTAGACATGGAATGAACTCCCTATGCCTAAGCGAACCCATGAAATGGGCGTGCGGGTGCTCAGCCAGCCGGAGAGGCAGAACACGTAAGCTAGGGATCGGCCCGGTCCCCCATGTGTGCAACCTTTGGTCCGGTCCGATCTTAGACTGGAAATGAACTTCGTAAGCCTAAGTCAACCCATGAAAGGAGCGTGCAGACGCTGAGCCAATCGGAGAGGCATAATCCACAAGCCAGGGATCGACCTGGTCCCCCTCTGCGTGCTGCAAGTCCCGCTACCAGAACTCTCAATCCGGCTGGGGCTTAGACATGGAATGAATTCCCTATGCCTAAGCCAACCCATGAAATGGGCGTGCGGGCGCTCAGCCGGCCGGAGAGGCAGAATGCGCAAGCCGAGGATCGGTCCGATCCCCCCTGCGTTCTACCGATCCTACTGCCGCAACCCTCGGTCCAGTCCAATCTTAGACTGGGAATGAACTTCGTATGCTTAGACTGGGGATGAAATCTGTATGCCTAAGTCAACCTACGAAATGAGCGTGCAGGCACTCAGCCGACCAGAGGGGCAGGATGCGCAAGCTGGGGATCGAACGGGTGGTAGGTGGGTTCAAGCACATCTTGATATTTTTGCCATTCCAATGCCATTTTTATGATGTGTAAATTCGTACAATGGTCCCCTAAGCCTTCATGTGAAGTTTCGTGATGAGATGACCCATTTTCTATTTTTCACGATTTTCAAAACTTTTTGCTGTTTGAGATTTTTTAAAATTTTTTTAGAAAGAGTTTTGTCCCCAAATTGGGTAGAGGTGATCTTTGCATTTTTTTTGGCATGCAAAAAAAAATTCAGCTAAAAAATCAAAGCGGAGAAGATTTTGTGACCGTTTGAAAAAAGTGTCCCCATTTTAGACACTTTAATGGCTACTGGCAGCAAACCTATAAAATCTTAAATGCTCTTTAAGGGGGTGTGAGTTCTCGAGGTTTGATTAGGGATAGGGGGCCAATGTAAGGGCCAAGTACCAGCACCCATTGCACATCATGTGCGCACACCCCCCGGCCCCCTCAATCGTCGGAACCCCCAAAGCCGCCGGTTAGGCTCTCCGGTGATGCTCCGATGATGGTGCCCCGGGCAAAAAAAAATACGGCACCAGCACATGCCCGCACCAAGGATGTGCACCGTGGCTCAAACTCTTAGACTACTAATGAACTCCATATGCTTAAACATGGAATGAACTCCGTATGCCTAAGCCAAGCCACGAAACGAGCGTGCGGGCGCTCAACCGGCCGGAGAGGCATAATTCGCAAGTCGGGGATCGACCTGGTCCCCCTCTGTGTGCTGTCAGTCCCACTGCCACAACCCTTGGTCCGGATGGGGCTTAGACATGGAATGAACTCCCTATGCCTAAGCTAACCCATGAAACGGGCGTACGGGCGCTTAGCTGGCCGGAGAGGCAGAATGCGCAAGCCGAGGATCAGCCTGGTCCCCCCTGCGTGCTACCGATCCTACTACCATAACCCTCAGTCCTGTCTAATCTTACACTGGGAATGAACTCCGTATGCTTAGACTAGTGATGAACTCCGTATGCCTAAGTCAACCCATGAAATGAGCGTGCAGACGCTCAGCCGACCAGAGAGGCAGGATGCGCAAGCCAAGGATCGAACGGGTGGTAGGTGGGTTCAAGCACATCCTCAAATTTCTGCCATGCCAATGCCATTTTTATGGCTTGTAAATTCATAGAATGGTCCCCTAAGCCTTCATGTGAAGTTTCATGGCAAGACGACCCGTTTTCTATTTTTCACGATTTTTGAAACTTTTTGTGGTTCAGGATTTTTTAAATTTTTTTAGAGAGAGTTTTGTTACCAAATTTGGTAGAGGTGATCCTTGTATTTTTTTTGGCATGCACAAAAAAAATCAGCGAAAAACTCGAAGTGGAGAATATTTTGTGACCGTTTGAAAAAAGTGTCCCCATTTCAGACACTTTAATGGCTACTGGCAGCAAACCTATAAAATCACAAATGCTCTTTAAAGGGGTGTGAGTTCTCAAGGTTTGATGAGGGATAGGGGGCCAATATAAGGGCCAAGTACCAGCACCCATCACACATCATGTGCGCACACCCCCGGGCCCCCCCAATCGCCGGAACCCCCAATGTCGTCGGTTAGGCTCTCCGGCGATGCTCCAGTGATGGTGCCCCGGGTGAAAAAAATGTGGCACCAGCACATGCCTGAGCCCAGCATGTGCACCGTGGCTCAAACTCTTAGAGTATGAATGAACTCCGTATGCTTAAACATGGAATGAACTCCCTATGCCTAAGCCAACCCACGAAACGGGCGTGCGGGCGCTCAACCGGTCAGAGAGGCAGAATGCGCAAGCCGGGGATCGACCTGGTCCCCCCTGTGTGCTGCCGATCCTGCTACCGCAAGCCTCGGTTTGGTCCAATCATAGACTGGGAATGAACTCCGTATGCTTAGACTGGGGATGAACTCCGTATGCCTAAGTCAACCCATGAAATGAGCGTGTGGGCGGAGGAGCCGACCGGAGAGGCAGAATGAGCAAGCCAAGGATCGTCCTGATCTGCTGCTAGTCCTACTGCCACAACCCTCAATCCAATCCCCCCTGCGTGCTGTCGATCCTACTGCTAGTCCTACTGCCACAACCCCCAATCCAATCCCCCCTGCGTGCTGTCGATCCTGCTGCTAGTCCTGCTGCCGCAACCCTCAATCCAGTCCGATCTTAGATTGGGAATGAATTTCGTATGCTTAGACATGGAATGATATGCCTAAGCCAACCTATGAAACGAACCTGCAGGCGCTCAGTCGGTCGAAGAGGCATAATTAGTAAGCTGGGGATCGGCCCGATCCCCCCCTGCGTGCTGTCGATCTTGCTACCACAACCCTCAGTCTGATTTGATCTTAGACTGGGAATGAACTCCGTATGCCTAAGTCAAACCACAAAACGAGCATTCGGGCGCTGAGCTGGTCGGAGAGGCATAATGCGCAAGTTGGGGATCGGTTCGATCCCCCTCTGCATGCTGTCGGTCCCGCTGGCACAACCCTCGGTCCGGTTGGGGCTTAGACATGGAATGAACTCCCTATGCCTAAGCCAACCCATGAAACAGGCGTAGGGGCACTCAGTCCATCAGAGAGGTAGAATGCGCAAGCCAAGGATCGACCCGGTCCCCCCTGTGTGCTACCGATCCTGCTACCGCACCCCTCGATCTGGTCCAATCTTAGACAGGGAATGAACTCTGTATGCTTAGACTGGGGATGAACTCTGTATGCTTAAGTTAACCCATGAAATAAGCGTGTGGATGCTCAGCCGACCAGAGAGGCAGGATGCGTAAGCCAGGGATCGAACGGGGGGTAGGTGGGTTCAAGCACATCTTCATATTTCTGTCATGCGAATGCCATTTTTATGGCTTGTAAATTCATACAATGGTCCCCTAAGCCTTCATGTGAAGTTTCGTGGCAAGACGACCCGTTTTCTATTTTTCACAATTTTCAAAACTTTTTACGGTTTGGGATTTTTTTAAATTTTTTTAGAAAGTTTTTCTCCCTAAATTTGGCAGAGGTGATCCTTCCATTTTTTCTGGCATGCACAAAAAAATTCAGCTAAAAACTTAAAGCGGAGAAGATTTTGTGTCCATTTGAAAAAAGTGTCCCCATTTCAGACACTTTAATGGCTACTGGCAGCAAACCTATAAAATCTCAAATGCTCTTTAAGGGGGTGTGAGTTCTCGAGGTTTGATTAGGGATAGGGGGCCAATATAAGGGCCAAGAACCAGCACCCATCGCACATCATGTGCGCACACCCCCCGGCCCCCCCAATCGTCGGAACCCCCAATGCCGTCGGTTAGGCTATCTGGGGACGCTTCGGTGACGGTGCCCCGAGCAAAAAAAATGCGACACCAGCACAGGCCCGAGCCCAGCATGCACACCATGGCTCAAACTCTTAGACTGTGAATGAACTCCGTATGCCTAAGCCAACCCACGAAACAAGCGTGTGGGCGCTCAGCCGGCCGGAGAGGCAGAATGCGCAAGCTGGGGATTGGCCCGGTCCCCCTCTACGTGCTTCGATCTCGTTGCCACAACCCTTGGTCTGGCTGGGGCATAGACATGGAATGAACTCTCTATGCCTAAGCCAATGTACGAAATGGGCGTACGGGCACTCAGCCGGTCGGAGAGGTAGAATGCCCAAGCTGGGGATCGGCTCGATCCCACCTACGTGCTGTCGATCCTACTATCGTAACCCTCGGTCTGGTCTGATCCTACGTGCGCAAACTGGCTTTCTTACCTCTTCCATGCCCATGCTTTTGGGCCTCTAGTTGGCTAGCAATGTCGCTTTGGGATGCCATCTCTTCAATCACGATCTAACTTGCACAACACAAACACGCAGAATCAAACTCGCTCTGATACCAACTGTCACGGGCTCCGACATTAGACTCAGAAACCGTACGGTCTTAGGCTTGGAATCTCCTCTTTTATGCCTAAGTCAGTCTAAAACACAAGGGTGCGGGCACTAGAACAATGGGAAGGGCTGAGTACGCATGTTAAAAAGAAATAGGATAAGAAGACAGAATTCTGGAAATGCTCTTGTATTCACTGAAATAGAAGTGTTTGATGGTGTACAAATGAGGGTGGAGCAGCCCTTTATTTATAGTTGAGGCTCCAGCTACAACTTAATGGCATATCCCTAGAATAAAGGCTAAAATCATGGGATTATACAGATTACAATCAACCAGGATGCTAACTCTTGATTTTTAGGGTCAACCAAATCTGTCGGGATGCTCCAACTGATCCTGCCTGCTTCCAGAAGCTTCCCTTGCGTGTCAGCACCTTGGGCCCTTCTGCATGTGGTACGAACAGCTTGTATGCCAGGCCTTGGTCTCACGAGCTGGCCTGTAAGTTGGGCGAGTGTTCTGAACTCATTTGCTAGGCTTTGCACACAGATACCCGCCAGCACGCCTGGTCTGCGGACCTTAACCTCTGGCTTGCCTGCTGGTGCGCCTGATGTGCTTGGTGCACCCGTCCAGGGCATGACATTCTCCCCCACCTGATTGCACAATGCCCTCATTGCATCTTCTGCATGGTGTTGCCTGAACTACCCTAAGTCATCTGCTGGTTCCCAGCTTGCCTCACTGTCTGGAAGTCCCTTCCAGTGCACCAAGTACTCTTGTCTTGGCTGATAATTCTTTCGTCTCACCTCTCAGTCAGCTATGATGCTGTGGACCTCCTTTTCATATGAGGCCCTTGCTCCCAATGGTGCACGCTTTGACTTTGCCTGTCCTGGATCTCCCTCATCCTTATGGAACGGCTTGAGCATGCTCACATGGAACACCGGGTGTACCCTCAGCTTGGGTGGCATATCCAGCTTGTAGGCAACCTTGCCTACCCTCTTGACTACTCGAAAAGCTCCCTCATACCTTCGGACTAGGCCTTTGTACAACCCCCTATGGCGCACAATGGGATGCAGCTTCACCAACACCAAGTCTTTACCCTGGAATTGCATGTCCCGCCTATTCTGGTCTGCCCACTTCTTCGACCTCTTGGCCGTCTTGTGTAGACAAACTCTGGCCAAGTTAGTTTGCTCCTGCCATGCTTGGCAAACTTGTATGCTGCTGGATTCGACCTTGTATAACCTGCAGCAATCGAACTGGGTGTTAGTGGTTGTTGCCCTATCACAACCTTAAATGGGCTCTGGTTCGTTGCCACGCTCCTTTGTAAGTTGTAGGAAAACTGCACAATATCTAGTAGCTTTGGCCAGTCCCTTTGTGTGGCACTCACATAGTGCCTAAGGTAAATCTCCAATAGTCAATTTACTCGCTCTGTTTGCCCATCAGTTTGTAGATGCATGCTGGTGGAAAAGTTCAAGTCTGACCCTAACAGCTTGAACAACTCAGTCCAGAACCTACCTGTGAAATGCCTGTCCCGATCACTTAACCATGTTCTTCAGGAACAATCAAGCTGCCTCCTCGGCTGGGCACTCCTTGGTTGCTGGAATGAAGATTCCATACTTGGAAAACCTGTCCACCACTACCATGATGCTTCCAAACCCTTCTGCTTTAGGTAGACCGACTATAAAGTCTAGAGAAACACTCTCCCATGGTCGCTCTGGCACTGGCAATGGCTCTAAGAGACCCCTTGGTTTCTTGAGCTCCACCTTGTCCTGTTGGCACACAAGACAAGTCTTCACATAGGCCTCTATATCGTCCCTTATGTGCAGCCAGTAGTACCGATCCTCAATCAACGCTAGGGTACGGCTCACTCCAGGGTGTCCAACCCATCTTGAATCATGGCATTCTTGCAAAACTTCCTTGTGGAGCTTCCCGTGCTGCGACACAAACAGTCTACTGCCCCTGGTGTATAGCAACCCATCTTGCAACCAAAACTGCCCAGTCTTACCTTGCTGGGCGTACTCTATCAAAGCCTTGGCTGTAGGATCATGCGTAAATCCCTTCTTAATGCGCGGCATCAGTGACCCCTCTGGTTGGCTAATGGCAGTAAGGTTAGTCTTTTTGCTCAGGGCGTCTGCCACTAGGTTCGCCCGTCCTGGCTTGTACTCTATCTGAAAATCAAATTCTGTAAGAAAATCTTACCATCTCGCCTGCTTGAGGGACAGCTTCTTCTGCGTCTGGAAGTAGCTGGTCACCACATTGTCTGTCATCACCACGAACCTCGACCCCAATAGGTAATGGTGCCAAGTGCTCAAGCAGCGTACCATTACAGCCATCTTCTTCTCATGGACTGTGTACTTGGGTTCAGTCTCGTTCAGCTTCTTGCTCTCGAAAGTGACTGGACGTCCCTCCTGCATCAACACGCCCCTTATGGCAAAGTCTGATGCATTCGTATGTACCTCATACGACTTGGCATGGTCTGGCAAGGCCAAGACTATCTCCTTGGTCATAGCCCACTTCAACCTATCAAAGGCTTCCTGGCACCCTGCGCTCCACTCCAATGCTTTCCCTTTCTTGAGCAAGTCAGTCAATGGCATGGCTATTGCTGAGTGACCTTTGATGAAGCGCCTGTAGTAGTTAACCAGCCCAAGGAACGATCTCAACTCAGTGACCTTGACTGGCGGTTGCCACTCTAGGATGGCGTGTATCTTACCTTCATCCATGAGTATCCTACCACTTCCCACTATGTGGCCTAGGAACAGGATCTCTTGCTGGGCGAATGAGCACTTCTCCCTCTTGACAAATAGCTTGTGCACCCATAACACCTCAAACACCTATCTCAAGTGGTCTACATGCTCTCCCAAAGTCTGGCTGTAGATCACAATATCATCCAAATAAACCACAACAAATTGATCAAGAAACGACTGAAGTACCTTGTTCATAAGGGTGCAGAATGTTGCTGGGGCATTCGTGAGTCTGAAAGGCATACCAAGTGACACATGCTATCTTTGGCTCATCTCCCTCCGCGATCTTGACTTGATAGTAGCCTGACCTCAAATCCAGCTTGGTGAACCACCTTACGCTCCCAAGTTGATCGAACAAGTCCACAATGAGTGGGATGGGGTACTTGTTCTTGATGGTTAGTGTGTTCAAAGCTCGGTAGTCTATGCACAGCCGCAACGACCCATCATGCTTGTGCTGAAATAGAATCGATGCACCATAGGGCACCTTCGAGGGCCTGATGAAGCCAGCATCAACTAACTCTTTGAGCTGCTTCCTCAACTCTTCCAACTCTAGTGGAGACATTCGGTAAGGGGCTCTAGCTGGTGGCTTGGCCTCGAACACCAGCTCGATCTTGTGGTCCACCTCCCTCTTAGGTGGTAGCTTGCTAGGCAGCTTTGCGCGCATCACATCACTAAAGGTCTTCAGCACCTTTAGCACCTCTAAGGGTGACTCGGTCTCCTTCTCCCTTGGCTCATCATATTTCAAGGCTGCCAAGAAGGTGTCTTCTTGTCTGCTTACCGCCTTGGCAAATTGGATGGTTGACACCACCCGTGACCCAACTCCAGACCCTTTCCTTAATGGCACTAGGCATTGGCCCCATGCATCCAAGATGCAAACACAATCAACAAAAGGCACAAGGAGGGCATTAATCTGAACAAGGAAATCCAACCCAATCACAAACTCATAGTCGTCAAGGGGTATTACCTCTATGGTCTCCTTGCCTTTCCAGTCTCCAAGTTGCAACTCCACTCCCCGTGCTACTCTAATGGCTGGAACCTCATTGGAGTTCACCGTTTTGATGGTACCAATCCCTTTCTACACCTTTAGTCCAAGCTTCCGGGCTCTATCACCTGAAATAAAAAGATGTGAGGCACCTATGTCCACCAGTGCATTCACTTTCTGACCCACAACCATTAGATCCACAAATATCAAGCCCTTTGGCTTGCGACTCCCCTTACTATGGACAGCATTGAGCACCAATGACCCAAGCTTTGCTGCCCCTGACTCTGGCTCCTCGTCAGACTCCTTGTCTACAATAGCCAGTTTGCCCTTCTGCGGGCAATTGCGTGCTATGTGGCTCCCTCCACATAGGTAGCATGCTAGTGGCTCTCAGTCCCTTTTTGCTTTCCACTTACCTGCTGGTGGCTTCCTTTCACCATCCTTGGTCGAATGGTCTCGGTCTCCATCCTTGGACTCCTGGTCACGGTCCTTCCCCTTGGACTACTTCTTCCGATCCCTATCGTCCCTACCCTTACCCTTGGGCTTGGTAGACTCGAACTTGTTCAAAGGCTTGAACTCTATCAAGGCTTCAGCAGTAGTCATGGCTTTAGCCAAGTCATGAACTCCTCTCCTTTGTAGCTCATGCTTCACCCACGGCTTCAGCCCATCCATGAAAGCAAGTAAGGCATCCTTCTCACCTAGATCCGAGATCTATAGCATCAGTTTAGAGAATTTTTGGACAGACTCCCTTATGTCCCCTTGCTGGCTCAGCCTGCGCAACTTTGCCCGTGCCTCATCATCGGCATACTGCGGGTAAAATTGTTCTCTGAACTCTTTTTGGAACTCTGCCTAGGTTCCAATCTTGGCACTCTCATGCCTGACATCATCACACCTACGCCTTCACCATAATAAGGCTACATCAGTGAGATACATAGCAGCGATGCTTACCTTTATCGCCTCGTCTTGCATGCCCATGGCCTGGAAGTACTGCTCTATACCCTATAGGTGGTTGTCTACTTCCTTGGCTGCCCTAGTCCCCTTTAACTCCTTAGGCTTGGGGACATCCAATCTGGACTTGGACACTCCAGCAAACATGCCATTCCCAATGGCAATCTTGCAAGCAACGAGCTCACTGGCAAGCTCTTCCATCCGCTGGCGCATGGCCTCCATGCAATCACGCAAGGTCAGCACTTCAGCCTCCAAGGTATGATTCTTTTGGGTGAACACGTCCATGCCTTTGTTGAGAGCAACTTCCAACTCACTTTGGATCTCCTCCCCCATGGAGTCTAGCGATGCAATGTGAGTTTCTACCTCCTCAAGCTTCTCCCCCATGTTGCCTACGGTCACCTCCACCTTGGCCAGCCTACCATCCATGGTAGACCAGATATCTCTAGAACTGGCTTTCTTGCCTCTTCCACGCCCATGCTCCGGGGCCTCTAGTTGTTGGCTAGCAACGCAGCTTTGGGATGCCATCTCCTCAATCACGATCTAACCTGTACAACACAAACACGTAGAATCAAACTCAATCTGATACCAACTGTCACAGGCTCGAACCTTAGACTCAGAAACCGTGCGGCTATAGGCTTGGAATCTCCTCCTTTATGCCTAAGTCAGCCTAAAACACAAGCGTGCGGGCACTAGAACAATGGGAAGGACTGATTACACAAGTTAAAAAGAAACAGGATAAGAAGACAGAATTCTGGAAATGCTCTTATATTCACTGAAATAGAAGTGTTTGATGGTGTACAAATGAGGGAGGAGCAGCCCTCTATTTATAGTTGAGGCTCCAGCTACAACTTAATGGCATATCCCTAGAATAAAGGCCAAAATCATGGGATTATACAGATTACAATCAATCAGGATGCTAACTCCTGAATTTTCAGGGTCAACCAAATCTGCCAGGATGCTCCAGCTGATCCTGCCTGCTTCCAGAAGCTTCCCTTGCGTGTCTAGCACCTTGGGCCCTTCTGGATGTGGTGCGGGTAGCTTGTATGCCAGGCCTTGGTCTCACGGGCTGGCCTGCAAGTTGGGCGGGTGTTCTAAACTCGTTCGCTAGGCTTTGCGCACAGATACCCGCCAGCACGCCTGGTCTGCGAGCCTTAACCTCTGGCTCACCTGCTGGTGCACCTGATGTGCCTGGCACACCACAACCCTCGGTCCAACTGGGGCTTAGACATGGAATGAACTCCCTATGCCTAAGCCAACCCATGAAAAGGGCGTGCGGGTGCTCAACCGGGCGTAGAGGCAGAATGCACAAGCCAAGGATCGACCCGGTCCCCCTGCGTGCTACCGATCGTACTGTCGTAACCCTCGATCCGGTTTGATCTTAGACTAGGAATGAACTCCATATGCTTAGGCTGGGAATCAACTTCGTATGCCTAAGTCTACCCATGAAACGAGCGTACGGGCGCTCAACCGACCAGAGAGGCAGGATGCGCAAGCCGAGGATCGAACGGGTGGTAGGTGGGTTCAAGCACATCTTCATATTTCTGCCATGCCAATGCCATTTTTATGGCTTGTAAATTCATACAATGGTCCCCTAAGCCTTCATGTGAAGTTTCATGGCAAGACGACCCGTTTTCTATTTTTCATGATTTTTGAAACTTTTTGCAGTTTGGGATTTTTTAAAATTTTTTTAGAAAGAGTTTTGTTCCCAAATTTCTTAGAGGTGATCCTTGTATTTTTCTTGGCATGCACAAACAAATTCAGCTAAAAACTCGAAGTGGAGAAGATTTTGTGCCCATTTGAAAAAAGTGTCCCCATTTTAGACACTTTAATGGCTACTGGCAGCAAACCTATAAAATCTCAAATGCTCTTTAAGGGGGTGTGAGTTCTCGAGGTTTGATGAGGGATAGGGGGCCAATATAAGGGCCAAGTACCAGCACCCATCACACATCATGTGAGCACACCCCCCGCCCCCGAATCGCCGGAACCCTCAATGCCGTCGGTTAGGCTTTCCGACGATGCTCCGGCGATGGTGCCCCAGGCAAAAAAAATGTGGCACCAGCACATGCCTGAGCCCAGCATGTGCACCATGGCTCAAAATCTTAGACTGGGAATGAACTCCATATGCTTAGACATGGAATGAACTCCGTATACCCAAGCCAACCCATGAAACGAGCGTACGGGCGCTCAGCCGAACGGAGAGGTAGAATGCGCAACCCGGAGATCAGCCCGGTCCCCCCTTGCGTGCTATCGATCCTGCTGCTGCAACCCTCGGTCCGGTCCGATCTTAGACTGGGAATGAACTCTATAAGCCTAAGTCAACCCATAAAACGAGCGTGCGGGCGCTGAGCCGGCCGAAGAGGCATAATGCGCACGCTGGGGATCAGCCCGATCCCCCTCTGCGTGCTGCCAGTCCCGTTGCCACAACCCTCGGTCCGGCTGGGGCTTAGACATGGAATGAACTCCCTATGCCTAAGCCAACCCACAAAATGGGCGTGTGGGCGCTCAGTTGGTCGGAGAGGCAGAATTCGTAAGCCAGGGATCGGCCCGGTCCCCCCTGTGTGCTACCGATCCTGCTGTCGCAACCCTCGGTCCAGTTCGATCTTAGACTAGGAATGAACTCTGTATGCTTAGATTGGGGATGAACTCCTTATGCCTAAGTCAACCCACGAAACGAGAGTGCGGGCGCTCAGTCGGCCAGAGAGGCATAATGCGTAAGCTGAGGATCAGCCCGATCCCCCTCTGCGTGCTACCGATCCGGCTGCTGATCCTGCTGCCACAACCCTCTGTCCGGATGGGGCTTAGACATGGAATGAACTCTGTATGCCTAAGCCAACCCACGAAATGAGCATGCGGGTGCTCAACCGGTCAGAGAGGTAGAATGTGCAAGCCTGGGATCGGCCTAGTCCCCCCCTACGTGCTATCGATCCTGCTGCTGGTCCTGCTGCCGCAACCCTTGGTCTGGTCCGATCTTAGACTAGGAATGAACTCCGTATGCTTAGACATGGATTGAACTTCGTATGCCTAAGCCAACCCATGAAACTAGCAAACGGGCGCTCAGTCGGCCAGAGAGGCAGAATGCGTAAGTCGGGGACCGACCCGGTCCCTCCTGCGTGCTATCGATCCTGTTACCACAACCCTTGGTTCAATCCAATCTTAGACTGGGAATGAACTCCGTATGCCAAAGACAACCCATGAAACGAGCGTGCGGGCACTGAGCCAACCGGAGAGGCATAATGCACAAGCTGAGGATCGACCCGATCCCCCTCTGCATGCTACTGTTCCCATTGCCACAACCCTCGGTCCAGTTGGAGATTAGGCTTGGAATGAACTCCCTATGCCTAAGCCAACCCATGAAAAGGACGTACGGGCGCTCAGTCGGCCGGAGAGGCAGAATGCGCAAGCGGGGGATCGACCCAGTCCCCCCTACGTGCTATCGATCCTGCTGCCGCAACCCTTGGTCCGATCCGATCTTAGACTAGGAATGAACTTCGTATGCTTAGACTGGGGATGAACTCCGCATGCCTAAGTCAACCCATGAAACGAGCATGCGGGCGTTCAGTCGACCAGAGAGGTAGGATGCGCAAGCCGGGGATCGAACAGGTGGTAGGTGGGTTCAAGCACGTCTTCATATTTCTGCCATGCCAATGCCATTTTTATGGCTTGTAAATTCATACAATGGTCCCCTAAGCCTTCATGTGAAGTTTCATGGCAAGACGACCCGTTTTCTATTTTTCATGATTTTCAAAACTTTTTACGGTTTGGGATTTTTTTAAATTTTTTTAGAAAGGGTTTTGTCCCCAAATTTGGTAGAGGTGATCCTTGAATTTTTTTTGGCTTGCACAAAAAAATTCAGCCAAAAAATCGAAGTGGAGAAGATTTTGTGACCGTTTGAAAAAAGTGTCCCCATTTTAGACACTTTAATGGCTACTGGCAGCAAACCTATAAAATCTCAAATGCTCTTTAAGGGGGTGTGAGTTCTCAAGGTTTGATGATGGATAGAGGGCTAATATAAGGGCCAGGTACCAGCACCCACCACACATCATGTGCGCACACCCCCCGGACCCCTAATCGTCGGAACCTCCAATGCCGCCGATTAGGCTCTCCAACGATGCTTCGGTAATGCTCCAGCGATGGTGCCTCGGGTGAAAAAAATGCTGCACCAGCACATGCCTGAGCCCAGCATGTGCACCATGGCTCAAAATCTTAGACTGGGAATGAACTCCGTATGCTTAGACATGGAATGAACTCTGTATGACTAGGCCAACCCACGAAATGAGCGTGCGGGCGTTCAGCCAACCGGAGAGGCAGAATGCGCAAGCCGAGGATCGACCCAATCCCCCCTGTGTGTTGTCGATCCTACTGCCACAACCCTTGGTCCGGTCGGATCTTAGACTGGGAATGAACTTCGTATGCATAAGTTAACCCACGAAATGAGCGTGCGGGCACTGAGCCGACCGAAGAGGCATAATGCGCAAGCCGGGTCGGTCCCCTTCTGCGTGCTGCCGATCCCTCTACCACAACCCTCGGTCCGACTGGGGCTTAGACGTGGAATGAACTCCCTATGCCTAAGCCAACCCATAAAATGGGCGTGTGGTTGCTCAGCCGACCGGAGAGGCAGAATGCGCAAGCCAGGGATCGGTCTGGTCTCCCCTATGTGCTGTTGATTCTGCTACTGCAACCCTCGATCCGATCCGATCTTAGACTGGGGATGAAATCTATATGCCTAAGTCAACCTGCGAACCGAGAGTGTAGGCGATCAGCCGACTGGAGAGGCAGAATGCGTAAGTCAGGGATCAACCCGATCCCCCCTGTGTGCTGCTGATCCTGCTACTGCAACCCTCGGTCTGGTCTGATCTTACGTTGGGAATGAACTCTGTAGGCTTAGACTGGGGATGAACTCCGTATGCCTAAGTCAACCCACGAAACGACAGTGCGGGCACTCAGCTGACCAGAGAGGCAGGATGCGCAAGCCAAGTATCGAACGGGTGGTAGGTGGGTTCAAGCACATCTTCATATTTCTGCCATGCCAATGCCATTTTTACAGCTTGTAAATTCATACAATGGTCCACTAAGCCTTCATGTGAAGTTTCGTGGCAAGACGATCCGTTTTCTATTTTTCATGATTTTTGAAACTTTTTGTGGTTCGGGATTTTTTAAAATTTTTTTAGAGAGAGTTTTTCCCCAAATTTGGTAGCGGTGATCCTTGTATTTTTGTTGGCTTGCACAAAAATATTCAGCTAAAAACTCAAAGTGGAGAAGATTTTGTGACCGTTTGAAAAAAGTGTCCCCATTTCAGAAACTTTAATGGCTCCTGGCAGCAAACCTATAAAATCTCAAATGCTTTTTAAGGGGGTGTGAGTTCTCGAGGTTTGATGAGGGATAGGGGGCCAATATAAGGGCCAAGTACCAGCACCCATCACACAACATGTGCGCACACCCCCCCAGACCCCCCAATCGCCGGAACCCCCAATACCGCCGGTTAGGCTCTCCGGTGATGCTCCGACGATGGTGCCCTGGGAAAAAAAATGCAAAACCAGCACATGCCCTAGCCCAGCATGTGCACCGTGGCTCAAAATCTTAGACTGGGAATGAACTCCGTATGCTTAGACATGGAATGAACTCCGCATGCCTAAGCCAACCCACGAAACGAGCGTGCGGGCGCTCAGCCAGTCGAAGAGGCAGAATGCACAAGTCCGGGATTAGCCCGGTCCCCCCTTGCGTGCTGTCGATCTTGCTGCCACAATCCTCACTCCAATCTGATCTTAGACTAAGAATGAACTCCGTATGCATAAGTAAACCAACGAAACGAGCGTGCGGGCGCTGAGCCGATCGAAGAGGCATAATGCGCAAGCCGATGATTGGCCCAGTCCCCCTCTGCGTGCTACCGGTCCCACTGCCACAACCCTCGGTCCGACTGGGGCTTAGACATGGAATGAACTCCCTATGCCTAGGCCAACCCACGAATGGGCGTGCGGGCGCTCAGCCGACCGGAGAGGCAGAATGCACAAGCTGGGGATCGACCCGTTCCCCCCTGCATGTTGTCAATCCTACTACCGCAACCCTCGATCTGGTCTGATCTTACATTGAGAATGAACTCTGTATGCTTAGACTGGGGATGAACTCTATATGCCTAAGTCAACCCACGAAACGAAAGTGCTAGCGCTCAACCGACTAGAGAGGCAGGATGCGCAAGCCGGGGATCGAACGGGTGGTAGGTGGGTTCAAGCACATCTTCATATTTCTGCCACACCAATGCCATTTTTATGGCTTGTAAATTCATATAATGGTCCCCTAAGCCTTCATGTGAAGTTTCGTGGCAAGACGACCTGTTTTCTATTTTTCATGATTTTCAAAACTTTTTGCGGTTCGAGATTTTTTTGAAATTTTTTTAGAAAGAGTTTTGTCCCCAAATTTGGTGGAGGTGATCCTTGTATTTTTGTTGGCGTGGGAAAAAATATTCAACTAAAAACTCAAAGTGGAGAAGATTTTGTGACCGTTTGAAAAAAGTGTCCCCATTTTAGACACTTTAATGGCTACTGGCAGCAAACCCTTAAAATCTCAAATGCTTTTTAAGGGGTGTGAGTTCTTGAGGTTTGATGAGGTATAGAGGGCCAATATATGGGCCAAGTACCAGCACCCATTGCACATCATGCGCACCCCCAATGCCGTCGGTTAGGCTCTCCGGTGATGCTGTGGCAATGGTGCCCCGAGCAAAAAAATGCGGTACCAGCACATGCCCGAGCCCAACATGTGCACCGTGGCTCAAAATATTAGACTAGGAATGAACTCCGTATCCTTAGACATGGAATGAACTCTGTATGCCTAGGCTAACCCACGAAAAGAGTGTGCGGGCGCTCAGTCGCCCAAAGAGGCAGAAAGCGTAAGATGGGGATCAGCCCGGTCCCCCCTACGTGCTGTTGATCACGCTGCTGCAACCCTCAGTCCGGTCTAATCTTAGACTGGGAATGAACTCCGTATGCATAAGTCAACCCACAAAACGAGCGTACGGGAGCTGAGTAGGCCGAAGAGGCATAATGCGCAAGCCGGGGATCGGCCCGATCCCCCTCTACGTGCTGTCGGTCCCGCTGCCACAACCCTCGATCCGGCTGGGGCTTAGACTTGGAATGAACTCCCTATGCCTAAGCCAACCCATGAAACAGGCGTGCGGGTGCTCAACTGATCGGAGAGGTAGAATACGTAAGCCGGGGATCGGCCAAGTCCCTCCTGCATGCTGTCGATCCTGCTACGCAACCCTCAGTCCGATCCAATCTTAGACTGGGGATGAACTCCGTATGCCTAAGTCAACCTCAAAACGAGCGTGCGAGCACTCAGCCAATCGGAGAGGCATAATGCACAAGCCGGGGATCAGCCCGTTCCCCCTCTGCATGCTATCGATCCTACTGTCGGTCCTGCTGCCACAACCCTCGGTCTGACTGGGGCTTAGACATGGAATGAACTCCGTATGCCTAAGCCAACCCACGAAGTGAGCATGTGGGTGCTCAGCCGACCGAAGAGGTACAATGCACAAGCTGGGGATCGACCCGATCCCTTGGATGCTATCGATCTTGCTACTGGTCCTGCTGTCGCAGCCCTCGGTCCGGTTTGATCTTAGACTGGGAATGAACTCCGGATGCTTAGACATGGAATGAACTTCGTATGCCTAAGCCAACCCGCGAAACGAGTGTGTGGGCGCTCAGCCGACTGGAAAGGCAAAAAGTGCAAGTCAGGGATCGACCCGGTCCCCCCTACGTGCTATCGATCTTGCTGTCGCAACCCTCGGTCTGGACCAATCTTAGACTGGGAATGAATTCCGTAAGCCTAACTCAACCCACGAAACGAGCGTATGGGCGTTGAGCTGACCGGAGAGGCATAATGCACAAGTCGGGGATCGGCCTGGTCCGCCTCTACGTGCTGTTGGTCCCGCTACCACAACCCTCGATCCGGCTGGGTCTTAGACATGGAATGAACTCCCTATGCCTAAGCTAACCCATGAAACGAGCGTGTGGGTGCTTAGCCGATCAGAGAGGCGGAATGCGCAAGCCGGGGATCGACCTGGTCCCCCCCTGCGTGCTACCGATCCTGCTACTAGTCCTACGGCTGTAAGCCTTGGTCCGGTCCGATCTTAGACTGGGAATGAACTCTGTATGCCTAGACATGGGCTCTGGATGCTTAGGCTCTCCGACGATACTCCGGTGATGGTGCCCCAGGTGAAAAAAATACGGCACCAGCACATGCCCAAGCCCAACATGTGCACTGTGGCTTAAAATCTTAGACTGCGAATGAACTTCGTATGCTTAGACATGGAATGAACTCCGTATGCCTAAGCCAACCCACGAAACGATCGTGCGGGCGCTCAACCTGTTGGAGAGGTAGAATACGCAAGCCGGGGACTGGGCCGATCCCCCCTGTGTGCTGTCGATCCTACTACCACAACCCTCGGTCCGGTCTGATCTTAGACTGGGAATGAACTCCGCATGCCTAAGTCAACCCACAAAATGAGCGTGCGGGTGCTGAGCCGGCCAAAGACGCATAATGCGCAAGCCGGGGATCGGCTCGGTCCCCCTCTGCGTGCTGCCGATCCCGCTGCCACAACCCTCGGTCTAGCTGAGGTTTAGACATGGAATGAACTCCCTATGCCTAAGACAACCCACAAAACGGGTGCGCGGGCGCTCAGCCGGCCAGAGAGGCAGAATGCGCAAGCCGGGGATCGGCCCGGTTCCCCCTGCTGTCGCAACCCTCGATCCGATCTGATCTTAGATTGGGAATGAACTACATATGCTTAGACTAGGGATGAACTCCGTATGCCTAAGTCAGCCAATGAAACGAGCGTGCAGGCGCTCACCCGACCAGAGAGGCAGGATGCGCACGCCGGGGATCGAACAGGTGGTAGGTGGGTTCAAGCACATCTTCATATTTCTGCCATTCCAATGCCATTTTTATGGCTTGTAAATTTATACAATGGTCCCCTAAGCCTTCATGTGAAGTTTCGTGGCAAGACGACCCATTTTCTATTTTACACGATTTTTAAAACTTTTTGCAGTTCGGGATTTTTTAAAATTTTTTTAGAAAGATTTTTGTCCCTAAATTTGGTAGAGGTGATCCTTGTATTTTTATTGGCATGCACAAAACAATTCAGCTAAAAACTCAAAGTGGAGAAGATTTTGTGACCGTTTGAAAAAAAGTGTCCCCATTTCAGATGCTTTAATGGCTACTGGCAGCAAACCTATAAAATCTTAAATGCTTTTTAAGGGGGTGTGAGTTCTCGAGGTTTGATGAGGGATAGGGGGCCAATATGAGGGCCAAGTACCAGCACCCATCGCACATCTTGTGCGCACACCGCCCTGGCCCCCCCAATCGTCGGAACCCCCAATGCCAACTGTTAGGCTCTTCGACGATGCTCCGATGATGCTCCGGTGATGGTGCCCCGGGCGAAAGAAATGCGGCACCAGCACATGCCCAAGCCTAGCATGTGCACCGTGGCTCAAAATCTTAGATTGGGAATGAACTCTGATGCTTAGAAATGGAATGAAATCTGTATGCCTAAGCCAACCCACGAAACGAGCGTGCGGGCGCTCAGCCGACCGGAGAGGTAGAATGAGCAAGCTAGGGATCCGCCCGGTACCCCCTACGTGTTGTCGATCCTGCTGCCACAACCCTCGGTCCGATCTGATCTTAGACTGGGAATTAACTTCGTATGCATAAGTCAACCCACGAAACATGAGTGCGGGCACTGACCCGATCGAAGAGGCATAATGCGCAAGTCAGGGAACGGCCCGATCCCCCTCAACGTGCTGCCAGTCCTGCTGCCACAACCCTCGGTCCGATTGGGGCTTAGACATGGAATGAACTCCCTATGCCTAAGCCAACCCACAAAACGGGCGTGCGGGCGCTCAGCTGATCGGAGAGGCAAAATGCGCAAGCCGGGGATCGACCAGGTCCCCCCTGCAGTCTACTGATCTTGCTGCCGCAACCCTCGATTTGGTCCGATCACAGATTGGGAATGAACTCTGTATGCTTAGACTGGGGATGAACTCCGTATGCCTAAGTCAACCCATGAAACGAGCATACGGGCGCTCAGCCGACCGAAGAGGCATAATGCGCAAGCCGAGGATCAACCCAGTTGCCCCCTACGTGTTGTCGATCCTGCTGTTGGTCCTGTTGTCGCAACCCTCAGTCCGATTCGATCTTAGACTGGGAATGAACTCTGTATGCTTAGACATGGAATGAACTCTGTATGCCTAAGCCAACCCATGAAATGAGCGTGCGGGCGCTCAGTCGGCTGGAGAGGCAGAATGTGCAAGCCGAGGATCGGCTCGATCTCCCCCTGCGTGCTGTCGATCCTGCTACCGTAACCCTCGATCCGGTCTGATCTTATGCCTAAGTCAACCCACAAAATGAGCGTGTGGGCGATGAGCCAGCTGGAGAGGCATAATGCGTAAGCTGGGGATCAGCCCGGTCCCACTCTACATGTTGCCGATCCCGTTGCCACAACCCTTGGTCCGACTGGGGCTTAGACATGGAATGAACTCCCTATCCCTAAGCCAAACCACGAAACGGGTGTGCGGGTGCTCAGCCGACCGAAGTGGTAGAATGCGTAAGTCAGGGATTGGCCTGGTCCCCCCCACGTGTTGTCGATCCTGCTGCTGCAACCCTCAGTCCGGTCTGATCTTAGACTAGGAATGAACTCCGTATGCTTAGACTGGGGATGAACTCCGTATGCCTAAGTCAACCCACGAAACGAGCATGCAGGCGCTCAACCTATCAGAGAGGCCGATTGAAAAGGCATAATGCACAAGCTGGGGATCAGCCCAGTCCCCCACTGTGTGATGTTGATCCCACTGCCGGTCTTGCTACCACAACCCTCAGTTCGGCTGGGGCTTAGTCATGGAATGAACTCCATATGCCTAAACCAACCCACGAAACGAGCATGCGGGCGCTCAACCAACTGGAGAGGCAGAATGTGCATGTCGGGGATCGACACGATCCCTCCTTGCGTGCTGTCGATCCTGCTACTGCAACCCTCGGTCCTGTTCGATCTGAGACTGGGAATTAACTCCGTATGCATAAATCAACCCACGAAATGAGCATGCGGGCACTGAGCCAGCCGAAGAGGCACCCGGTCCCCCTCTGCGTGCTGTCGGTCCCGCTGCCACAACCCTCGGTCCGGCTGGGGCTTAGACATGGAATGAACTCCTTATGCCTAAGCCAACCCATGAAACGGGCGTACTGGTGCTCAGCTGGCTAGAGAGGCAGAATGTGCAAGCCGGGGATCGGCCCGATCCCCCCTGCGTACTGTCGATCTTACTGTCATAACCCTCGGTCTGGTCTGATCTTAGACTAGGAATGAACTTCGTATGCTTAGACTGGGATGAACTCCGTATGCCTAAGTCGACCCATGAAACGAGCGTGCGGGGGCTCAGCCTGCCGGGGAGGCATAATGCGTAAGCCGGGGATCAACAAGGTCCCCCTCTCCATGCTGCCGATCCCGTTGCCGGTCCTGCTACCACAACCCTCGGTCCGGGTGGGGATTAGACATGGAATGAACTCCGTACGCCTAAGCCAACCCATGAAACGAGCGTGTGGGCGCTCAGCCGACCAAAGAGGCAGAATGCGCAAGCCGGGAATCGACCCAGTCCCCCCTGCGTGCTATCGATCCTGCTGCTGGTCCTGCTGCCACAACCCTCAGTCCGGTCCGATCTTAAACTGGGAATGAACTTCATATGCTTAGACATGGAATGAACTCCGTATGCCTAAGCCAAGCCACGAAACGAGCGTGCGGGCGCTCAGCCGATCGAAGAGGCAGAATGTGCAAGCCGAGGATCGGCCCGATCCCTCTGCGTCCTGTCAATCCTGCTACCGCAACCCTTGATCCGCTCCGATTTTAGACTAGGAATGAACTTCGTATGCCTAAGTCAACCCATCAAATGAGCGTGCGGGCACTGAGCCGACCGGAGAGGCATAATGCGCAAGTTGGGGATAAGCCCGATCCCCCTATGTGTGCTGTCAGTCCCGTTACCACAACCCTCGGTCTGGCTGGGGCTTAGACATGGAATGAACTCCGTATGCCTAAGCCAACCCACGAAATGAGCATGCGAGAGCTCAATCGACCGGAGAGGCAGAATGCGCAACCCGGGGATCGGCTCGATCCCCCCTCCGTGCTGTTGATCCTGCTATCGCAACCATCGGTCCGGTCCAATCTTAGATTGAGAATGAACTCCGTATGCTTAGACTAGGGATGAACTCCGTATGCCTAAGTCAACCCACGAAATGAGCGTGCTGGCACTCAGCCGGCCGGAAAGGCATAATACGTAAGCCGAGGATCAACCCGGTCCCCCTCTGCGTGCCACCGATCCCGCTGTCGATCCTACTGCCACAACCTTCGGTTTGGCTCAGGCTTAGACATGGAATGAACTCTGTATGCCTAAGCCAACCCACGAAACGAGCGTACGGGCGCTCAGTCGGCCTGAGAGGCGGAATGCGCAAGCCGGGGATTGGCCCGATCCTCCATTGCATGCTGTCGATCCTGCTATTGGTCCTACTGTCGCAACCCTTGGTCTGATCCGATCTTAGACTGGGAATGAACTTTATATGCTTAGACATGGAATGAACTCCGTATGCCTAAGCCAACCCACGAAAGGAGCGTGCGGGCACTTAGCCGACCGGAGAGGCAGAATGCGTAAGCTGGGGATTGGCTCGGTCCCCTTGCGTGCTATCGATCCTACTGTCGCAACCTCGGTCTGATCTGATCTTAGACTGGGAATGAACTCCGTATGATTAAGTCAACCCATGAAATGAGCGTGCCGGCGTTGAGCCAGTCGGATAGGCATAATGAGCAAGCCGAGGTTTGGCCCGATCCCTCTCTACGTGCTGCTGGTCCCGCTGCCACAACCCTCGGTCCGGCTAGGGCTTAGACATGGAATGAACTACCTATGCCTAAGCCAACCCACGAAACGGACGTGCAGGCGCTCAATCAATCGGAGAGACAGAATGCACAAGCCAGGGATCAGCCCGGTCCCCCCTGCATGCTGCCGTAAACCTCGGTCCAGTTCGATCTTAGACTGGGAATGAACTTTGTATGCTTAGACTAGGGATGAACTCCGTCTACCTAAGTCAACCCACGAAACGAGCGTGCAGGCGCTCAACCGACCAGAGAGGCAGGATACGTAAGCCGGGGATCAAACGGGTGGTAAGTGGGTTCAAGCACATCTTCATATTTTTGCCATGCCAATGCCATTTTTATGGCATGTAAATTCATACAATGGTCCCCTAAGCCTTCATGTGAAGTTTCGTGGCAAGACGACCGTTTTCTATTTTTCATGATTTTCAAAACTTTTTGCGGTTTTGGATTTTTTAAAATTTTTTTAGAAAGAGTTTTGTCCCTAAATTTGGTAGAGATAATCATTGTATTTTTGTTGGCATGCACAAAAAAAATCAGCTAAAAACTCAAAGTGGAGAAGATTTTGTGACCGTTTGAAAAAAGTTTCCCCATTTCAGACACTTTAATGGCTACTGGCAGCAAACCTATAAAATCTCAAATGCTCTTTAAGGGGGTGTGACTTCTTGAGGTTTGATGAGGGATAGGGGGCCAGTATAAGGGCCAAGTACCAGCACCCATCATACATCATGTGCGCACACCCCCTGCCCCCCAATCGTCGGAACCCCCAATGCCGCCGATTAGGCTCTCCGGCGATGCTCCGACCATGGTGCCCCGGGGGCAAAAAATGCACCACCAGCACATGCCCGAGGCCAGCATATGCATCGTGGCTCAAAATCTTAGACTAGGAATGAACTCCATATGCTTAGACGTGGAATGAACTCCGTATGACTAAGCCAACCTACGAAATGAGTGTGCGGGCGCTCAGCCGACCGGAGAGGCAGAATGTGCAAGCCAAGGATCGGCCCAGTCCCCCCTGTGTGCTGTCGATCTTGCTACCGTAACCCTCAATCCGATCTGATCTTAGACTGGGAATGAACTCCATATGCATAAGTCAACCCATGAAATAAGCGTGCGGGCGCTGAGCCAACCAAAGAGGCATAATGCATAAGCTGAGGATCGGCTCGGTCCCCCTCTACATGCTGTCGATCTCGCTGCCACAACCCTCGGTCTGGCTGAGGCTTAGACATGGAATGAACTCCCTATGCCTAAGCCAACCCACGAAATGGGCGTGCAGGCACTCAGCCGGCCAAAGAGGCAAAATGCGTAAGCCGAGGATCGGCCCGGTCCCCCCGAGTGCTGTCGATCCCGTTACCACAACCCTTGGCCCGGCTGGGGCTTAGACATAGAATGAACTCCCTATGACAAAGCCAACCCACGAAACGGGCATCCAGGGTGCTCAGCCAGTCGGAGAGGTAGAATGTCCAAGTCGGGGATCGGCTCGGTCCCCCATGCGTGCTATCGTAACCCTCGATCTAGTCTGATCTTAGACTAGGAATGAACTTTGTATGCTCAGATTAGGGATGAACTTCGTATGCCTAAGTCAACCCACAAAATGAGGGTCCGAGCACTCAGCCGATTGAAGAGGCATAATGCACGAATCGGGGATCAGCTCAGTCCCCCTCTACGTGCTGTCGATCCCGCTGCCGGTCCTGCTGCCACAACCCTTGGTCCAACCGGGGCTTAGACATGGAATGAACTCCGTATGCCTAAGCCAACCCATGAAATGAGCGTGCAAGTGCTCAGCCGATCAGAGAGGTAGAATGTGTAAGCCAGGGATCAACTCGGTCCCCCCTACGTGCTACCGATTCTGCTGCTGGTCCTACTGTCGCAACCCTCGGTCCAATTCGATCTTAGACTGGGAATGAACTTCGTATGCTTAGACATGGAATGAACTCCGTATGCCTAAGCCAACCCACGAAACGAGCGTGCGGGCACTCAGTCGGTAGGAAAGGCAAAATGCGCAAGCCAGGGATCGACCTGATCCCCCCCTGTGTCCTGTCGATCTTGCTATCGCAACCCTCGGTCCTGTCTGAGCTTAGACTGGGAATGAACTTCATATGCCTAAGTCAACCCACGAAACGAGTGTACGGGCGTTGAGCCGGCCGGAGAGGCATAATACGCAACTAAGGATCGGCCCGATCCCCCTCTGTGTGCTGTCGATCCTGCTGCCACAACCCTCGATCCGACTGGGGCTTAGACATGGAATGAACTCCCTATGCCTAAGCCAACCCACGAAACGGGCGTGCGGGAGCTCGGTCGGTTGGAGAGGTAGAATGCGCAAGCCAGGGATTGGCCCGGTCCCCCCTGTGTGCTGTCGATCCTGCTGTCACAACCCTCGGTCTGATCCGATCTTAGATTGGGAATGAACTCTCTATGGTTAGACTGGGGATGAACTCCGTATGCCTAAGTCAACCCACAAAACGAGCGTGCGGGCGCTAAGCCAACCAAAGAGGCAGGATGCGCAAGCCGGGGATCGAACGGGTGGTAGGTGGGTTCAAGCACATCTTCATATTTCAGCCATGCCAATGCCATTTTTATGGCTTGTAAATTCATACAATTTTCCCCTAAGCCTTCATGTGAAGTTTCGTGGCAAGACGACCCGTTTTCTATTTTTCACGATTTTCAAAACTTTTTGTGGTTCGAGATTTTTTTAAATTTTTTTAGAAAGAGTTTTGTCCCCAAATTTGGTAGAGGTGATCCTTGTATTTTTGTTGGCATGCACAAAACAATTCAACTAAAACTTCGAAGTGGAGAAGATTTTGTGAACGTTTGAAAAAGGTGTCCCCATTTCAGACACTTTAATGGCTACTGGCAACAAACCTATAATATCTCAAATGCTCTTTAAAGGGGTGTGAGTTCTCGAGGTTTGATGAAGGATAGGGGCCCATTATAAGGGTCAAGTGTCACACCCTGGGCGGGTGCACCAGGCACATCAGGTGCACCAACAGGTGAGCCAGAGGTTGAGGCCCGCAGACCAAGTGTGCTGGAGGGTATCTGCGCGCAAAGCCTAGCAAACGAGTTCAGAACGCCCGCCCAACTTGCAGGCCAGCCCGTGAGACCAAGGCCTGGCATACAAGCTTCCCGCACCACATCTAGAAGGGCTAAGGTTCTGGACACGCAAGGGAAGCTTCTGGAAGCAGGCAGGATCTGTAACAGCATCCTGGCAGATTTGGTTGACCCAGAAAATCAAGAGTTAGCATCTTGATTGATTGTAATCTGTATAATCCCATGATTTTAGCCTTTATTCTAGGGATATTGCCATTAAGTGTAAGTTGGAGCCTCAACTATAAATAGAGGGCTGCTCTTCCCTCATTTGTACACCATCAAACACTTCTGTTTCAGTGAATACAAGAGCATTTCTGGAATTCTGCTTTCTTATCCTGTATCTCTTTAACTTGCATAATCAGCCCTTCCTATTGTTCTAGTGCCCGTACGCTTGTGTTTTAGGCTGACTTAGGCATAAAGGAGGAGATTCCAAGCCTAAGGCCGCACGGTTTCTGAGTCTAAGGTCGGAGCCCGTGACAGTTGGTATCAAAGCAAGTTCGATTCTGCGTGTTTGTGTTCTACAGGTTAGAGGAGATGGCATCCCAAAGTGATGCTGCTAACCAACAACCAAAGGCCCAGGAGCATGGGTGTGGAAGAGGGAGGAAAGCCAGTTCTAGAGATATCTGGTCTACCATGGATGATAGGCTGGCTAAGGTGAAGGTGACCATGGGCAAAATGGGGGAGAAGCTTGAGGGGGTAGAGACTCACATTGCATCGCTAGACTCTATGAGGGAGGAGATCCAAAGTGAGTTGCAAGCTACTCTTAACAAAGGCTTGGACGTGGTCACCCAAAAGAATCAGACCTTGGAGGTTGAAGTGCTGACCTTACGCAATGGCATGGAGGCCATGCGCGATGGCATGGAGGCCATGCGCCAGCGGATGGAGGAGCTTACCAGTGAGCTCGTTGCTTGCAAGACTGCCATTGGGAATGGCATGTTTGCTGGAGTGTCCAAGTCTAGATTGGATGTCCCTAAGCCTAAGGAGTTCAAGGGGACTAGGGCAGCCAAGGAAGTAAATAACTACCTTTGGGGTATGGAGCAGTACTTCCAAGCCATGGGCATGCAAGACGAGGCGATAAAGGTAAGCACCGCTGCTATGTATCTCACTGATGTAGCCTTATTGTGGTTGAGGCACAGGTGTGATGATGTCAGGCGTGGGAGCACCAAGATTGGAACCTGGGCAGAGTTCCAAAAGGAGTTCAGAGAACAATTTTACCAGAGTATGTTGATGATGAGGTGCGGGCAAAGTTGCATAGGCTGAGCCAGCAAGGGGACATAAGGGAGTATGTCCAAAAATTCTCTAAACTGATGCTATAGATCTTGAATCTAGGTGAGAAGGATGCCTTATTTGCTTTCATGGATGGGCTGAAGCCATGGGTGAAGCATGAACTACAAAGGAGAGGAGTTCATGACTTGACTAAAGCCATGACTACTACCAAGGCCTTGATAGAGTTCAAGCCTCTAAACACGTTCGAGTCTACCAAGCCTAAGGGTAAGGGCAGGGACGATAGAGATCGGAAGAAACAATCCAAGGGGAAGGACCATGATCGGGAGTCCAAGGATGGAGATCGAGATCGTTTAACCAAGGATGGCGAGAGGAAGCCACCAGCAGGAAAGTGGAAAGCAAAGGGGGACCGAGAGCCACTAGCATGCTACCTATGTGGAGGGAGCCACATAGCATGCAATTACCCACAGAAGGGCAAGCTGGCTACTATAGACAAGGAGTCTGACGAGGAGCTAGAGTTAGGGGCAGCAAAGCTTGAGTCATTGGTGCTCAATGCTGTCCAGAGTAAGGGGAACCGCAAGCCAAAAGGCTTGATGTTTACGGATCTGGTGGTTGCGGGTCAGAAGGTGAGCGCACTGGTGGACACAGGTGCTTCACATCTTTTTATTTCAGGTGATAGAGCCCGGAAGCTCAGACTAAAGGTGCAGAAAGAGATTGGTACCATCAAAATAGTGAACTCCAAGGAAGTTCCAGCCATTGGAGTACGCGGGGAGTGGAGTTGCAGCTTGGAGACTGGAAAGGCAAGGAGACCATTGAGGTAATACCCCTTGAAAACTATGAGTTTGTGATTGGGTTAGATTTCCTTGTTTGGATTAACGCCCTCCTTGTGCCTTTTGTCGATTGTGTTTGCATCTTGGATGCACGGTGCCAATGCCTAGTGCCATTAAGTAGAGGGTCTAGAGTTGGGTCGCAGATGGTGTCAACCATCCAATTTGCCAAGGCGGTAAGCAGACAAGAAGACACCTTCTTGGTAGCCCTGAAATATGATGAGCCAAGGGAGAAGGAGACCGAGTCACCCTTGGAGGTGCTAAAGGTGCTGAAGACCTTTAGTGATGTGATGCCCGTAAAGTTACCTAGCAAGCTACCACCTAAGAGGGAGGTGGACCACAAGATCGAGCTGGTGTCTGAGGCCAAGCCACCAGCTAGAGCCCCTTACCGAATGTCTCCACTAGAGTTAGAGGAGTTAAGGAAGCAGCTCAAAGAGTTAGTTGATGCTGGCTTCATTAGGCCATCGAAGGCACCCTATGGTGCACTGGTTCTATTTCAGCGCAAGCATGATGGGTTGTTGCGGCTGTGCATAGACTACCAGGCTTTGAACAAGCTAACCATCAAGAACAAGTACCCCATCCCACTCATTGCAGACTTGTTCGATCAACTTGGGAGCGCAAGGTGGTTCACCAAGCTGGATTTGAGGTCAGGCTACTATCAAGTCAGGATCGTAGAGGGAGATGAGCCAAAGACAGCATGTGTCACTCGGTATGGTTCGTATGAGTTCTTGGTGATGCCTTTCAGACTCACGAACGCCCCAGCAACATTCTGCACCTTTATGAACAATGTACTTTAGTCATTCCTTGATCGACTTATTGTGGTTTATTTGGATGACATTGTGATCTACAGCTAGACTTTGGGAGAGCATGTAGACCACTTAAGATAGGTGTTCGAGGTATTGTGGGTGCACAAGCTATTTGTCAAGAGGGAGAAGTGTTCATTCACCCAACAGGAGATCCTGTTCCTTGGCCACATAGTGGAAGGTGGCAGGATATGCATGGATGAAGGCAAGATACATGCCATCCTAGAGTGGCAACTGCCAGCCAAGGTCACTGAGTTGAGATCATTCTTTGGGCTGGTCAACTACTACAGGCGCTTCATAAAATGTCACTCAGCAATAGCCATGCCATTGACTGACTTGCTCAAGAAAGGGAAACCATGGGAGTGGAGCGCAGGGTGCCAAGAAGCCTTTGATAGGTTGAAGCAGGCTATGACCGAAGAGCCAATCTTGGCCTTGCCAGACCATGCCAAGTCGTATGAGGTGCATACGAATGCATCAGACTTTGCCATAGGGGGCATGTTGATGCAGGAGAGACATCCAGTCGCGTTCGAGAGCAGAAAGCTGAACGAGACTGAGCATAAGTACACAGTCCAAGAGAAGGAGATGACTACAGTGGTGCACTGCTTGCGTACTTGGTGCCATTACCTATTGGGGTCGAGGTTCGTGGTTAGGACGGATAATGTGGTGACCAGCTACTTCCAGATGCAGAAGAAGTTGTCCCTCAAGCAGGCGAGATGGCAAGATTTTCTTACGGAATTTGATTTTTGGATAGAGTACAAGCTGGGGCGAGTGAACCTAGTGGCAGATGCCCTGAGCAGGAAGGCTAACCTTGTTGCCATTAGCCAACCAGAGGGGTCACTGGTGTCGCACATCAAAGAGGGAATTGTCCATGATCGTACAGCCAAGGCTTTGATGGAGTATGCCCAGTAAGGTAAGACTAGGTGGTTTTGGTTGTAGGATGGCTTGCTGTACACTAGGGGAAGTAGACTGTTTGTGCCGTAGCACAGGAAGCTCCGTAAGGAAGTTTTGCAAGAATGCCATGATTCAAGGTGGGTTGGACACCCCGAAGTGAGCCGTACCTTGGTGTTGATCGAGGACCGGTACTACTGGCCGCACATGAGGGACGATGTGGAGGCCTATGTGAAGACTTGTCTTGTGTGCCAATAGGACAAGGTGGAGCTCAAGAAACCAGGTAGTCTCTTGGAGCCATTGCCAGTGCCAGAATGACCATGGGAGAGTGTTTCTCTGGACTTTATAGTCGGTCTACCCAAAGCAGAAGGGTTTGGAAGCATCATGGTAGTGATGGATAGGTTTTTCAAGAATGGAATCTTCATTCCAGCAACTAAGGAGTGCTCAGCCGAAGAGGCGGCTCGATTGTTCCTGAAGAACATGGTTAAGTACTAGGGAGTGCCAAGGACCATTGTTAGTGATCAGGACAGGCGTTTCATGGGCAGGTTTTGGACTGAGTTGTTCAAGCTGTTGGGGTCAGACTTTAACTTTTCCACCAGCATGCATCCGCAGACCGATGGGCAGACAGAATGAGTGAATGGACTATTGAAGGTCTACCTCAGGCACTATGTGAGTGCCATACAAAGGGACTGGCCAAAGCTGCTAGATATTGCGTAGTTTTCCTACAACTTGCAAAGGAGCGAGGCAACGAACCAGAGCCCATTTGAGGTTGTGACAAGGCAACAACCATTAACACCCGATTCGATTGCTGTAGGTTATACAGGGCTGAATCTAGCAGCATACAAGTTTGCCAAGGCATGGCAGGAGCAAACTGACTTGGCCAGAGTTTGTCTACACAAGGCGGCCAAGAGGTCGAAGAAGTGGGCAGACTAGAATAGGTGGGACGTGCAGTTCCAGGTTGGAGACTTGGTATTGGTGAAGCTGCATCTCATTGTGCATCATAGGGGGCTGCACAAAGGCCTAGTCCGGAGGTATGAGGGACCTTTTTGAGTAGTCAAGAGGGTAGGCAAGGTTGCCTACAAGCTGGATATGCCACCCAAACCGAGGGTACACCCGGTGTTCCATGTGAGCATGCTCAAGCCATTCCATGAGGATGAGGGAGATCCAGGATGGGCAGAGTCAAAGCGTGCACCATTGGGAGCAAGGGCCTCATATGAAAAGGAGGTCCACAGCATCATAGCTGACCAGAAGGTGAGACAGAAGAACTATCAGCCAAGACAAGAGCACTTGGTGCGCTGGAAGGGACTTTCAGACAGTGGGACGAGCTGGGAACCAGTAGATGAGTTATGGCAGTTCGGGGACCAGATCAGGCAGTACCATGCAAAAGATGCAATGATGGCATTATGCAATCAGGTGGGGGAGAATGTCATGCCCTGGGCGGGCACGCCAGGCACATCAGGCGCACCAGTAGGTGAGCCAAAGGTTGAGGCTCGTAGACCAGGCGTGCTGGCGAGTATCTGCACGCAAAGCCTAGCAAACGAGTTCAAAATGCCCGCCCAACTTACAGGCCAGCCCGTGAGACCAAGGCCTAGCATACAACTACCCGCATCACATCCAGAAGGGCCCAAGGTGCTGGACACGCAAGGGAAGCTTCTAGAAGCAGGCAAGATCAGCAGCAGCATCCTGACAGATTTGGTTGACCCTGAAAATCAATAGTTAGCATCCTGATTGATTGTAATCTGTATAATCCCATGATTTTAGCCTTTATTCTAAGGATATTGCCATTAAGTGTAAGCTGGAGCCTCAACTATAAATAGAGAGCTACTCCTCCCTCATTTGTACACCATCAAACACTTCCATTTTAGTGAATACAAGAGCATTTCCAGAATTCTGCCTTCTTATCTTGTTTCTCTTTAACTTGCGTAATCAGCCCTTCCCGTTGTTCTAGTGCCCGTACGCCTGTGTTTTAGGCAGACTTGGCATAAAGGAGGAGATTCCAAGCCCAAGGCCGCACGGTCTCTGAGTCTAAGGTCGGAGCCCGTGACACAAGTACCAGTACCCATCGCACATCATGTACGCACACACCCTCGGCCCCCCCAATCGTTAGAACCCCCAATGCCGTCGGTTAGGCTCTTCAGGGATGCTCCAACGATGGTGCCTCGGGCAAAAAAAATGCGGCACCAGCACATGCCCGAGCCCACCATGTGCACTATGGCTCAAAATCTTAGGCTGGGAATGAACTCCGTATGCTTAGACATGGAATGAACTCCGTATGCCTAAGCCAACCCACAAAACGAGCGTGCGGGTGCTTAGCCGGCCGGAGAGGTAGAATGCGCAAGTTAGGGATCGTTTCAATCCCCCCTGCGTGCTGTCGATCCTACTGCCACAACCCTTGGTCCGATCCGATCTTAGATTGGGAATAAACTCCGTATGCATAAGTCAACCCATGAAACGAGCGTGCGGGTGCTGAGTCGACCGAAGAGGCATAATGCGCAAGCTGAGGATCGACCCAATCCCCCTCTGTATGCTACCAGTCCCGTTGCCACAACCTTCGATTCGGCTAGGGCTTTGACATGGAATGAACCCCCTATGCCTAAGCCAACCCACGAAACGGGCGTGCGGGCGTTCAGTTGGTCAGAGAGGTAGAATACGCAAGCCGGGGATTGGCTTGGTCCCCCCTACGTGCTACGGATCTTGCTACCGTAACCCTCGGTCCTATCCGATCTTAGACTGGGAATGAACTCCGTATGCTTAGACTGGGGATGAACTTCGTATGCCTAAGTCAACCCATGAAACTAGCGTGCGGGCACTCAGTCGACCGTAGAGGTCGATCGAAGAGGCATAATGCACAAGCCAGGGATCAGCCAAGTCCCCCTCTGTGTACTGCCAATCCCACTGCCGGTCCTGCTACTACAACCCTCGGTCTGGTTGGGGCTTAGACATGGAATGAACTCCGTATGCCTAAGCCAACCCATGAAATGAGTGTACGGGCGCTCAGTCGGTCGGAGAGGCAGAATATGCAAGCCGGGGATCGACCCGATCCCCCCTGCGTGCTGTCGATCCTGCTGCTGGTCCTACTACCACAACCCTCAGTCTGGTCCGATCTTAGACTGGGAATGAACTCCGTATGCTTAGACATGGAATGAACTCCGTATGCCTAAGCCAACCCACGAAACGAGCGTGCGGGCGCTCAGTCGGTCGGAGAGGTAGAATACGCAAGCCAGGGATCGGCCCGATCCCCCCTGCGTGCTGTTGATCCTACTGCCGTAACCCTCGGTCTGATCTGATCTTAGACTGGGAATGAACTCCATATGCCTAAGTCAACCCACGAAATGAGCGTATGGGCACTGAGCCGGACAGAGAGGCATAATGCGCAAGCTAGGGATCGGCTTGGTCCCCCTCTGCATGCTGCTGGTCCCGCTACTACAACCCTCGATTCAGCTAGGAATTAGACATGGAATGAACTCCCTATGCCCAAGCCAACCCACGAAACATGCGTACGGGCGCTCAGCTGGCCAGAAAGGCGGAATGCGTAAGTCGAGGATCGGTTCGATCCCCCTTACGTGCTACCAATCCTGTTGCCGCAACCCTCGGTTTGGTCTGATCTTAGACTGGGAATGAACTCTGTATGCTTAGACTGGGGATGAACTTCGTATGCCTAAGTCAACCCACGAAACGAGTGTACGTGCACTCAGCCGACCAGAGAGGCAGGATGCACAAGCCGGGGATCGAATAGGTGGTAGGTGGGTTCAATCACATCTTCATATTTTTGCCATGCCAATGCCATTTTTATGGCTTGTAAATTCATACAATGATCCCCTAAGCCTTCATGTTAAGTTTCGTGGCAAGATGACCCATTTTCTATTTTTGATGATTTTCAAAACTTTTTACGGTTTGAGATTTTTTAAAAAGGGTTTTGTCCCCAAATTTGGTAGAGGTGATCCTTGTATTTTTGTTGGCATGCACAAAAAAGTTCAGCTAAAAACTCGAAGTGGAGAAGATTTTGTGACTATTTGATAAAAGTGTCCCCATTTCAGACACTTTAGTGGCTACTGGCAGCAAACCTATAAAATCTCAAATGCTCTTTAAGGGGGTGTGAGTTCTCGAAGTTTGATGAGGGATAGGGGGCCAATATAAGAGCCAAGAACCAGCACCCATCGCACATCATGTGCACACACTCCTCGGGCCGCCCCAATCGTCGAAACCCCAAATCCGTCGGTTAGGCTCTTCGGCAATGCTCTGGCGGTGCTCCAACGATGCTCTAACAATGGTGCCCTGTGTGAAAAAAATATGGCACCAGCACATGCCCGAGCCCAGCATGTGCACCGTGGATCAAAATCTTAGACTGGGAATGAACCCCGTATGCTTAGACATGGAATGAACTCCGTATGCCTAAACCAACCCAGGGAACGAGCGTGCGGGCGCTCAGTCGGACGGAGAGGCAGATGCGCAAGCTGGGGATCGGCCCATTCCCCCCTGCGTGCTGTCGATCCTACTATCGTAACCCTCGGTCTGGTCTGATCTTAGACTGGGAATGAACTTCGTATGCATAAGTCAACCCACGAAATGAGTGTGCGGGCGCTGAGCCTACCGAAGAGGCATAATGTGCAAGCCTGGGATCGGCCCGATCCCCCTCTACGTGCTGTCGGTCTCGTTACCACAACCCTCGGTCCAACTGGGGCTTAGACATGGAATGAACTCCCTATACCTAAGCCAACCCCCGAAACGGGCGTGCGGGCGCTTAGCCGGCCAGAGAGGCAGAATGCGTAAGCCGGGGATTGGCCTGGTCCCCCCTACATGCTGCCTATCTTGCTGTAGCAACCCTCAGTCCGGTCCGATCTTAGACTGGGAATGAACTCCATATGCGTAGACTGGGGATGAACTCCGTATGCCTAATTCAAGCCATAAAATGAGCGTGCAGGCGCTCAGTCAGCTGGAGAGGCATAATGCGCAAGTCAGGGATCAGCCCGGTTCCCCTCTGCGTGCTGTCGATCCAGCTGCCGGTCCTGCTGCCACAACCCTCAGTCCGACTGGGGCTTAGACATGGAATGAACTCCGTATGCCTAAGCCAACCCATGAAACGAGCGTGCGGGCGCTCAGCCGGTCGGAGAGGTAGAATGCGTAAGCCGGGGATCAGCTTGATCCCCCCTACGTGCTGTCGATCCTGCTGCTGGTCCTACTGCTGGTCCTGCTATCGCAATCCTCTATCTGGTCCGATCTTAGACTGGGAATGAACTCCGTATGCTTACACATGGAATGAACTCGGTATTTCTAAGCTAACCCATGAAACGAGCGTACGGGTGCTCAGCAGGCCGGAGAGGCAGAATGCACGAGTCGGAGATTGACCCGATCCCTCCCTACGTGCTGTCAATCCTACTATTGCAACCCTCGGTTTGGTCTGATCTTAGATTAGGAATGAACTCCGTATGCCTAAGTCAACCCACGAAACGAGCATGCGGGCGCTGAGTCGATCGAAGAGGCATAATGTGCAAGCCAGGGATCGACCCGGTCCCCCTCTGTGTGCTGTCGGTCCTGCTGCCACAACCCTCGATCCGGCTGGGGCTTAGACATGGAATGAACTCCCTATGCCTAAGCCAACCCATGAAACAGGCATTCGGGAGCTCAGCCGACTGGAGAGGTAAATTACGTAAGTCGAGGATCGATCCGATCCTTCCTGCGTGCTACCGATCCTGCTGTTACAACCCTCGATCTGATCCGACCTTAGACTAGGAATGAACTTCATATGCTTAGACTGGAGATGAACTTCGTATGCCTCAGTCAATCCATGAAACGAGCGTGCGGGCGCTCAGCCGACCAGAGAGGCAGGATGCGCAAGCCAGGGATCGAACAGGTGGTAGGTGGGTTCAAGCACATCTTCATTCTGCCGTGTCAATGCCATTTTTATGGCTTGTAAATTCATACAATGGTCCCTGAAGCCTCCATGTGAAGTTTCGTGGCAAGACGACCCGTTTTCTATTTTTCATAATTTTTGAAACTTTTTACGGTTTGGGATTTTTTTAAATTTTTTTAGAAAGAGTTTTGTCCCCAAATTTTGTAGAGGTGATCCTTGTATTTTTGTTGGCATGCACAAAAAAATTCAGCTTAAAACTCGAAGTGGAGAAGATTTTGTGACTGTTTGAAAAAAGTGTCCCCATTTCAGACACTTTAATGGCTACTGGCAGCAAACCTATAAAATCTCAAATGCTCTTTAAGGGGTGTGAGTTCTCAAGGTTTGATGAGGGATAGGGGTCCAATATAAGGGCCAAGTACCAGCACTCATGTGCGCACACCTCCTGGCCCCCCCAATCGTCGGAACCCCTAATGCCAATGGTTAGGCTCTCCGGCGATGCTCCGACGATGGTGCCCCAAGCGAAAAAAATGCTGCACCAGCACATGCCCGAGCCCAGCATGTGCACCGTGGCTCAAAATCTTAGACTGAGAATGAACTCCATATGCTTAGACATGGAATGAACTCCGTATGCCTTAGCCAACCAACGGAATGAGCATGCGGGCGCTCAATCGACCGGAGAGGCAGAATGTGCAAGCCAGGGATTGGCTCGGTCCCCCTTGCGTGCTATCGATCTTGCTGTTACAACCCTCAATCTGATCTGATCTTTGACAAGGAATGAACTCCGTATGCCTAAGTTAACCCATGAAACGAGCGTGCGAGCGCTGAGCCGACCAGAGAGGCGTAATGCGCAAGCCGGGGATCAGCTCGGTCCCCCTCTTCGTGCTACCAGTCCCACTGCCACAACCCTCGATACAGTTTGGGCTTAGACATGGAATGAACTCCCTATGCCTAAGCCAACCCATGAAATGAGCGTGCGGGCGCTCAGTCGGCCGGAAAGGCAGAATGCGAAAGTCGAGGATCGGCCCGATCCCTCCTGCGTGCTGTCGATCCTATTACCATAACCCTCGGTCTAGTCTGATCTTAGACTGGTAATGAACTCCGTATGCTTAGACTGGGGATGAACTCCGTTTGCCTAAGTCAACCCACGAAACAAGCATGCGGGTGCTCAGTCGACCAGAGAGGCAGGATGCGCAAGCCGGGGATCGAACGGGTGATAGGTGGGTTCAAGCACATCTTCGTATTTCTGCCATGCCAATGCCATTTTTATGGCGTGCAAATTCATACAATGGTCCCCTAAACCTTCATGTGAAGTTTCGTGGCAAGACGACCCTTTTTTTATTTTTCACGATTTTTGAAACTTTTTACGGTTTGGGATTTTTTTAAATTTTTTTAGAAAGAATTTTGTCCCAAAATTTGGTAGAGGTGATCCTTGTATTTTTGTAGGCATGCATAAAAACATTCAGCTAAAAACTCAAAGTGGAGAAGATTTTGTGACCGTTTGAAAAAGTGTCCTCATTTCAAACACTTTAATGGCTACTGGCAGCAAACCTATAAAATCTCAAATGCTTTTTAAGGGGGTGTGAGTTTTTGAGGTTTGATGAGGGATACGGGGCCAATATAAGGGCCAAGTACCAGCAACCATCGCACATCATGTGTGCACACCCCCCGGCCCCCCTAATCGTTGGAACCCCCAATACCGCTGGTTAGGCTCTCCGGTGATGCTCCGACGATTGTGCCCCGGGCAAAAAAATGCGGCACCAGCACATGCCCTAGCCCAGCATGTGCACTGTGGCTCAAAATCTTAGACTGGGAATGAACTCCGTATGCTTAGACATGGAATGAACTCCGTATGCCTAAGCCAACCCACGGAACGAGTGTGCGGGCGCTCAGCTGGTCGGAGAGCCAGAATGCGCAAGCCGGGGATCGGCTTGGTCCCCCCTACGTGCTGTCAATCTAGATGCAGCAACCCTCGGTCTGGTCTGATCTTACACTGGGAATAAACTCCGTATGCATAAGTCAACCCATGAAACGAGCGTGCGGCCGCTGAGCCGACCGAAGAGGCATAATGCGCAAGACGGGGATCAACCCGGTCCCCCTCTACGTGCTGTCGGTCCTACTGCCACAACCCTTGGTCTGGTTGGGGCTTAGACATGGACTGAACTTGCTATGCCTAAGCCAACCCACGAAACGGGAGTGCGGGTGCTCTGCCGGCCGGAGAAGAAGAATGCGCAAGCCAGGGATTAGCTCGACCCCACTGCGTGCTGCCGATGCTGCTGTCGCAACCCTTGGTTCGATTTGATCTTAGACTGGGAATGAACTCCATATGCTTAGACTGGGGATGAACTCCATATACCTAAGTCAACCCATGAAACGAGCGTACAGGCGCTCAATCGGCCGAAGAGGCCAAACAGAGAGGCATAATGCGCAAGTCAAGGATCAACCAGGTCCCCCTCTACGTGCTGTCGATCCCGCTGCTGGTCCTGCTATCGCAACCCTCGGTCTGGTCCAATCTTAGACTAGGAATGAACACTGTATGCCTAAGCTAAACCATGAAACGAGCATGCGGGCGCTCAGTCGGCCGAAGAGGCTGAATGTGCAAGCCGGGGATCAGCTCGATCCCCCCTACGTGCTGTCGATCTTGCTGCCGCAACCCTTGATCTGATATGATCTTAGATTAGGAATGAACTCCGTATGCTTAGACAGGGTATGAACTCCGTACGCGTAAGTCAACCCACGAAACGAGCATGAGGGTACTCAACCGACCAGAGAGCAAGATGCGCAAGCCGGAGATCGAATGGGTGGTAGGCAGGTTCAATTTCATATTTCTGCCATGCCAATGCCATTTTTATGGCTTGTAAATTCATACAATGGTCCCCTAAGCCTTCATGTGAAGTTTCGTGGCAAGATGACCTGTTTTCTATTTTTCATGATTTTTGAAACTTTTTTCTGTTCGGGATTTTTTAAAATTTTTTTAGAAAGCGTTTTGTCCCCAAATTTGGTAGAGGTGATCCTTGTATTTTTTTTGGCATGCACAAAAAAATTCAGCTAAAAACTTGGAGTGGAGAAGATTTTGTGACTATTTGAAAAAAGTGTCCCCATTTCAGACACTTTAATGGCTATTGGCAGCAAACCTATAAAATCTCGAATGCTCTTTAAGGGGGTGTGAGTTCTCGAGGTTTGATGAGGGATAGGGGGCCAATATAAGGCCCAAGTACCAGCACCCATCGCACATCATGTGCGCATACCCCCCGGCACCCCCAGTTGCCGGAACCCCCAATGCCGCCGGTTAGGCTCTCCGGTGATACTCCGACGATGCTCCGAAAATGGTGCCCCGGGGGAAAAAAATGTAGCACCAGCACATGCCTGAGCCCAGCATGTGCACTGTGGCTCAAAATCTTAGACTGGGAATGAACTCCGTATGCTTAGACATGGAATGAACTCCGTATGCCTAAGCCCACCCATGAAACGAGTGTGCGGGCGCTCAGCCGGCCGAAGAGGCAGAATGAGCAAGCCAAGGATTGGCTTGGTCCCCCTTGCATGCGGTCGATCCTGCTACCTTAACCCTCGATCTGGTCTGATCTTAGATTGGGAATGAACTCCGTATGCATAAGTCAACCCATGAAACGAGCGTGCGGGAGCTGAGCCGGTCGAAGAGGCATATGCGCAAGCCAGGGATCGGCCTGGTACCCCTCTGTGTGCTACCGGTCCCGCTGCCACAACCCTTGATCCAGCTGGGGCTTAGACATGGATGAACTCCCTATGCCTAAGCCAACCCACTAAACAGGCATGCGGGTGCTCAGTCGGCCGGAGAGGTAGAATGCACAAGCAGGGGATCGACCCGATCCCACCTGCGTGCTACCGATCCTACTATCGCAACCCTCGGTTCGATCCGATCTTAGACTGGGAATGAACTCCGTATGCTTAGACTAGGGATGAACTCCGTATGCCAAAGTCAACCCACGAAACGAGCGTGCGAGTGCTCAGCAGGACGGAGAGGCATGATGCGTAAGTCGAGGATCTAAGCCAACCCACGAAACGAGCGTGCGGGCACTCAACCGGTTGGAGAGGTAGAGTGTGCAAGCCAGGGATCAGCCCGGTCCCCTCTGCGTGCTGTCGATCTTGCTGCTGGTCCTACTGCCATAACGCTCGGTCCGATCTGATCTTAGATATGGAATGAACTCCGTATGCCCAAGCCTACCCATGAAATGAGCGTACGGGCACTCAACCGATCGGAGAGGCAGAATGTGCAAGTTGGACCGGCCCGATCCCCCCTGCGTGCTATCGATCCTGCTGTCGCAACCTTTGGCCTGATCCGATCTTAGACTGAAATGAACTCCGTATGCATAAGTCAACCCACGAAAGGAGCGTGCTGGCATTGAGCCAGCCGGATAGGCATAATACGTAAGCCAGGGATCGGCCCGATCCCCTTCTGCTTGCTGTCGATCCCGCTGTCGGTCCTGCTGCCGGTCCTGCTGCCACAACCCTCGATCCGACTGGGGCTTAGACATGGAATGAACTCTGTATGCCTAAGCCAACCCACGAAACGAGTGTGCAGGCGCTCAACCAATCGGAGAGGTAGAATGCGTAAGCTGCGGATTGGCTCGATCCCCCCTGCGTGCTGTCGATCCTGTGCTAGTCCTACTATTGCAACCCTCGGTCCGGTCCGATCTTAGATTGGGAATGAACTCTGTATGCTTAGACATGGAATGAACTTCGTATGCCTAAGCCAACCCACGAAACTAGCTTGCAGGCACTCAATTGGCCGGAGAGGCAGGATGCGCAAGCCGGGGGCTCGGTACCCCCCAGCGTGCTGTCGATCCTGCTATCGCAACCCTCGGTCCGGTCTGATCTTAGACTGGGAATGAACTCCGTATGCATAAGTCAACCCACGAAATGAACGTGTGGGTGCTGAACCGACCTAAGAGGCATAATGTGCAAGCCGAGGATCAGCCCGATCCCCCTCTGCGCGTTGTCGATCCTGTTGCCACAACCCTCGGTCTAATTGGGGCTTAGACATGGAATGCACTCCCTATGCCTAAGCTAACCCATGAAAACGAGCGTGCGATCGCTCAGCTGGCCGAAGAGGCAGAATGTGCAAGTCGGGGATCGGCTCGGTCCCCCCTGCGTGCCGTCGATCCTGCTGCCGCAATCTTCGGTCCGGTCCGATCATAGACTGGGAGTGAACTTCGTATGCTTAGACCGGGGATGAACTGCATATGCATAAGTCAACCCATGAAACGAACGTGCGGGCGCTGAGCCGGCCAAAGAGGCATAATGTGCAAGCCGAGGATCGGCCTGGTCCCCCCTGCGTGCTGTTGATCCTACTGCCGCAACCTTCGGTCCAGTTTGATCTTAGACTAGGAATGAACTTCGTATGCTTAGATTGGGGATGAACTCTGTTTGCCTAAGTCAACCCACGAAACGAGCGTTTGGGCGCTCAGCCGGCCGGAGAGGTCGACCAGAGAGGTAGAATGCTCAAGGCGTTGATCGGCCCGGTCCCCCCTACGTGCTATCAATTTTGTTGTCGTAACCCTCGGTCCAGTCTGATCTTAGACTGGGAATGAACTCTGTATACTTAGACATGGAATGAACTCCGTATGCCTAAGCTAACCCACGAAACGAGCGTACAGGTGCTCAGCCGGTCGGAGAGGTAGAATGCGCAAGTCGGGGATCGGCCCGATCCCCTCCTACGTGCTGTCGATCCTGCTATCGTAACCCTCGGTCCGATCTGATCTTAGATTGGGAATGAACTCCATATGCCTAAGCCAACCCAAGCGTTGAGCCGATCGGAGAGGCATAATGCGCAAGCCGAGGATAGGCCCGGTCCCTCTCTGCGTGCTGCCAGTCCCGCTACCACAACCCTCGGTCCGGTTGGGGCTTAGACATGGAATGAACTCCCTATGCCTAAGCCAACCCATGAAACGGGCGTGCGGGTGCTCAACCTGCCGGAGAGGCAGAATGTGCAAGCCGAGGATCAGCCCGGTCCCCTCTGCGTGCTGTCGATCCTACTACCGCAACCCTCGGTCCGGTTTGATCTTAGACTGGGAATGAACTCCGTATGCTTAGACTGGGGATTAACTCCGTATGCCTAAGTCAACCCATGAAACGAGTGTGCAGAGAAGCATAATGTGCAAGTCGAGGATCAGTCGGGTCCCCCTCCGTGTGCTGTCAATCCCGCTATCGATCCTACTACCAGAACCTTCGATCCTACTACCAGAACCTTCGGTCCGACTGGGGCTTAGACATGAAATGAACTCTGTATGCCTAAGGCAACCCATGAAACGAGCGTGCGGTGCTCAATCGGTCAGAGAGGTAGAATGCGCAAGCCGGGGATCGACCCGACCCCCCCTGCGTGCTACCGACCCGCTACCACAAACCGCGGTCCAACTGGGGCTTAGACATGGAATGAACTCCCCATGCCTAAGCCAACCCATGAAACGGGTGTGCGGGCACTCAGCCGATCGAAGAGACAGAATGCGCAAGCCAGGGATCGACCCGGTCCCTCTTGCGTGCTACCGATCCTACTGCTGTAACCCTCGGTTCGGTTCGATCTTAGACTGGGAATGAACTCCGTACACTTAGACTGGGGATGAACTCCGTATGCCTAAGTCAACCCATGAAAGGAGCGTACGGATGCTCAGTCGATCAGAGAGGCTGATCGGAAAGGCAAAATGCGCAAGCCGAGGATCAGCTCGATCCCTCCTGCATGCTACCGATCCTGCTACTGGTCTTGCTGCCGTAACCCTCGGTCTGATCTGATCTTAGATGGGAATGAACTTCATATGCTTAGACATGGAATAAACTCTGTATACGTAAGCCAACCCATGAAACGAGTGTGCGGACGCTTAGCCGATCGAAAAGGTAGAATGCGTAAGTCAGGGATCAACCGGGTCCCCCCTACGTGCTGTAGATCCTACTGCCGGAAACCTCGATTCGGTTCAATCTTAGACTGGGAATGAACTCCGTATGCCTAAGTCAACACATGAAACGAGCATTCAGGCACTAAGCCAGTAGAAGAGGCATAATGCGTAAGCCAGGGATCGACCCGATCCCCCTCTGCATGCTGTCGGTCCCGTTACCATAACCCTTGGTCCGGCTGGGGCTTAGACATGGAATGAACTCCCTATGCCTAAGCCAACCCAAGAGACGGGTGTGCGGGCGCTCAGCCGATCAGAAAGGTAGAATGTGCAGGCTGGGGATCGGCCCAATCCCCCCTGCATGCTATCGATCCTACTGTCGCAACCCTTGGTCCGGTCCGATCTTTGATTGGGAATGAACTCAGTATGCTTAAACTGGGGATGAACTCCGTATGCTTAAGTCAACCCATAAAACGAGCGTGTGGGCTCTCAGTCGATTGGAGAGGCCGACCGAAGTGGCATAATGCGCTTGCCGGGGATCAGCCCGATCCTCCTCTGATTGCTGTTGATCCCGCTACCGGTCCTGCTACCATAACCCTCGATCCGGCTAGGGCTTAGACATGGAATGAACTCCGTATGCCTAAGCCAACCCATGAAATGAGCGTGCAGGTGCTCAGCCAGCCAGAGAGACAGAATGTGCAAGCCGGGGATCAGCCCGATCCCCCTCTGCGTGCTACCGATCTCGCTTCTGGTCCTGCTGCCATAACCCTCAGTTTGACTAGGGCTTAGACATGAAATGAACTCTGTATGCCTAAGCCAACCCATGAAATGAGCGTGCGGGTGCTCAGTCGGCCGGAAAGGTAGAATGCACAAGCTGGGGATCAGCCCGTCCCCCCTACGTGCTACCGATCTTGCTATCGTAACCCTCGGTCTGATCTGATCTTAGACTGGGAATAAACTTCGTATGCCTAAGTCAACCCACGAAACGAGTGTGTGGGCGTTGAGCCGGCCGGAGAGGCATAATGTGCAAGTCGAGGATCAGCCCGATCGCCTTTTGCATGCTGTCAGTCCCACTGCCACAACCCTTGGTCTGGCTTGGGCTTAGACATGGAATGAACTCCCTATGCCTAAGCCAACCCACGAAACGGGCATGCGGGTGCTCAGATGATCGGAGAGGCAGAATGCGCAAGCCGGGGATCGGCCCGATCCCTTTTGCGTGCATCGATCCTGCTGTCGCAACCCTCGATCCGGTTCAATCTTAGACTAGGAATGAACTCCACATGCTTAGACTAGGGATGAACTCTGTATGCCTAAGTCAACCCACGAAATGAGCGTGTGGATGCTCAGCCGACCAGGGAGGTAGGATGCGTAGGCCGGGGATCAAATGGCTGGTAGGTGGGCTCAAGTACATCTTCATATTTTTTCCATGCCAATGCCATTTTTATGGCTTGTAAATTCATAAAATGGTCCCCTACACCTTCATGTGAAGTTTCATCGCAAGACGACCCGTTTTCTATTTTTCATGATTTTTGAAACTTTTTGTGGTTCAGGATTTTTTAAAATTTTTTTTGAAAGAGATTTATCCCCAAATTTATTAGAGGTGATCCTTGTATTTTTTTTTGGCATGCACAAAAAAATTCAGCCAAAAACTCAAAGTGGAGAAGATTTTGTGACGGTTTGAAAAAAGTGTCCCCATTTTAGACACTTTAATGCCTACTGGCAGCAAACCTATAAAATCTCAAATGCTCTTTAAGGGGGTGTGAGTTGTCGAGGTTTGATGAGGGATAGGGGCTAATATAAGGGCCAAGTACTAGCACCCATCGCACATCATGTGCGCACAGCCCCCGGCCCTCTAATCACCGGAACCCTCAATGCCGCTGGTTAGGCTCTCTGATGATACTCCAACGATGGTTCGACGATGGTGCCCCGGGTAAAAAAAATGCAGCACCAGTACATGCTTGAGCCCAGTATTTGCACCGTGGCTCAAAATCTTAGATTGGGAATGAACTCCGTATGCTTAGACATGGAATGAGCCCGTACACCTAAGCCAACCGACAAAAAGAGTGTGCGGGTGCTCAGCCGGTCGGAGAGGTAGAATGTGCAAGCCGGGGATTGGCTCAGACCCCCCCTGCGTGCTGTTAATCATGCTGCTACAACCCTCAGTCCGGTCCAATCTTAGACTGGGAATGAACTCCGTATGCATAAGTCAACCCACGAAACGAGCGTGCGGGCGCTGAGCTGGCCGAAGAGGCATAATGCGCAAGCCAGGGATTGGCCCGGTCCCCCTCTGCGTGCTGCTGGTCCCACTACCACAACCCTCGGTCCAGCTGGGGCTTAGACATGGAAACTCCCTATGCCTAAGCCAACCCATGAAACGGGCGTGCCCGCGCTCAACCGACCGGAGAGGCAGAATGCGCAAACCGAGGATCGACTCGATCCCCCTTGCGTGCTACCGATCCTACTACCGCAACCCTCAGTCCGATCTGATTTTATACTAGGAATGAACTTCGTATGCTTAGACTGGGGATGAACTCCGTATGCCTAAGTCAATGCACGAAACGAGCGTGGGTGCGCTCAGTCGGGCGGAGAGGCAGAATGCATAAGCCAGGGATTGGCCTAGTCCCCCCTGTGTGCTGTCGATCCTACTGGCACATCCCTCAGTCCGGTCTGATCTTAGATTGGGGATGAACTCCGTATGCCTACGTTAACCCTCAAAACGAGCATGCAGGCACTTAGCCGGCCGGAGAAGCCGACCGAAGAGGCATCATGCATAAGCCAAGGATCAGCCCGGTCCCCCTCTACTCGCTACCAATCCCGCTATCGATCCTGCTACCACAACCCTCTGTTCGACTGGGCCTTAGACATGGAATGAACTCCGTGTGCCTAAGCCAACCCATGAAACGAGCATGCGATCGCTCAGCCGGTCGGAGAGGCAGAATGTGCAAGTCGGGGATCCGTCCGGTCCCTCCATACGTGTTGCCGATCCTATTGCTGGTCCTGCTACTGTAGCCCTCGATCCGATCTAATCTTAGATTGGGAATGAACTCCGTATGGTTAGACATGGAATGAACTCGGTATGCCTATGCCAACCCACGAAACGAGCGTATAGGCGCTCAGCAGGCCGGAGAAACAGATGCACAAGCCGGGGATTGTCCAAGTCCCCCCTGCGTGCTGTCGATCCTGCTATCGCAACCCTCGGTCCAGTCCACTCTTAGACTGAAAATGAACTTTGAATGCCAATGTCAACCCACGAAATGCGCAAGCCAGGGATTGGCCCGGTCCCCCTTTACATGCTGTCGATCTCGCTGCCACAACCCTTGGTCTGGCTGGGGCTTAGACATGGAATGAACTCCGTATTCCTAAGCCAACCCACGAAACGGGCGTGCGGGCGCTCAGCCGGCCGGAGAGGCAGAATACGTAAGCTAGGGATCAACCTAGTACCCCTTACGTGCTGTCGATCCTGCTGTTGCAACCCTTGATCCGGTTTGATCTTAGATTGGGAATGAACTACGTATGCTTAGACTGGGGATGAACTCCGTATGCCTAAATCAACCCACGAAACGAGCGTGCAAACGCTCAGCCCACCAAAGAGGCAGGATGCACAAGTCGGGGATCGAACGAGTGGTAGGTGTGTTCAAGCACATCTTCATATTTTTGCTGTGCCAATGCCATTTTTATGGCTTGTAAATTCATACAATGGTCCCCTAAGCCTTCATGTGAAGTTTCATGGCAAGATGACCCATTTTCTATATTTCACGATTTTTAAAACTTTTTACGGTTCGAGATTTTTTAAAATTTTTTTAGAAATAGTTTTGTCCCTAAATTTGGTAGAGGTGATCCTGGTATCTTTCTTGGAAGGTACAAAAAAAGTCAGCTAAAAACTCGAAGTGAATAAGATTTTGTGACCATTTGAAAAAAGTGTCTCCATTTCAGACACTTTAATGGATACTGGCAGCAAACCTATAAAATCTCAAATGCTCTTTAAGGGGGTGTGAGTTGTCGAGGTTTGATGAAGGATAGGGGGCCAATATAAGGGCCAAGTACCAGCACCCATCGCACATCATGTGCGCATACCCCCAGCCCCCCAATCGTCGGAACCCTCAATGCCGTCGGTTAGGGTCTCCGACGATGCTCTGACGATGGTGCCCCGAGCGAAAAAAATGTGGCACCAGCACATGCCTGAGCCCAGCATGTGCACTGTGGCTCAAAATCTTAGATTGGGATTGAACTCCATATGCTTAGACATGGAATGAACTCCGTATGCCGAAGCCAACCCACAAAATGAGCGAGCAAGCACTCAGTAGGCCAGAGAGGCAAAATACGCAAGTCGGGGATCGACCCGATCTGCCCCTACGTGCTATCAATCCTACGGCAGCAACCCTCGGTTTGGTCTGATCTTAGACTGGGAATGAACTTCATATGCATAAGTCAACCCACGAAATGAGCGTGCATGCACTGCGCTGGTCGAAGAGGCATAATGCGCAAGCTGGGGATCGGTCTGGTCCCCCTTGGCGTGCTGCCGGTCCCTTTGCCACAACCCTCGGTCCGACTGGGGCTTAGACATGGAATGAACTCCCTATGCCTAAGCCAACCCATGAAATGGGCGTGCGGGCACTCAGCCAATCGGAGAGGCAGAATGCGCAAGCCTGGGATCGGCCCGGTCCCCCCTGCATGCTGTCGATCCTGCTGCCACAACCCTTGGTCTGGTCTGATCTTAGACTGGGAATGAACTCCGTATGCTTAGACTGAGGATGAACTCCGTATGCATAAGTCTACCCACAAAGCGAGCGTGCGGGCGTTCAGCCGGTCGGAGAGGCCGGTCGGAGAGGCATAATGTGCAAGCTGGGGATCAGCCCGATCCCCTTCTACGTGCTACCGATCCCGCTGTCGATCTTACTGCCATAACCCTCGGTCTGGCTGGGGCTTAGATATGGAATGAACTCTGTATGCCTAAGCTAACCCACGAAACAAGCGTACGGGCACTCAGTCGGTCGGAGAGGTAGAATGCGTAAGCCGGGGATTGGCCCGGTCCCCACCTACATGCTACTGATCCTGCTGCTGGTCCTGCTACCGCAACCCTCGGTCCAATCCGATCTTAGACTGTGAATGAACTCTGTATGCTTAGACATGGAATGAACTCTGTATGCCTAAGCCAACCCACGAAATGAGTGTACCGCCGCTCAATCGGTCGGAGAGGCAGAATGTGTAAGCCGGGGATCGACCCGATCCCACCCTACGTTCTGTCGATGTTGCTACCACAACTCTCGGTCCAGTCTAATCTTAGATTGGGAATGAACTCCGTATGCCTAAGTCAACCCACGAAACGAGCGTGCGGGCGTTGAGCCGGCGAGAGAGGCATAATGCGCAACTCAGGGATTGGCCCGGTCCCCCTCTGCATGCAGTCGGTCCCGTTGCCACAACCCTCAGTCTGACTAGGGCATAGACATGGAATGAACTCCGTATGCCTAAGCCAACCCATGAAACAGGCGTACGAGTGCTCAACCGGTCGGAAAGACAGAATGCACAAGTTGGGAATCGGCTTGGTCCCCCCTGCGTGTTGCTGATCCTACTACCGTAACCCTCGGTCTGGTCTGATCTTAGACTGGGAATGAACTCCGTAAGCCTAGACTACGGATGAACTCCCTATGCCTAAGTCAACCCATGAAACGAGTGTGCGGGCGCTCAGCCGGCCGGAGAGGCTGGCCGGAGATGCGTAATGCATAAGCCAGGGATCGGCTCGGTCCCCCTCTGCGTGATGCCGATGCCGATGCCAGTCCTGCTGCCACAACCCTCAGTTCGGCTGGGGCTTAAACATGGAATGAACTTCGTATGCCTAAGCCAACCCACGAATCGAGCGTGCAGGCACCCAGCCGGTCAGAGAGGTAGAATGCGCAAGTCGGGGATCGGCCGGTCCCCCCCTGTGTGCTGCCAATCCTGCTGCTGGTCCTACTGTCGCAACCCTTGGTTCGGTCCGATCTTAGACTTGGAATGAACTCCGTATGCTTAGACATGGAATGAACTCCGTATGCCTAAGCCAACCCACGAAACGAGCGTGCGGGCTCTCAGCCAACCAAAGAGGTAGAATGCGTAAGCTGGGGATCGACCCGGTCCCCCTTGCGTGCTGTTAATCCTGCTGTCGCAACCCTCGGTCTGATCAATCTTAGACTGGGAATGAACTTTGTATGCCTAAGTCAACCTACGAAACGAGCGTACGGGTACTGAGCCGACCGAAGAGGCATAATGCGCAAGCCGGGGATCGGCTCGGTCCCCCTCTGTGTGCTACCAGTCCCGCTGCCACAACCCTTAGTCCGACTGGGGCTTAGACATGGAAGGAGCTCCCTATGCCTAAGCCAACCCATGAAACGGGCGTACGGGTGCTCAGCTGACCGGAGAGGCAGAATGCGCAAGCCGAGGACCGGCCTTTGAAGATCTTGTGACCGTTTGAAAAAAGTGTCCCCATTTTAGACACTTTAATGGCTACTGGCAACAAACCTATAAAATCTCAAATGCTCTTTAAGGGGGTGTGAGTTCTCGAGGTTTGATGAGGGATAGGGGGCCAATATAAGGGCCAAGTACCAGCATCCTTCGAACATCATGTGCACACACCCCCCGGCCCCCCCAATCTCCAGAACCCCTAACGCCGCCGGTTAGGCTCTCCGACGATGCTCCGGCGATGGTGCCCTGGGCGAAAAAAATACACCACCAGCACATACCTGAGCCCAACATGTGCACCGTGGCTCAAAATCTTAGACGGGGAATGAACTCCGTATGTTTAGACATGGAATGAACTCCTTATGCCTAAGCCAACCCACGAAACGAGCGTGCGGGCGTTCAGCCGGTCGGAGAGGCAGATGCGCAAGTAAGGGATCGATTTGGTCCCCCCTGCGTGCTGTCGATCCTGCTGCCGCAACCTTCGGTTCGGTCTGATCTTAGACTAGGAATGAACTCCGTACGCATAAGTCAACCCATGAAATGAGTGTGCGGGTGCTGAGCCGGCCAAAGAGGCATAATGCCCAAGTCGGGGATCGGTCCGGTCCCCCTCCGCGTGCTACCGGTCTCGCCGCCACAACCTCGGTCCGGCTGGGGCTTAGACATGGAATGAACTCCCTATTCCTAAGCCAACCCATGAAACGGGCGTGCGGGCGCTCAGCCGGCTGGAGAGGCAAAATGCGTAAGCCGAGGATCGGCCCGGTCCCACCTACATGCTGTTGATCCTGCTACCGCAACCCTCAGTCCGGTCGAATCTTAGACTGGGAATGCACTCCGTATGCCTAAGTCAAACCACGAAACGAGTGTGCGGGCACTCAGTTGGCCAGAGAGGCAGAATGCGCAAGCTGGGGATCGACCCGATCCCCCCTTGCGTTCTGCTGATCCTGCTGCTAGTCCTACTGCTGCAACCCTCAGTCCGGTTTGATCTTAGATTGGGAATGAACTTTGTATGCTTAGACATGGAATGAACTTCGTATGGATAAGCCAACCCACGAATTAAGCGTCCGAGCACTCAGCCGGTCGAAAAGACAGAATGCGCAAGCCGGGCGTCAGCCCGGTCCCCCCTACGTGCTATCGATCCTACTACCACAACTCTCGGTCTGGTCTGATCTTAGACTGGAATGAACTCCGATCTTAGAGAGGCATAATGCACAAGCCGGGGATCGGCCCGGTCCCACTCTGTGTGCTACCGGTCCCGTTGCCATAACCCTCGGTCCGGCTAGGGCTTAGACATGGAATGAACTTCGTATGCCTAAGCCAACCCATGAAACGAGCCTATGGGCGCTCAGCTGGCCGGAGAGGTAGAATGCGCAAGTCAGAGATCGGCCCGGTCACCCCTGCGTGCTGCCAATCCTGCTGTTGGTCTTGATGCCGTAACCCTCGGTTCGGTCCGATCTTAGATTGGGAATGAACTCCGTATGCTTAGACATGGAATAAACTCCGTACGCCTAAGCCAACCCACAAAACGAGCGTATGGGCGCTCAGCCAGCTGGAGAGGTAGAATGCGCAAGCCGGGGATCGACCCGGTCCCCCCTTGCGTGCTGTCGATCCCGCTACTGCAACCCTCGGTCCGATTCAATCTTAGACTAGGAATGAACTCTGTATGCCTATGTTAACCCATGAAACGAGCGTACGGGCACTGAGCCAGCCGGAGAGGCATAGTGTGCAAGCTGGGGATCGGCCTAGTCCCCATCCGCGTGCTGCCAGTCCCGCTACCACAACCCTCGATCCGGCTGGGGCTTAGACATGGAATGAGCTCCTTATGCCTAAGCCAAACCATAAAACGGGCGTGCGGGTGCTCAGCCAGTCGGAGAGGAAAAATGCGCAAGCCGAGGATCGACCTTTGAAGATCTTGTGACCATTTGAAAAAAATGTCCCCATTTTAGACACTTTAATGGCTACTGGCAGCAAACTTATAAAATCTCAAATGCTCTTTAAAGGGGTGTGAGTTCTCGAGTTTTGATGAGGGATAGGGGGCCAATATAAGGGCCAAGTACCAGCACACTTCGCACATCATGTTCAAACACCCCCCGGCCCCCCCAATCGTCGAAACCCCCAACGCCGTCGGTTAGGCTCTCCGACGATGCTCCGACGATGGTGCCTCGGGCAAAAAAAAATGCCATCAGGACATGCCCGAGCATAGCATGTGCACCGTAGCTCAAAATCTTAGACGGGGAATGAACTCCATATGCTTAGACATGGGATGAACTCTGTATGCCTAAGCCAACCCAAGAAACGAGCGTGCAGGTGCTCAGCCAATCGGAGAGGTAGAATGCGCAAGCAGGAGATCGGTTCGGTCCCCCTGCATGCTATCAATCCTACTATCACATCTTTCGGTTTGGTCTGATCTTAGACTAGGAATGAACTCCGTACGCATAAGTCAACCCACGAAATGAGCGTGTGGGCGCTGAGCCGATCGAAGAGGCATAATGCCCAAGCTGGGGATCGACTCGGTCCCCCTTTGCGTGTTGCCGATCCTGCTGCCACAACCTTAATCGACTGGGGCTTCGGCCGAAAAGGCAGAATGCGTAAGCCAGGGATCGGCTCGGTCCCACCTGTGTGCTATCGATCCTGCTACCGCAACCCTCAATCCGGTCTGATCTTAGACTGGGGATGAACTCCATATGCCTAAGTCAACCCATGAAACGAGCGCGCGGGCGCTCAGCCAACCGGAGAGGTAGAATGCACAAGCTGGAGATCGACCCGATGCCCCCTACGTGCTACCGATCCTGTCGCTAGTCCTGCTGCTGCAACCCTCAATCTGGTCTGATCTTAGACTGGGAATGAACTTCATATGCTTAGACATGGAATGATCTTTGTATGCCTAAGCCAACCCACGAAATGAGCGTGCAGGCACTCAGTCGGCCAGAGAGGCAGAATGCGCAAGCTGGGGATCGGCCCGATCCCCCCTGCGTGCTGTCGATCCTGCTGCTAGTCCTATTGCTGCAACCCTCTGTCTGGTTTGATCTTACACTGGGAATGAACTCCGTATACTTCGACATGGAATGAACTTCTTATGGCTAAGCCAACCCACGAAACGAGTGTGGGGGCACTCAGTCGGCCAGAGAGGTAGAATGCGCAAGCCAGGGATCGACCTGGTCCCCCCTACGTGCTGTCGATCCTGCTGCTGCAACCCTCGGTCCGATCTGATCTTAGATTGGGAATGAACTTCGTATGCCTAAGTCAACCCACGAAACGAGCTTACGGGCGTTGAGCCGACTGGAGAGGTATAATGCGCAAGTCGAGGATCAGTCCCTCCTGTGTGCTATCGATCTTGCTATCGTAACCCTCGGTCCAGTCCGATCTTAGACTGGGAATGAACTCCGTCTGCTTAGACTGGGGATGAACTCCGTATGCCTAAGTCAACCCATAAAATGACCCTAAGTCAACTAATCGCAGAGGCCGATCGGAGAGGCAGAATGCACAAGCCGGGGATCGGCCCGATCCCCCCTGTGTGCTGCCAATCCTACTGCTAGTCTTGCTATCGTAACCCTCAGTCTGGTCTGATCTTAGACTGGGAATCAACTCCGTATGCTTAGACATGGAATGAACTCCGTATACCTAAGCCAAACCACGAAACGAGCTTATGGGTGCTCAGCTGGCTGGAGAGGCAGAATGCACAAACCGGGGACTGACCTGGTCCCCCCTGCGTGCTATCGATCCATCTATCATAACCCTCAGTCTGGTCCAATCTTACATTGGGAATGAACTTCGTATGCCTAAGTCAACCCATGAAACGAGCATTCGGGCGCTGAGCTGGCCGGAGAGGCATAATGCGCAAGTCGGTCCCTCTCTGCGTGTTACCGGTCCCACTGCCATAACCCTCGATCCGGCTAGGGCTTAGACATGGAATGAACTCCCTATGCCTAAGCCAACCCACGAAACGGGCATGCGGGCGATCAGTCGGTCGAAGAGGCAGAATACGCAATCCGGGAATCGACCCGATCCCCCCTGCGTGCTGCCGATCCTATTGCCACAAACCTCGGACCGATTCGATCTTAAACTAGAAATGAACTCCATATGCTTAGACTGGGGATGAACTCTGTATGCCTAAGTCGACCCATGAAACGAGCGTGCGGGCACTCAGCCGACCAGAGAGGTCGGCCAGAGAGGCATAATGCACAAGTCGAGGACCAGCCCGGTCCCCCTCTGCGTGCTACCGATCCCGTTACCGGTCTTGCTACCACAACCCTCAGTCCGACTGGGGCTTAGACATGGAATGAACTCTGTATGCCTAAGCCAACCCATGAAACGAGTGTGCGGGTGCTCAGCTGGCAGGAGAGGCAAAATGCGCAAGTCGGGGATTGGCCTGATCCCCCCTACGTGCTGCCGATCCTGTTGTTGGTCTTGCTGCCACAACCCTCGGTCTGGTCTGATCTTAGACTGGGAATGAACTCCGTATGCTTGACATGGAATGAACTTCGTATGCCTAAGCCAACTTATGAAACAAATGTGCGGGCGCTCAGCCGATCGAAGAGGCAGAATGTGCAAGCCAGGGACCGACCCGATCCCCTCTGCTTGTTGTCGATCTTGCTGCCACAACCCTTGGTCCGGTCTGATCTTAGACTAGGAATGAACTCCGTATGCCTAAGTCAACCCATGAAATGAGGGTGCAGGCGCTCGGTCCACCGGAGAGGCCAATTGGAGAGGCATAATGCACAAGCCGGGGATCAGCCCAGTCCCCCTCTACGTGCTATCGATCCCGTTACCGGTCCTGCTACCACAACCCTTGGTCCGGTTGGGGCTTAGACATGGAATGAACTTCGTATGCCTAAGCCTACCCATCGCACATCATGTGTGCACACCCCCCGACCCCCCCAATCATCAGAACCCCCAATGCTACCGGTTAGGCTCTCCGACGATGGTACCCCAGGTGAAAAAAATACGGCACCAGTACATGCCTGAGCCCAGCATGTGCACCGTGGCTCGAACTCTTAGAGTGGGAATGAACTCCGTAAGCGTAGACATGGAATGAACCCCGTATGCCTAAGCCAAACCACAAAATGAGCGTGCGGGCGCTCAACCAACCAGAGAGGCAGAATGCATAAGTCAGGGATCGACTTGGTCCCCCATTGCGTGCTGTCGGTCCCGTTGCCATAACCCTCGGTCTGACTGGGGCTTAGACTTGGAATGAACTCCCTATGCCTAAGCCAACCCATGAAACAGGCGTGCGGGCGCTCAGCTGGCCGGAGACGTAGAATGCGTAAGCTGAGGATCGGCCCGGTTCCCCCTGCATGCTGTCGATCCTGCTACCGCAACCCTCGGTCTAGTCTGATCTTAGATTGGGATGAACTCCGTATGCTTAGACTGGGGATGAACTCCGTATGACTAAGTCAACCAACGAAACGCGCGTGCCGGTTAGGCTCAGCCGATCGGAGAGGTAGAATGAACAAGCTGGGGATCGGCCCGATCTCTTCTGCGTGCTATCGATCCTGCTGCTGGTCCTGCTACCGTAATCCTTGGTCCAGTTTAATCTTAGACTAGGAATGAACTCCGTATGGTTAGACATGGAATGAACTCCTTATGCCTAAGCCAACCCATGAAATGAGTGTGTGGGTGCTCAGTCGATCGAAGAGGTAGAATGCATAAGCCTGGGACCGACCTGGTCCCTCCTGCGTGCTATTGATCCTACTGTCGCAACCTTCGGTCTGGTCTAATCTTAGACTGGGAATGAACTCCATATGCCTAAGTCAACCCATGAAATGAGCATTCGGGCACTGAACCAGCTGGAGAGGCATAATGCACAAGCTGGGGATCGGCCCAGTCCCCCTCTGTATGCTGCCGGTCCTACTACCACAACACTCGGTTCGACTGGGGCTTAGAGATGGAATGAACTCCCTATGCCTAAGCTAACCCATGAAATGGGCGTGCAGGCAGTCGACCGAAGAGGCAGAATGCACAAGCCGAGGATCGACCCGGTCCCTCCTGCGTGCTGTCGATCCTACTACCGTAACCATCGATCCAGTCTGATCTTAGATAGGGAATGAACTCGGTATGTTTAGACTGGGGATGAACTTCGTATTCCTAAGTTAACCCACGAAACGAGCGTGCGAGCACTCAACCGACCGGAGACGCATAATGCGCAAGTCGGGGATCAGTCCAATCCCCCTCTGCGTGCTGTCGATCCCGCTGCTTGTTTGATTGCCACAACCCTAGGTCCGGCTGGGGCTTAGACAAGGAATGAACTCCGTATGTCTAAGCTAACCCACGAAATGAACGTGCGGGTGCTCAACCACCAGAGAAGTAGAATGCATAAGCCGGGGATTGGCCCGATCCCCCCTACGTGCTACTGATCCTGCTGCTGGTCCTACTGCCGCAACCGTCAGTCCGGTTCGATCTTAGATTGGGAATGAACTGCATATGCTTAGACATGGAATAAACTCTGTATGCCTAAGCCAACCCAAAAAATGAGCGTGCAGGCGCTCAGCCAGTCGGAGAAGCAGAATACGTAAGCCAGGGACGGACTCGATCCCCCTTGCATGTTGTCGATCCTGTTACTGCAACCCTCTGTTCAGTCCGATCTTAGACTGGGAATGAACTCCATATGCCTAAGCCAATGCACGAATTGAGCGTGCAGGCGCTACGCCGACCGGAGAGGCATAATGCGCCAGTTGGGGATCAGTTCGGTCCCCCTCTGCGTGCTGCCAGTCCCGCTACCACAACCCTCGGTCCGACTGGGGCTTAGACATGGAATGAACTCCCTATGCATAAGCCAAAATATGAAACGGGTGTATGGGCGCTCAACCGGTTGGAGAGGCAGAATGCGTAAGCCGGGGATCAGCTCGATCCCCCCTACGTGCTACCTATCCTACTGCCAAAACCCTCGATCCGATCTGATCTTAGACTGGGAATGAACTCTGTATGCTCAGACTGGGGATGAACTCTGTATGACTAAGTCAACCCATGAAATGAGTGTATGGGTGCTCAACCAGCTAGAGAGGCCGATCGTGAAGGCATAATGCACAAACTGGGGATCGAGTCGGTCCCTCTTATGTGCTATCGATCCTGCTGCTGGTCCTACTGTCGCAACCCTCGGTTCGGTCTGATCTTGGACTGGGAATGAACTCTGTATGCTTACACATGGAATGAACTCCGTATGCCTAAGCCAACCCATGAAACGAGCGTACGGGCTCTCAGCCTACTGGGGAGGCAGAATGTGTAAGTCAGAGACCGATTCGATCCCCCCTACGTGCTGTCGATCCTACTGTCACAACCCTCAGTCTGGTCCAATCTTAGACTAGGAATGAACTCCATATGCCTAAGTCAACCCACGAAATGAGCATTCGGGCACTGAGCCAACCGGAGAGGCATAATGCGCAAGCCAGGGATCGACCTGGTCCCCCTCTGCATGCTGTCGGTCCTGCTGCCACAACCCTCGGTCCAGTTGGGGCTTAAACATGGAATGAACTCCCTATGCCTAAGCCAACCCATGAAACGGGTGTGAGGGCACTCAGCTGGCCGGAGAGGCAGAATGCGCAAGCCGGGGATCGGACTGGTCATCCTTGCGTGCTGTCGATCCTGTTATCACAACCCTCGGTCCGGTCCGATCTTAGACTGGGAATGAACTTTGTATGCTTAGACTGGGGATGAACTCCGTATGCCTAAGTCAACCCACGAAACGAGCGTGCGGACGTTCAGTCGGGGATCGAACGGGTGATAGGTGGGTTGAAGCACATCTTCATATTTCTGCCATGCCAATGCCATTTTTATGGCATGTAAATTCATACAATGGTCCCCTAAGCCTTCATGTGAAGTTTCGTGGTAAGACGACCTATTTTCTATTTTTCATGATTTTTGAAACTTTTTACGGTGATCCTTGTATTTTTGTTGGCATGCACAAAAAAATTCAGTTAAAAACTTGAAGTGGAGAAGATTTTGTGATCGATTGAAAAAAGTGTCCCCATTTCAAACACTTTAATGGCTACTGGCAGCAAACGTATAAAATCCCAAACGCTCTTTAAGGGGGTGTGAGTTCTCGAGGTTTGATGAGGGATAGGGGGCCAATATAAGGGCCAAGTGCCAGCACCCATCGCACATCATGTGCGCACACCCCCTGGCCCCCCAATCACCAGAACCCCTAATGCCTCATGTTAGGCTCTCCGACGATGCTCTGACGATGGTGCCCCGAGCGAAAAAAATGTGGCACCAGCAAATGCCTGAGCTTAGCATGTGCACCGTGGCTGAAACTCTTAGACGGGGAATGAACTTTGTATGCTTAGATATGGAATGAACTCCATATGCCAAAGCCAACCCACGAAATGAGCGTGCGGGCGCTCAGCCGGCAGGAGAGGTAGAATGCGTAAGTGGAGGATCGACCCGGTCCACCTCTGCGTGCTACCGGTCCCACTGCCACAACCCTCATTCCAACTGGGGCTTAGACATGGAATGAACTCCGTATGCCTAAGCCAACCCACAAAACGGGCGTGCGGGCGCTCAACCGATCGGAGAGGTAGAATACACAAAATGGGCGTGCGTGCTACTAATCCTGCTGCTGTAACCCTCGGTCTGATCTGATCTTAGACTGGGAATGAACTCCATATGCTTAGACTAGGGATGAACTCCATATGCATAAGTCAACCCACGAAATGAGCATACGGGCGCTCAGCCAACTAGAGAGGCCGATCGAGGAGGCAGAATGCACAAGCTGGGAATCGGCCCGGTCCCCCCTGTGTGCTACCGATCCTGCTGCTACAACCCTCGATCTAATCCAATCTTAGACTGGGAATGAACTCCGTATGCTTAGACTGGGGATGAACTCTGTATGCTTAAGCTGGGGATCAGCCCGATCCCCCAGCGTGCTACCGATCCTGCTACTACAACCCTCGATCTAATCCAATCTTAGATTAGGGATGAACTCCGTATGCTTAGACTGGGGATGAACTCCGTATGCCTAAGCCAACCCATAAAACGAGCATGCGGGTGCTCAGCCAGCCGGAGAGGCTGAATGCACAAGTCCAGGACCGGCCCGGTCCCTCTTGTGTGCTATCGATCCTGCTGCCGCAACCCTCGGTCCAGTCTGATCATAGACTGGGAATGAACCCCGTATGCCTATGTCAACCCACGAAACGAGCATTCGGGTGCTGAGCCGATCGAAGCGGCATAATGCACAAGTCGAGGATCGACTTGATCCCTCTCTGCGTGTTGCTGGTCTTACTGCCACAACCTTCAGTCGATCTGGGGCTTAGACATGGAATGAACTCTGTATGCCTAAGCCAACCCATGAAACGAGCGTGCGAGCGCTCAGCCGACCAGAGAGGCAGAATGCGTAAGCTGGGGACCGACCCAGTCCCCCCTTACGTGCTGTCGATCTTACTGCTGGTCCTACTGTCGCAACCTTCGGTCCGATCCAATCTTAGACTGGGAATGAACTCCATATGCTTAGACATCGAATGAACTCCGTATGTCGAAGCCAACCCACGAAACGAGCGTATGGGCGCTCAGCCGGTTGGAGAGGCAGAATGCGTAAGCCGAGGACTGACCCAGTCCCCCCTGCGTGCTGTCTATCCTGCTACCGCAACGCTCTGTCCGGTCCAATCTTAGACTGGGAATGAACTCCTCAAGCCTAAGTCAACCCACGAAAATGAGCGTTCGGGAACTGAGCCGGTCGGAGAGGCATAATGCGCAAGCCGGAGATCGGCCTAGTCCCCCTCTGCGTGTTGCCCATCCCACTGCCACAACCCTCGATCCGGCTGGGGCTTAGACATGGAATAACTCGCTATGCCTAAAACAACCCATGGAACGGGGATGCAGGCGCTCAATCGACCGGAGAGGCAGAATGCGCAAGTCGGGGAACGGCAGGGTCCTCCCTGCGTATTACTAATCCTGCTGCCGTAACCCTCGGTCCGATTCGATCTTAGACTGTGAATGAACTCCGTCTGCTTAGACTTGGGATGAACTCCGTATGCCTAAGTCGACCCACGAAACGAGCATGTGGGCATTCAGCCGGTCGGAGAGGCAGAATGCGCAAGCCGAGGATCGGCTCGATCCCCCCTGCGTGTTGTCGATCCTGCTATCGCAACCCTCGGTCTGGTCTGATCTTAGACTAGGAATGAACTCCGTATGCTTAGACATGGAATGAACTCCGTATGGCTAAGCCAACCCACGAAATGAGATTACGGGTGCTCAGTCAACCAGAGAGGCAGAATGTGCAAGCCGAAGACTGGCTCGATCCCTCTTACATGCTGTCGATCCTGCTGTCACAACCTTCGGTTTGGTCTGATCTTAGACTGGGAATAAACTTTGTATGCCTAAGTCACCCATGAAATGAGCTTTCGGGTGCTAAGCCGACCGGATAGGCATAATGCACAAGCCGAGGATCGACCCAGTCCCCCTCTGCGTGCTGTCGATCCTGCTGCCACAACCCTCGGTCCGGCTGGGGCTTAGACATGGAATGAACTCTCTATGCCTAAGCCAACCCACAAAATGGGCGTGCGGGCGCTCAGCCAGCCAAAGAGGCAGAATGCGCAAGCAGGGGATCAGCTCGGTCCCCTTAGTGCTATCGATCCTGCTACCATACCCCTCGGTTTGATCCGATCTTAGACTGGGAATGAACTCCGTATGCTTAGACTGGGGATGAACTCTGTATGCCTAAGTCAACCCACGAAACGAGCATGCGGGTGCTCAGCCGACCGAAGAGGCCGATCGGAGAGGCATAATGCACAAGCTGGGGATCAGCTTGGTCCCCCTCTGCGTGCTACCGATTTCGCTGTCTGTCCTGCTGCCACAACCCTCGGTCCGACTGCGACTTAGACATGGAACGAACTCCATATGCCTAAGCCAACCCACGAAATGAGCGTGCGGACACTCAGTCGGCTGGAGAGGTAGATTGCGCATCCCGGGGATCGACCCGATCACCCCTTGCATGTTGTCGATCTTGTTGCTGGTCCTGCTACCGCAACCCTCAGTCTGGTCCTGCTACCGTAACCCTCAGTCCGATCCAATCTTAGACTGGGAATGAACTTCATATGCTTAGACATGGAATGAACTCCCTATGCCTAAGCTAACCCATGAAACGAGCATGCGAGCGCTCAACCGACCGGAGAGGCAGAATGCACAAGCTGGGGACCTACCTAGTCCCACCCTCCATGCTATCGATCCTACTACCACAACCCTTGGTCTGATCCCATCTTAGACTGGGAATGAACTTCGTATGTCTAAGCCAACCCATTAAATGAGCATGCAAGCACAGAGCCAGCCGGAGAGGCATAATGCGCAAGCCGTGGATTGGCGCGGTCCCCCTCTGCGTGTTGTCGGTCCCACTGCCATAACCCTAGGTTCAACTGGGGCTTAGACATGGAATGAACTCCCTATGCCTAAGCCAACCCATGAAACGAGAGTGCAGGCGCTCAACCGACCGGAGAGGCAGAATGCGCAAGTCAGGGATTGACTCGGTCTCCCCTGCGTGCTACCGATCTTGCTGCCGTAACCCTCGATCCGATCCAATCGTAGACTGGGAATGAACTCCATTTGCTTAGACTGGGGATGAACTCCGTATGCCTAAGTCAACCCACGAAACGAGCGTGTGGACGCTCAGCCGACCAGAGAGGCAGGATGCGCAAGCCGAGGATCGAATGAGTGGTAGGTGGTTTCAAGCACATCTTCATATTTCTGCCATACCAATGCCATTTTTATGGCTTGTAAATTCATACAATGGTCCCCTATGCCTTCATGTGAAGTTTCATGGCAAGACGACCCGTTTTCTCTTTTTCATGATTTTTGAAACTTTTTTCGGTTCAGGATTTTTTAAAATTTTTTTAGAAAGAGTTTTGTCCCTAAATTTGGTAGAGGCGATCCTTGTATTTTTTTTGGCATGCACAAAAAAATTTAGCTAAAAACACAAAAAGTGGACAAGATTTTGTGACGGTTTGAAAAAAGTGTCCCCATTTCAGACACTTTAATGGCTACTTGTAGCAAACCTATAAAATCTCAAATGCTCTTTAACGTGGTGTGAGTTCTCAAGATTTGATGAGGGATAGGGGGCAAATATAAGGGCCAAGTACCAGCACCCATTGAACATCATGTGCGCGCACCCCCAGCCCCCCCAATCGTCGGAACCACCAATGCCGTAGGTTAGGCTCTCCGGCGATGCTCCGACAACGGTGCCCTGGGTGAAAAAAATGCCGCACCAGCACATACCCGAGCCCAGCATGTGCACCATGGCTCAAACTCTTAGAATGGGAATGAACTCTATATGCTTAGAGATGGAATGAACTCCGTATGCCTAAGCCATCCCATGAAACGAGCGTGTGGGTACTCAGCCGGCTGAAAGGCAGAATATGCAAGACGGGTATCGACCCGGTCCCCTCCTATGTGCTGCTGATCCTGCTGCTAGTCCAGCTATCACAACCCTCAGTCTGGTCCAATCTTAGATTGGGAATGAACTCCGTATGCCTAAGTCAACCGACGAAACGAGTGTGTGGGCGCTGAGCCAGTTGGACATGCATAATGGTTCGGCTGCCACAACCCTCGGTACGACTGGGGCTTAGACATGGAATGAACTCCCTATGCCTAAGCTGACCCACTAAACGAGCGTGCGGGCACTTAGCCAGCTGGAAAGGGCGGTCGAAGAGGCAGAATACGCACATCGGGGATCAGCTGTGTCCCCCCTGCTTGCTGTCGATCCTGCTGCTGGTCTTGCTACCGCAACTCTCAATCCGGTCCAATCTTAGACTGGGAATGAACTCCACATGCTTAGACATGGAATAAACTCTGTATGCCTAAGCCAACCCATGAAACGAGCATACGGGCGCTTAGCCGATCGGAGAGGTAGAATGTGTAAGTCGAGGATCGACTCGGTTCCCCCTTACGTGCTGTAGATCTTACTGTCGCAACCCTCGATCCGGTTCGATCTTAGACTGGGAATGAACTTTGTATGCCTAAGTCAACCCACAAAATGAGCATTTGGGCACTGAGCCGACCGGAGAGGCATAATGCGTAAGCCAGGGATTGGCCTAGACCCCCTCTACGTGCTGTCGATCCCGCTACCACAACCCTCGGTCTGGCTGGGGCTTAGACATGGAATGAACTCCCTATGCCTAAGCCAACCCACGAAACGGGTGTGCGGGCACTCAACCGCTCGGAGAGCCAAAATGCGTAAGCCAGGGATCGGCTCGGTCCCCCTTGCGTGCTGTGAATCCTACTGCTGCAACCTTCAGTCCGGTTTGATCTTAGACTGGGAATGAACTCCGTATGCTTAGACTAGGGATAAACTCCGTATGCCTAAGTCAACCCACGAAATGAGCATGTGGATGCTCAATTGACCGAAGAGGCCTGCCAGAGAGGCGGAATGCACAAGCCAGTGATCGACCTGGTCCCCCCTATTTGCTGTCGATCCTACTGCTGGTCCTACTGCCGTAATCCTCGATCCGGTCCGATCTTAGACTGGGAATGAATTCCGTATGCTTAGACATGGAATGAACTCTGTATGCCTAAGCCAACCCATGAAACTAGCGTGCGGGTGCTCAGTCTATCGGAGAGGCAGAATAAGTAAGCCAGAGACTGGCCCGATCCCCCCTGTATGCTGTCGATCCTGCTGTCATAATCCTCAGTCTGATCTTAGACTGGGAATGAACTCTGTATGCCTAAGTTAACCCACGAAACGAGCGTTCAGGCGTTGAGCCGATTGGAGAGGCAAAATACACAAGTCGGTGATCGGCTCGATCCCTTTCTGCATGCTGCTTGTCCCGCTGCCACAACCCTTGGTCCGACTGAGGCTTAGACATGGAATGAACTCCCTATTCCTAAGCCAACCCACAAAACAGGTGTGCAGGCGCTCAGCCAGTCGGAGTGGCAGAATGCGCAAGTCGGGGATCGACCCAGTCCCCCCTGTGTGCTGTCGATCCAGCTATCACAATCTTCAGTCCGGTTTGATCTTAGACTGGGAATAAACTCCGTATGCTTAGACTGGGGATGAACTCCGTATGCCTAAGTCAACCCATGAAATGAGCGTGCGAGCACTCAAGCGACATAATGCGCAAGTCGAGGATCAGCACGGTCCCCCTCTGTGTGTTGCCGATCCCACTGCCGGTCCTGCTACGACAACCCTCGGTCTGGCTGAGGCTTAGACATGGAATGAAGTCTGTATGCCTAAGCCAACCCATGAAACGAGCGTGCGAGCACTCAAGTGGTCTGAGAGGCAAAATGCGCAAGCTAGGGATCGACCTGGTCCCCTTCTACATGCTGTTGGTCTACTGCCACAACCCTCGATCTGGCTGGGGCTTAGACATGGAATGAACTCCCTATGTCTAAGCCAACCCACTAAACGGGCATGCAGGCGCTCAGCCAACCGGAGAGGCAGAATGCATAAGTCAAGGATCGGCCCGGTCCCTCATACGTGCTGCCGATCCTACTGTCATAACCCTCGATTCGATCCGATCTTAGACTGGGGATGAACTTCGTATGCTTAGACTGGGGATGAACTTCGTATGCCTAAGTCAACCCACGAAACGAGCGTGCGGGTGCTCATCCGACTAGAGAGGCCAACCGAAGAGACATAATGCACAAGCTGGGGATCATCCCGATCCCACTCTGTATGCTGCCGATCCCGTTATCGGTCCTGCTACCACAACCCTCAGTCCAGCTGGGGCTTAGACATGGAATGAAGTTCGATGCCTAAGCCAACCCATGAAACGAGCATACGGCCGCTCAGTCGGTTGGAGAGGTAGAATGTGCAAGTCGAGGATCGGCCCGATCCCCTCCTGCGTGCTGCCAATCCTGTTGCTGGTCCTACTACCGCAACCCTTAGTCTGATCTGATCTTAGACTGGGAATGAACTCCGTATGCTTACATATGGAATGAACTTCGTATGCCTAAGCCAACCCATGAAACGAGCATGCGGGTGGTCAGCCGACCGGAGAGGCAGAATGCACAAGTCGAGGACCGACCCGATCCCACCCATCATGCTATCGATCCTACTGCCATAACCTTCAGTCCAATCCGATCTTAGGCTGGGAATGAGCTTCGTATGCTTAGACTGGGGATGAACTCCGTATTCTTAAACTGGGGATGAACTCCGTATGCCTAAGTCAACCCATGAAACGAACGTACGGGTGCTCAACCGGCCAGAGAGGTAAAATGTGCAAGCCGGGGATCGGCTCGATCCCCCTCTGCATGCTGCCAGTCCCACTACCACAACCCTCTGTCCGGCTGGGGCTTAGACATGAAATGAAGTCCCTATGCCTAAGCCAACCCACGAAATGGGCGTGCGGACGCTCAGCCGATTGGAGAGGTAGAATGCATAAGTCGAGGATCAGCTCGATCCCCCCTACGTGCTGCCGATCCTGTTGTCGCAACCCTCAATCCGATTTGATCTTAGACTGAGGATGAACTCCGTATGCCTAAGTCAACCCATAAAATGAGAGTGCGGGTGCTCAGCTGACCGAAGAGAGAAAATGCGTTAGCCGGGGATCGGCTCGGTCCCCTTTGCATGCTGTCAATCCTACTGATGGTCCTGCTGTCGCAACCCTCGGTCTGATCCAATCTTAGACTGGGAATGAACTCCGTAAGCTTAGACATGTAATGAACTCCGTATGCCTAAGCCAACCCACGAAACGAACGAGTTGGCCCTCAGTCGGTCGAAGAGGCAGAATACGCAAGCCGGGGATCGACCTGGTACCCCCTACATGTTGTTGATACTGCTACCTCAACCCTCAATCTGGTCTGATCCTAGATTGGGAATGAACTCCGTATGCCTAAGTCAACCCACGAAATGAGCGTGCGGGTGCTGAGCCGATCGGAAAGGCATAATGCGTAAGCCGGGGATCAGCCTGATCCCTCTCTGCGTGCTGTCGGTCCCGCTGCCATAACCCTCGGTCCAGCTGGGGCTTAGACATGGAATGAACTCCCTATGCCTAAGCCAAACCATGAAACGAGCATGCGGGCGGTCAGCCGATCGACGAGGCAGAATGCGCAAACTGGGGATCTACCCAGTCCCCCCAGTGCTATCGATCTTGCTGCCGCAACCCTCGGTCTGGTCTGATCTTAGATTGGGAATGAACTTCATATGCTTAGACTGGGGATGAACTCCAGATGCCTAAGTCAACCCATGAAAGGAGCGTGCGGATGCTCAGCCGACCAGAGAGGCAAAATGTGCAAGTCGAGGATCGAAGGGGTGGTAGGTGGGTTCAACCACATCTTCATATTTCTATAGTGCCAATGCCATTTTTATGGCTTGTAAATTCATACAATGATCCCCTACGCGTTCATGTGAAGTTTCGTGGTAAAATGACCCGTTTTCTATTTTTCATGATTTTCAAAACTTTTTACGGTTCGGGATTTTTAAAAATTTTTTAAGAAAGATTTTTGTCCCTAAAATTTGTAGAGGTGATCTTTTCATTTTTGTTGGCATGTACAAAAAATTTCAGCTAAAAACTCGAAGTTGAGAAGATTTTGTGACCGTTTGAAAAAAGTGTCCCAATTTCAGACACTTTAATGGCTACTAGCAGCAAACCTATAAAATCTCAAATGCTCTTTAAGGGGGTGTGAGTTCTCGAGGTTTGATGAGGGATAAGGGGCCAATATAAGGGCCAAGTACCAGCACCCATCGTACATCATGCGCGCACCCCCAATGCCGCAGGCTAGGCTCTCCGGCAATGCTCCGGTGATGGTGCCCCGGGCGAAAAAAATGCGGCACCAGCACATGCTCGAGCCCAGCATGTGCACCGTGGCTCAAACTCTTAGACTGGGAATGAAATCTGTATGCTTAGACATGGAATGAACTCTGTACGCCTAACCCAACCCACGGAATGAGCGTGCGGGCGCTCAACCGGCCGGAGAGGCAGAATGCTCAAGCCAGGGATCGACCCAGTCCCCCTCTGTGTGCTGACGATCCTGCTGCCACAACCCTCAGTCCGGTTGGGGCTTAGACATGGAGTTAACTCCCTATGCCTAAGCCAACACACAAAATGGGCATGAGTACGCTCAGCCAATCGGAGATGCAGAATGCGTAAGCCGGGTATTAGCCCGATCCCCCCTGCATGCTGCCGAAACCCTCAATTCGATTCTATCTTAGACTGGGAATGAACTCCATATGCTTAGACTAGGGATGAACTCCGTATGCCTAAGTCAACCCATAAAATGAGCGTGCGAGCACTCAGCCAGCCAGAAAGGCTGGTCGGAGAGGCAGAATGGGTAAACCGGAGATCGATTCGATCCCTCCTGTGTGCTGCCAATTCTACTGCTGGTCCTGTTGTCATAACCCTCGGTCAGGTCCAATCTTAGACTGGGAATGAACTATGTATGCCTAAGTCGACCCACGAAAGGAGCGTTCGAGCGGTGAACCGACCGGAGAGGCATAATGCACAAGCTGGGGATCGGCCCGATCCCCCTTTGCGTGCTACCAGTCCTGCTGCCACAACCCTTGGTTCGACTAGGGCTTAGACATGGAATGAACTTCCTATGCCTAAGCTAACCCACAAAACGGGTGTGCGGGTGCTCAACAGGCCGGAGAGGCAGAATCAGCAAGTTGGGGATCGGCCCGATCCCCCCTACGTGCTGTCGATCCTTCTACCGCAACCCTCGGTCCGGTTTAATTTTCGACTGGGAATGAACTCCGTGTGCTTTGACTGGGGATGAACTCCGTATGTCTAAGTTAACCCACGAAACGAGCATGCGAGTGCTCAGTTGGCCGGAAAGGCCGATCGGAGAGGCATAATGCATAAACCGAGGATCAGCTCGGTCCCCTCCAACGTGCTACCGATCTTGCTGCTAGTCCTACTGCCGCAACCCTCGGTCTGATCCGATCTTAGACTGGGAATGAACTCTGTATGCTTAGACATGGAATGAACTCCATATGCCTAAGCCAGCCCATGAAATTAGCGTGCGAGCGCTTAGCCATTCGGAGAGGCAGAATGCGTAAGCCAGGGACCGGCCTGATCCCCCCTGCGTGCTGTCGATCCTACTGCTGCAACCCTTAGTCTGATCTGATCTTAGACTGGGAATGAACTCTGTATGCCTAAGTCAACCCACGAAATGAGCGTTCGGGTGTTGAGCCGATTGGAGAGGCATAATGTGTAAGCCAAGATCGGCCTGGTCCCCCTCTGTGTGCTGTCAGTCCCGCTGCCACAACCCTCGGTTCAGTTGGGGCTGGCCAAGATGGAGGTGACCATGGGTGACATGGAGGAGAAGCTTGAGGGGGTAGGACTCACATTGCATCTCTAGTCTCCATGGAGGAAGAGATCCAAAGTGAGCTGCAAGCTGCTCTCAACAAGGCTTGGACGTGTTCACCCAAAAGAATCAAACCTTGGAGACTAAAGTGCTGACCTTGCGCGATGGCATGGAGGCCATGCACAAGCGGATGGAGGAGCTTACCATTAAGCTCGTTGCTTGCAAGACTACCATTAGGAATGGCATGTTTGCTAGAGTGTCCAAGTCCAGATTGGATGTCCCCAAGCCTAAGGAGTTCAAGGGGACTAGGGTAGCCAAGGAAGTAGATAACTACCTTTGGGGTATGGAGTAGTACTTCCAGGCCATGGGCATGCAAGATGAGGCAATAAAGGTAAGCACCGCTGCTATATATCTCACCGATGTAGCCTTATTATGGTAAAAACGCAGGTGTGATGATGTCAGGCGTAGGAGTGCCAAGATTTGAACCTGGGTAGAGTTCCAAAAAGAGTTCAGAGAACAATTTTACTCGAAATATGCTGATGATGAGGCACGGGCAAAGTTGCACAGGCTGAGCCAGTAAGGGGACGTAAGGGAGTATGTCTAAAAATTCTTTAAGCTGATACTACAGATCTCGGATCTAGGCGAGAAAGATGCCTTATTTGCTTTCATGGATGGGCTGAAGCCGTGGGTGAAGCATGAGCTATAAAGGAAAGGAGTTCATGACTTGGCTAAAGTCATGACTACTGTCGAGGCCTTGATAGAGTTCAAGCCTCTGAACAAGTTCGAGTCTACCAAGCCCAAGGGTAAGGGCGGGGATGATAGGGATTGGAAGAAGCAGTCCAAGGGGAAGGATCGTGACTAGGAGTCCAAGGATGGAGATCGAGACCGTTCAACCAAGGATGGTGAGAGGAAGCCACTAGCAGGCAAGTAGAAAGCAAAGGGGGACCGAGAGCCACTAGCATGCTACCTATGTAGAGGGAGCCACATAGCACTTAATTACCCGCAGAAGGGCAAGCTGGCTGCTATAGACAAGGAGTCTGATGAAGAGCTAGAGTCAAGGGCAGATGAAGCCAAAGGGCTTGATGTTTATGGATCTGATGGTTGCGGGTCAGAAGGTAAGCGTACTGGTGGACACAGGTGCCTCACATCTTTTTATTTCAAGTGATAGAGCCCAGAAGCTCAAACTAAAGGTGTAAAAAGGGACTGGTACCATCAAAATGGTGAACTCCAATGAAGTTCCAGCCATTGGAGTAGTGCGAGGAGTAGAGTTGCAGCTTGGAGACTGGAAAGGCAAGGAGACCATTGAGGTAATACCCCTTGACGACTATGAGTTTATGATTGGGTTGGATTTCCTTGTTCAAATTAATGCCCTCCTTGTGCCTTTAGTCGATTGTGTTTGCATCTTGGATACACGGTGCCAATGCCTAGTGCCATTGAGGAGAGGGTCTGGAGTTGGGTCCGGGTGGTGTCAGTCATCCAATTTGCCAAGATGGTAAGCAGACAAGAAGACACCTTCTTGACAGCCTTGAAATATGATAAGCCAAGAGAGAAAGAGACCGAGTCACCCTTGGAGGTGCTAAAGGTGCTAAAGGTGTTGAAAACCTTTAGTGATGTGATGCCTGCAATGCTACCTAGCAAGCTACCACCTAAGAGGGAGGTGGACCATAAGATCGAGTTGGTGTCCGAGGCCAAGCCACCAGCTAGAGCCCCTTACCAAATGTCTCCACTAGAGTTGGAGAAGTTGAGGAAGTAGCTCAAAGAGTTAGTTTATGCTGGCTTCATCAGGCCATCGAAGGCACCCTATGGTGCACTGGTTCTATTTCAATGCAAGCATGATGGGTCATTGTGACTGTGCATAGACTACCAGGCTTTGAACAAGCTGACCATCAAGAACAAGTACCCCATCACACTCATTGCGGACTTGTTCGATCAACTTGGGAGTGCAAGGTGGTTCACCAAGTTGGATTTGAGGTCAAGCTCCTATCAAGTCAGGATCATGGAGAGAGATGAGCCAAAGACAGCATGTGTCACTCGGTATGGTTTGTATGAGTTCTTGGTGATGCCTTTCAAACTCACGAACGCCCCAGCAACATTCTGCACCCTTACGAACAGGGTACTTCAGTCATTCCTTGATCGGTTTGTTATGGTTTATTTGGATGACATTGTGATCTACAGCCAGACTTTGGGAGAGTATGTAGACCACTTGAGACAGGTGTTCGAGGTGTTGCGGGTGCACAAGCTGTTTGTCAAGAGGGAGAAGTGCTCATTTGCCCAGTAGGAGATCTTATTCCTTGGCCACATAGTGGGAAGTGGCAGGATACGCATGGATAAAGGCAAGATACATGCCATCCTGGAGTGGCAACCGCCAGCCAAGGCCACTGAGTTGAGATCGTTCCTTAGGCTGGTCAACTAATACAAGCGCTTCATCAAAGGTCACTCAGCAATAGCCACGCCATTGACTGACTTGCTCAAGAAAGGGAAAGCATGGGAGTGGAGTGCAGGGTGCCAGGAAGCCTTTGATAGGTTGAAGCGGGTTGTGATCGAGGAGCCAGTCTTGGCCTTGCCAGACCATGCCAAGCCATATGAGGTGCATACGGATGCATCAGACTTTGCCATAGGGGGCGTGTTGATGTAAGAGGGATGTCTAGTCGCATTCGAGAGCAGGAAGCTAAATGAGACTGAGTGCAAGTACATGGTCCAAGAGAAAGAGATGACAGCAGTGGTGCACTACTTGCGCACTTAGCACCATTACCTGTTGGGGTTGAGGTTCGTGGTTAAGACGGACAATGTGGCGACCAGCTACTTTCAGATGTAAAAGAAGTTATCCCTCAAGCGGGCAAGATGGCAAGATTTTCTTACGGAATTTGATTTCCAAATAGAGTACAAGCCGGGGCGGGCGAACCTAGTGGTAGACGCCCTGAGCAGGAAGGCTAACCTTGCTGCCATTAGCCAACCAGAGGGGTCACTGGTGCCGTGCATCAAAGAGGGACTTACGCATGATCCTACAACCAAGGCTTTGATGAAGTACGCCCAGCTGGGGATTGGATGGTACCCCCAGCGTGCTGTCGATCCTGCTGTCGCAAACCTCGATCCGGTCTGATCTTAGACTGGGAATGAACTCCGTATGCTTAGACTGGGGATGAACTCCGTATGCCTAACTCAACCCACGAAACGAGCGTGCGAGTGCTCAACGATCGGACAGGCAAATCAGAGAGGCATAATGCGCAAGCTGAAGATCAGCCCGATCTCCCTCTACGTGCTACCGATCCCGCTGTCGACCCTACTGCCACAACCCTCGGTCTGGCTAGGGCTTAGACATGGAATGAACTCTGTATGCCTAAGCCAACCCACGAAATGAGTGTACGGGTGCTCAGCCGGCCGGAGAGGCAGAATGCGTAAGCTGAGAATCGGCCCGATCCCCCCTGCGTGCTGCCCTGGGTAAAAAAAATGTGACACCAGCACATGCCCGAGCCCAGCATGTGCACCATGGCTCAAAATCTTAGACTGGGAATGAACTCCGTATGCCTAGACATGGAATGAACTCAGTATTCCTAGCCAACCCATAAAACGAGTGTGCAGGTGCTCAGTCGACCGGAGAGGCATAATGCGTAAGTTGGGGATCGGCCCAGTCCCCCCCATCGTGCTGTCGATCCTGTTACCGCAACCATAGGTCTGGTTTGATCTTAGACTGGGAATGAACTCCGTATGCATAAGTCAACCCATGAAATGAGCGTACGGGCATTGAACCGGTCGAAGAGGCATAATGCGTAAGCCGAGGATTGACCTGGTCCCTCTTTGCGTGCTATCGGTCCCGTTGCCACAACCCTCGGTCCGGCTGGGGTTTAGACATGGAATGAACTCCCTATGCCTAAGCCAACCCACGGAATGGGCATGCGGGCACTCAGCCGGCCAGAGAGGTAGAATACGCAAGCCGAAAATCGACTCGGTCCCCCCTGCGTGCTGTCGATCCAACTGTCGCAACCCTCGGTCTAATCCGATCTTAGACCGGGAATGAACTCCGTATGCTTAGACTGGGGATGAACTCCGTATGCCTAAGTCAACCCATGAAATAAGTGTACGGGCGCTCAACCGACCGGAGACGTATAATTTGCAAGTTGGGGATCAGCTCGATCCCCCTCTGTGTGCTGCCAATCTCGCTGTCCGTCCTGCTGCCCCAACCTTCTATCCGGTTGGGGCTTACACATGGAACAAACTCGTATTCCTAAGCCAACCCACGAAAGGAGCGTACGGGTGCTCAGCCAGTCGAAGAGGCAGAATACGTAAGTCGAGGATCAACCTGATCCCCTCTGCGTGCTGTCGATCTTGTTGCTGGACCTGCTATCGTAACCCTCGGTGTGGTCTGATCTTAAATTGGAAATGAACTCTGTACGCCTAAGCCAACCCATGAAATGAGCGTGCAGGCACTCAGTCGGCCAGAGAGGCAAAATGCGTAAGTTGGGGATCGGCCCGGTACCCCCTGCGTGTTATCGATCTTGCTGCCGCAACCCTCAGTCCGTTCTGATCTTAAATTGGGAATGAACTCCGTACGCCTAAGTCAACCCATGAAACGAGTGTGCGGGCACTGAGTCGGTCAGGTAGGCATAATGCGCAAGCCAAGATCGGCCCGATCCCCCTCTGTGTGCTATCGGTCCCGCTACCACAACCCTCAGTCCGACTGGGGCTTAGACATGGAATGAACTCCCTATGCCTAAGCCAACCCATGAAACGGAAGTGCTGGCACTCAGCCGACCGGAAAGGCAGGATGCGTAAGCCGGGGATCGAACGGGTGGTCGATTGGTTCAAGCGCATCTTCATATTTCTGCCATGCCAAAGCCATTTTTATGGCTTGTAAATTCATACAATGGTCCCCTAAGCCTTCATATGAAGTTTCATGGCAAGACGACCCGTTTTCTATTTTTCACAATTTTTGAAACTTTTTATGGTTCGAGATTTTTTAAAACTGTTTTAGAAAGAGTTTTGTCCCCAAATTTGGTAGAGGTGATCGTCGTATTTTTGTTGGCATGCACAAAAAAATTCAGCTAAAAACTCGAGGTGGAGAAGATTTTGTGACCCTTTGAAAAAAGTGTCCCCATTTCAGACACTTTAATAGCTACTGGCAGCAAACCTATAAAATCTCAAATGCTCTTTAAGGGGGTGTGAGTTCTCGAGGTTTGATGAGGGATAGGGGGCCAATATAAGGGCCAAGTACCAGCACCCATCGCAAATCATGTGCGCACACCCCTCAGCCCCCCCAATCGTCAGAACCCCCAATGCCGTCGGTTAGGCTCTCCGGCGATGCTCTGGCGATGGTGCCCCAGGCGAAAAAAATTAGGCACCAGCACATGCCCGAGCCCAGCATGTGCACCGTCGCTCAAAATCTTAGACTGGGAATGAACTCCGTATGCTTAGACATGGAATGAACTCCGTATGCCTAAGCCAAACCCACGAAGCGAGAGTGCGGGCGCTCAGTCAACCGGAGAGGCAGAATGCGCAAGCCGGAGATCGGCCCGGTTCCCCCTTACGTGCTGCCGATCCTACTACTGCAACCCTTGGTCTGGTCCAATCTTAGATTGGGAATGAACTTTGTATGCATAAGTCAACCCATGAAATGAGCGTGCGGGTGCTGAGTCGATCGAAAAGGCATAATGCGCAAGCCAGGGATCAGCCCGATCCCCCTCTGCGTGTTGCTGATCCCGCTACCACAACCCTCGGTTCGACTGGGGCTTAGACATGGAATGAACTCCCTATGCCTAAGCCAACCCACGAAACGGGCATACGGGCATTCAGTCGGCCGGAGAAGTAAAATGCGTAAGCCAGGGATCGGCCCGTTCCCCCCTGCGTGGTGCCGATCCTACTACCGCAACCCTCAGTTTGATCTGATCTTAGACTGGGAATGAACTTCATATGCATAGACTGGGGATGAACTCCGTATGCCTAAGTCAACCCATAAAATGAGTGTACGGGCGCTCAACCGATCAGAGAGGCATATGTGCAAGCCGGGGATCAGCTCGGTCCCCCTCTGCGTGGCGTCGATCCCGCTGCCGATCCTGCTGCCACAACCTTCAGTCCAGCTGGGGCTTAGACATGGAATGAACCCCGTATGCCTAAGCCAACCCACGAAATGAGCGTGCGGACACTCAACCGATCGGAGAGGCAGAATGCGCAAGCCGAGGATCGAACAGGTGGTAGGTGGGTTCAAGCACATCTTCATATTTCTACCGTGCCAATGCCATTTTTATGTCTTGTAAATTCATGCAATTGTCCCCTAAGCCTTTATGTGAAGTTTCATGGCAAGACGACCCATTTTCTATTTATCACGATTTTCAAAGCTTTTTGCGGTTCGAGATTTTTTAAAATTTTTTTAGAAAGATTTTTGTCCCCAAATTTGGTAGAGGTGATCCTTGTATTTTTGTTCGCATGCATAAATAAATTCAGCTAAAAACTCGAAGTAGAGAAGATTTTGTGACACTTTGAAAAAAGTGTCCCCATTTCAGACAATTTAATGGCTACTGGCAGCAAACCTATAAAATCTCAAATGCTTTTTAAGGGGGTATGAGTTCTCGAGGTTTGATGAGGGATAGGGGGCCAATATAAGGGCCAAGTACCAGCACCCATCGCACATCATGTGCGCACACCCCCCAGCCCCCCAATCACCGGAACCCCCAATGCCGTCGGTTAGGCTCTCCGACGATACTCCGACGATGCTCCGGGGATGGTGCCCCAGGGGAAAAAAAATGTGGCACCAGCTCGTGCCGGAGCCCAGCATGTGTACCGTGGCTCAAAATATTAGACTGGGAATGAACCCCGTATGCTTAGACATGGAATGAACTCCGTATGCCTAAACCAACCCACGAAACGAGCGTGCGGGCGCTCAACCGACTGGAGAGGCAGAATGCGCAAGCAGGGGATCGGCCTGGTCCCCCCTATGTGCTATCGATCCTGCTGCCGCAACCCTCAGTCTGGTCTGATTTTAGACTGGGAATGAAATCTGTATGCATAAGTTAACCCACGAAATGAGCGTACGGGCGCTGAACCGGTCGAAGAGGCATAATGCGCAAGTCGAGGATCGACCCGGTCCCCCTTTTTGTGCTGCCAGTCTCGCAGCCACAACTCTCGGTCTGGTTGGGGCTTAGACATGAAATGAACTCCCTATGCCTAAGCCAACCCATGAAACAGGCGTGCGAGTGCTCAGCCGACCGGAGAGACAAAATGTGTAAGCCAGGGATCAGCCCGATCCCGCCTGCGTGCTGCCGATCCTGCTACCGTAACTCTCGATCCGATCTGATCTTAGACTACGAATGAAATCCGTATGCATAAGTCAACCCATGGAACGAGCATCCGGGCACTGAGCCGGTCGAAGAGGCATAATGCGCAAGCCAAGGATCGGCCCGGTCCCCCTCTGCGTGCTGCCAGTCCCGCTGCCATAACCCTCGGTTCGGCTGGGGCTTAGACATGGAACGAACTCCCTATGCCTAAGCCAACCCGTGGAACGAACGTGCGGGTGCACAATCGGTCGGAGTGGCAGAATGCGCAAGTCGGGGATCGGCTCGGTCCCTCCTGCGTGCTGTCGATCCTACTGCCGCAACCCTCAGTCTGGTCTAATCTTAGACTGGGAATGAACTCCGTATGCTTAGACTGGGGATGAACTCTATATGCTTAGACTGGGGATGAACTCCGTATGCCTAAGTCAACCCACGAAACGAGCGTGCGGGCGCTCAGCCGACCAGAGAGGCAGGATGCGCATGCCGGGGATCGAATGGGTGGTAGGTGGGTTCAAGCACATCTTCATATTTCTGCCATGCCAATGCCATTTTTATGGCTTGTAAATTCATACAATGGTCCCCTAAGCCTTCATGTGAAGTTTCGTGGCAAGATGACCGGTTTTTTATTTTTCATGATTTTTGAAACTTTTTGCGGTTCGGGATTTTTTAAACTTTTTTCAAAAAGTGTTTTGTCCCCAAATTTGATAGAGGTGATCCTTGTATTTTTTTTGGCATGCATAAAAAAATTCAGCTAAAAACTCGAATTGGAGAAGATTTTGTGACCGTTTGAAAAAAGTGTCCCCATTTCAGACACTTTAATGGCTACTGGCAACAAACCTATAAAATCTCAAATGCTCTTTAAGGGGGTATGAGTTCTCGAGGTTTGATGAGGTATAATGGGCCAATATAAGGGCCAAGTACCAGTACCAATCGCACATCATGTGCACACACCCGCTCGGCCCCCCCAATCGCCGGAACCCCCAATGCCACCGGTTAGGCTCTCTAGTAATGCTCCGTCGATGGTGTCTCGGGCAAACGAAATGCAGTACCAGCACATGCTCAAGTCCAGCATGTGCACCATGGCTCAAATCTTTGACTGGGAATGAACTCCATATGCTTAGACATGGAATGAACTCCGTATGCCTAAGTCAACCCATGAAACGAGCGTGCGGGCGCTCAGCCGGCCAGAGAGGTATAATGCGCAAACCGGGATTCACCTCGGTCCCCTTCTGCTTGCTGGTCTTGCTGTGAATCCCGTTGCCGATCTTGCTACCACAACCCTCGGTCCGGCTAGGGCTTAGACATGGAATGAACTCCTTATGCCTAAGCCAACCCACAAAACGAGCGTGCGAGCGCTCAGCCGGTCGGAGAAGTAGAATGCGCATGCCGGGGATCGGCCCGGTCCCCCTTATGTGCTACCGATCCTGCTGCTGGTCCTACTACCGTAACCCTCTATCCGGTCTGATCTTAGACTGGGAATGAACTCCTTATGCCTAGGTCAACCCATGAAATGAGTGTGCAGGTGCTAAGCCGGTCGGAAAGGCATAATGCGCAAGCTGGCGATCGACCCGATCCCCCTCTATGTGCTATCGGTCGAAGAGGCATAATGCACAAGCCGGGGATCAGCCCGGTCCCCCTTTACGTGCTACCAATCCCGCTGTCGGTCTTGCTGCCACAACCCTCGGTCCGACTGGGGCCTAGACATGGAATGAACTCTCTATGCCTAAGCCAACCCATGAAACGGGCGTGCGGGCGCTCAATCGGCCGGAGAGGCAGAATGCACAAGCAGGGGATTGGCCCAGTCCCCTCTGCGTGCTCCTGATCCTGCTGTCGCAACCCTCGATCTGGTCCGATCTTAGATTGGGAATTAACTTTGTATGCTTAGACTGGGGATGAACTCCATATGCCTAAGTCAACTCACGAAACGAGCGTGCGGGCGCTCAACCGACCAGAGAGGCAGGATGCGCAAGCCGGGGATCGAACGGGTGGTAGGTGGGTTCAAGCACATCTTCATATTTCTGTCATGCCAATGCCATTTTTATGGCTTGTAAATTCATACAACGGTCCCTTAAGCCTTCATGTGAAGTTTCGTGGCAAGACGACCCGTTTTCTATTTTTCACAATTTTCGAAACATTTTACGCTTCGGGATTTTTTAAACTTTTTTTAGAAGGAGTTTTGTCCCCAAATTTGGTAGAGGTGATCCTTGTATTATTTTTGGCATGCACAAAAGAATTCAGCTAAAAACTCGAAGTGGAGAAGATTTTGTGACCGTTTGAAAAAAGTGTCCCCATTTTAGACACTTTAATGGCTACTGGCAGCAAACCTATAAAATCTCAAATACTCTTTAAGGGGGTGTGAGTTCTTGAGGTTTGATGAGGGATAGGGGGCCAATATAAGGGCCAAGTGTCACACACTGGGTGGGCATGCCAGGCAGATCAGGCACACCAGCAGGCAAGCCAGGTGTTAAGGCCCACAGACCAGGCGTACTGGCAGGTATCTACGCACAAAGCCTAGCAAATGAGTTCAGAACGCCCGCCCAACTTGCAGGCTAGCCTGTGAGACCAAGGCCTGGCATAGATGCTGCCTGCACCACATCCAGAAGGGCCCAAGGTGCTGGACATGCAAGGGAAGCTTCTGGAAGTAGGCAAGATCAGCAATAGCATCCTGGTAGATTTGGTTGACCCTGAAAATCAAGAGTTAGCATCCTAATTGATTATAATCTGTAGAATCCCATGATTTTAGCCTTTATTCTAGTGATATTGCCATTAATGTAAGCTAGAGCCTCAACTATAAATAGAGGGCTACTCCATCCTCATTTGTACACCATCAAACACTTTTGTTTCAGTGAATACAAGAGCATTTCTAGAATTCTGCCTTCTTATCCTATTTCTCTTTAACGTGCGTAATCAACCCTTCCTGTTGTTCTAGTACCCGTACGCTTGTGTTTTAGGTTGACTTAGGCATAAAGGAGGAGATTCCAAGCCTAACGTCGCATGGTTTCTGAGTCTAAGGTCAGAGCCCGTGATAGTTGGTATCAGAGCAAGTTCGATTTTGCATGTTTGTGTTATGCAGGTTATAGGAGATGGCATCCCAAAGTGACGTTGCTAACCAACAACCAGAGGCCCAGGAGCATAGGCATGGAAGAGGGAGGAAAGCCAGTTCTAGAGATATCTGGTTTACCATGGACGGTAGGCTGGCTAAGGTGGAGGTGACCATAGGCGACATGGGAGAGAAGCTTGAGGGGGTAGAGACTCACATTGCATCACTAGACTCCATGGGGGAGGAGATCCAAAGTGAGCTGCAAGCTGCTCTCAGCAAAAGCTTGGACGTGTTCACCCAAAAGAATTAGACCTTGGAGGCTAAAGTGCTGACCTTGCACGATGGCATGGAGGCCATGCGCTAGCGGATGGAGGAGCTTACCAGTGAGCTCATTGCTTGCAAGACTGCCATTGGGAATGGCATGTTTGCTGGAGTGTCCAAGTCCAGATTGGATATCCCCAAGCCTAAGGAGTTCAAGGGGACTAGGACGGCCAAGGAAGTAGATAACTACCTTTGGGGTATGAAGCAGTACTTCCAGGCCATGGGCATGCAAGACGAGGTGATAAAGGTAAGCACCACTGCTATGTATCTCACTGATGTAGCCTTATTGTGGTGGAGGCACAGGTGTGATGATGTCTGGCGTGGGAGTGCTAAGATTAGAACCTGGGCAGATTTCCAAAAAGAGTTCAGAGAACAATTTTACCCGGAGTATGTCGATGATAAGGCATGGGCAAAGTTGCGCAGGCTGAGCCAACAAGGGGACATAAGGGAGTATGTCTAAAAATTCTCTGAACTGATGCTACAGATCTCAGATCTAGGTGAGAAGGATGCCTTTTTGCTTTCATGGATGGGCTGAAGCCATGGGTGAAGCATGAGCTACAAAGGAGAGGAGTTCATGACTTGGCTAAAGCCATGACTACTACCGAGGCCTTGATAGAGTTCAAGCCTCTGAACAAGTTCGAGTCTACCAAGCCCAAGGGTAAGGGCAGGGATGATAGTGACCGAAAGAAGAAGTCCAAGAGGAAGGACTATGATTGGGAGTCCAAAATGGAGACCAAGACCGTTCAACCAAGGATGGCGAGAGGAAGCCACCAGCAGGTAAGTGGAAAGCAAAAGGGGACCGAGAGCCACTAGCATGCTACCTATGTGGAGGGAGCCACATAGCACGTAATTACTCGTAGAAGGGCAAGCTGGCGGCTATAGATAAGGAGTCTGACGAGGAGCCAGTGTCAGAGGCAGCAAAGCTTAGGTTGTCGGTGCTCAATGCTATCCAAAGTAAGGGGAGCCGTAAGCTAAAGGGCTTGATGTTTGCGGATTTGATGGTTGTGGGTCAGAAAGTGAGCGCACTGGTGGACATAGGTGCCTCACATCTTTTTAATTCAGGTGATAGAGCCCGGAAGCTCAGACTAAAGGTGTAGAAAGGGACTGGTACCATCAAAATGATGAACTCCAAGGAAGTTCCAGCCATTAGAGTAGCACGAGGAGTGAAGTTACAGCTTGGACACTGGAAAGGCAAGGAGACCATTGAGGTAATACCCCTTGACAACTATGAGTTTGTGATTGGGTTGGATTTCCTTGTTTGGATTAATGCCCTCCTTGTGCCTTTTGTCGATTGTGTTTGCATCTTAAATGCACGGTGCCAATGCCTAGTGCCATTGAGGAGAGGGTCTGGAGTTGGGTCGCCGGTGGTGTTAGCCATCCAATTTGCCAAGGCGATAAGCAGATAAAAAGACACCTTCTTGGCAGCCCTTAAATATGATAAGCCAAGGGAGAAGGAGACCGAGTCACCCTTGGAGGTGCTAAAGGTGCTGAAGACCTTTAGTGATGTGATGCCCGCAAAGCTACCTAGCAAGCTACCACCTAAGAGGGAGGTGGACCATAAGATCAAGCTAGTGTTCAAGGCCAAGCCACCAGCTAGAGCCCCTTACCGAATGTCTCCACCAGAGTTGGAGGAGTTGAGGAAGTAGCTCAAAGAGTTAGTTGATGCTGGCTTCATCAGGCCATCGAAGATAGCCTATGGTGCACCGGTTCTATTTTAGCACAAGCATGATGGGTCGTTATGGCTGTGCATAGACTACCGGGCTTTGAACAAGCTGACCATCAAGAATAAGTACCCCATCCCACTCATTACGGACTTGTTTGATCAACTTGGGAGTGCAAGGTGGTTCACCAAGCTGGATTTGAGGTCAGGCTACTATCAAGTCAGGATCACAGAGGGAGATGAGCCAAAGATAGCATGTGTCACTCGATATGGTTCGTATGAGTTCTTGGTGATGCCTTTCGGACTCACGAACGCCCCAGCAACATGCTGCACCCTTATGAACAAGGTACTTCAGTCATTTCTTGATCGGTTTGTTGTGGTTTATTTGGATGACATGTGATCTACAGCCAGACTTTGGGAGAGCATGTAAACCACTTGAGACAGGTGTTCGAGGTGTTATGGGCGCACAAGCTGTTTGTCAAAAGGGAGAAGTGCTCATTCGCCCAGCAGGAGATCCCGTTCCTTGGCCACATAATGGGAGGTGGCAGGATACGCATGGATGAAAGCAAGATACACGCCATCCTGGAGTGGCAATCACCAGCCAAGGTCACTGAGTTGAGATCGTTCCTTGGGCTGGTCAACTACTACAGGTGGTTCATCAAAAGTCACTTAGCAATAGCCACGCCATTGACTGACTTGCTCAAAAAAAGGAAAGCATGGGAGTGGAGCGCAGGGTGCTAGGAAGCCTTTGACAGGTTGAAGCGAGCTATGATCGAGAAGCCAGTCTTGGCCTTGCTAGACCATGCCAAGCCGTATGAGGTGCATACAGATGCATCAGACTTTGCCATAGGGGGCGTGTTGATGCAGGAGGGACGTCCAGTCACCTTTGAAAACAGGAAGCTGAACGAGACTGAGCGTAAGTACAAGGTCTAAGAGAAGGAGATGACTGCAGTGGTGCACTGCTTGCGCACTTGGTGCCATTACCTATTGGGGTCGAGGTTGGTGCACTGCTGGAGACGGACAATGTGGCGACCAGCTACTTCCAGATGCAGAAGAAGCTGTCCCCCAAGTAGGCGAGATGGCAAGATTTTCTTTCAGAATTTGATTTCCAGATGGAGTACAAGCCAGGGTGGGTGAACCTAGTGGCAGATGCCCTGAGCAGGAAGGCTAACCTTGCTGCCATTAGCCAACCAGAGGGGTCACTGGTGCCGCACATCAATGAGGGACTTACGCATAATCCTACAGCCAAGGCTTTGATGGAGTACACCCAGTAAGGCAAGACTAGGCAATTTTGGTTGCAGGATGGCTTGCTGTACACCAGGGGAAGTAGACTGTTTGTGCCACAGCACAGGAAGCTCCACAAGGAAGTTTTGCAAGAATGCCATGATTCAAGGTGGGCTGGACACCCCGAAGTGTGTCGTACCTTGGCATTGATCGAGGACCAGTACTACTGGTCGGACATGAGGGATGATGTGAAGTCCTATGTGAAGACTTGTCTTGTGTGCCAATAGGACAAGGTGGAGCTCAAGAAACCAGGTGGTCTCTTAGAGCCATTGCCAGTGCCAGAGTGACCATGAGAGAGTGTTTCTCTGGACATTATAGTCTATCTACCTAAAGCAAAAAGGTTTGGAAGCATCATGGTAGTGGTGGACAGGTTTTCCAAGTATGGAATCTTCATTCCAGCAACCAAGGAGTGCCCAGCCGAGGAGGCAGCTCGATTGTTCCTGAAGAACATGGTTAAGTACTGAGGAGTGCCGAGGACCATTGTTAGTGATCGGGACAGGCATTTCATGGGTAGGTTCTGGACTGAGTTGTTCAAGCTATTGGGGTTAGACTTGAACTTTTCCACCAGCATGCATCAGCAGACCGATGGGCAGACAGAATGAGTGAATGGACTATTAGAGGTCTACCTCAGGCACTATGTGAGTGCCACACAAAGGACTGGCCAAAGCTGCTAGATATTGCACAGTTTTCCTACAACTTGCAAAGGAACGAGGTAACGAACCAGAGCCCATTTGAGGTTGTGACAGGGCAACAACCTCTAACACCCGGTTCGATTGCTGCAGGTTATACAAGGCCGAATCCAGCAGCATACAAGTTTGCCAAGGCATGGCCGGAGCAAACTGACTTGACCAGAGTTTGTCTACACAAGGCGACCAAGAGGTCAAAGAAGTGGGTAGACCAGAATAGGCGGGACGTGTAGTTCCAGGTTGGAGACTTGGTGTTGGTGAAGCTGCATCCCATTGTACACCATAGGGGGCTGCACAAAGGCCTAGTCCGGAGGTATGAGAGACCTTTTTGAGTAGTCAAGAGGGTAGGCAAGGTTGCCTACAAGCTGGATATGCCACCCAAGCTGAGGGTACACCCGATGTTCCATGTGAGCATGCTCAAGCCGTTCCATGAGGATGAAGGAGATCCAGGACGAGCAGAGTCAAAGCGTACGCCATTAGGAGCAAGGGCCTCATATGAGAAGGAGGTCCTAATTGATTGTAATCTGTATAATCCCATGATTTTAGCCTTTATTCTAGGGATATTGCCATTAAGTGTAAGCTGGAGCCTCAACTATAAATAGAGGGTTGCTTCTCCCTCATTTGTACACCATCAAACACTTACGTTTCAGTGAATACAAAGCATTTCCAGAATTTTACCTTCTTATCCTATTTCTCTTTAACTTGCGAAATCAGCCCTTCTCGTTGTTCTAGTGCCCGTACGCTTGTGTTTTAGGCTGACTTAGGCATAAAGAAGGAGATTCTAAGCCTAAGGTCACACGGTTTCTGAGTCTAAGGTCGGAGCTCGTGACACAAGTACCAATACCCATCGCACATCATGTGCGTAAACCCCCCCGCCCCCCAATCGCTGAACCCCCAATGCCGTCGGTTAGGCTCTCCGGTGATGCTCCGACGATGGTGCCCCAGGTGAAAACAAAGAGGCACCAGCACATGCCAAGCCCAGCATGTGCACCGTGGCTCAAAATCTTAGACTGGGAATAAACTCCGTATGCTTAAACATGGAATGAACTCTGTATGCCTAAGCCAACCCACAAAATGAGCGTACGGGTGCTTAGCCGACCGAAGAGGCAGAATGCACAAGTTGGGGATTGACCCGGTCCCTCCTGCGTGCTGTCGATCCTGCTATTGGTCTTACTGCAGCAACCCTCGGTTCGGTCTGATCTTAGACTGGGAATGAACTCCGTATGCTTAGACTGGGGATGAACTCCGTATGCCTAAGTCAACCCATGAAACAAGCGTACGGGCGTTCAGTCAGTTCGAGAGGCTGATCGGAGAGGTAGAATGCATAAGCCGGGGATCGACCGATCCCTCATGCATGCTGTCGATCCTGCTGCTGGTCCTGCTGCCGTAACCCTCAGTCAGGTCCGATCTTAGACTAGGAATGAACTCCGTATGCCTAAGTCAACCCATGAAACGAGCGTTCGGACGTTGAGTCGGCCGGAGAGGCATATTGCGTAAGCCGAGGATCAGCCCGATCCCCCCCTGCGTCTACCGATCCCGTTGCCACAACACTTTGTCCAACTGGGGCTTAGACATGGAATGAACTCCCTATGCCTAAGCCAACCCACAAAATGGCCGTGCGGGCGCTCAGCCGGTCAGAGAGGCAGAATGTGCATGCCAGGGATCGACCTGATCCCCCCTGTGTGCTGTCGATCCTGCTACCGTAACCCTCAGTCCGGTCTGATATTAGACTAAGAATGAACTCCGTATGCTTAGACTGGGGATGAACTCCGTATACCTAAGTCAACCCACGAAATGAGGGTGTGGGTGCTCAACCGACTGGAGAGGTCGGTCAGAGAGGCATAATGTGCAAGCTGGGGATCGGTTCGGTCCCCCTCTACGTCCTGCCGATCCCACTGTTGGTTCTGCTACCATAACCCTCGATCCGACAGGGGTTTAGACATGGATTGAACTCCGTATGCCTAAGACAACCCACGAAACGAGTATACGGGCACTCAGTCGGTCGGAGAGGTAGAATGTGCAAGCCAGGGATCGGCCCGATCCCCCACTGCATGCTATCGATCCTGCTATTGGTCCTACTACCGCAACCTTTGATCCGGTATGATCTTAGGCTGGGAATGAACTCTGTATGCTTAGACATGGAATGAACTCCGTATGCCTAAGCCAACCCACAAAACGAGCGTGCGGGTGCTCAGTCGGTCTGAGAGGCAGAATGTGTAAGTCGAGGATCAGCCTGGTCCCCCCTGCGTGCTGTCGATCCTACTACCGTAACCCTCAGTCCGGTCCGATCTTAGACTGGGAATGAACTCTGTATGCCTAAGTCAAACCATGAAACGAGCGTTCGAGAGTTGAGCCTGTTGGAGAGGCATAATGCGCAAGCCGGGGATCGGCCTGGTCCCCCTCTACGTGCTACCGATCCCACTGCCATAACCCTCAGTTTGGCTGGGGCTTAGACATAGAATGAATTCCTTATGCCTAAGCCAACCCATGAAACGGGTGTGTTGTCGGTCAGTCGATCAGAGAGGTAGAATGCGCAAGTCAGGGATCAGCCTAATCCCCTCTGCGTTCTGTCGATCCTGCTGCCATAACCCTCGGTTCAGTTTGATCTTAGACTGGGAATGAACTCTGTATGCTTAGACTAGGGATGAACTCCGTATGCCTAAGTCAACCCACGAATCGAGCGTGTGGGTGCTCAGTCGACCGGAGAGGCATAATGCGTAAGCTGAGGATTAGCCTGATCCCCTTCTGCATGCTGTCGATCCCGCTGCCGGTCCTGCTACCACAACCCTCGGTCCGACTAGGGCTTAGACATGGAATGAACTCCGTATGCTTAAGCCAACCCACGAAATGAGTGTGCGGGCGCTCAGCTGATCGAAGAGGCAGAATGTGCAAGCCGAGGATCGGCTCGGTCCCCCCTGCGTGCTATCGATCCTACTGTCACAACCCTTGGTCCGGTCTGATATTAGACTGGGAATGAACTCTGTATGCTTAGACTATGGATGAACTTCATATGCCTAAGTCAACCCATGAAACGAGCGTACGGGCACTCAGTTGATCGAAGAGGCCAGTCGGAGAGGCAGAATGCACAAGCCAAGGATCGACCCAGTCCCCCCTGTGTGCTGCTGGTCCTGCTACTGCAACCCTCGGTCCGATCCGATCTTAGACTAGGAATGAACTTCGTATGCTTAGAGATGGAATGAACTCCGTATGCCTAAGCCAACCTACAAAACGAGCGTGCGGATGCTCAGCCAGTCGGAGAGGCAGAATGTGTAAGTCGGGATCAACTCGATCCCCCCTGCATGCTGTCGATCCTACTGTCGTAACCCTCGGTCTGGTCTGATCTTAGACTGGGAATGAACTCCGTATGCCTACGTCAGCCCATGAAATGAGCATACGGGTGCTCAGCCACTCGGAGAGGCAGAATGCGTAAGCCAGGGATCGGTCTGGTCCCCCCTACGTGCTGTCGATCCTACTGTCGCAACCCTCGGTCTGATCCGTTCTTAGACTGGGAATGAACTCCGTATGCTTAGACTGGGGCTGAACTCCGTATGCCTAAGTCCACCCACGAAATGAGCGTGCGGACGCTCTGTCGACCAGAGAGGCAGGATGCATAAGCCGGGGATCGAACGGGTGGTAGGTGGGTTCAAGCACATCTTCATATTTCTGCTGTGCCAATGCCATTTTTATGGCTTGTAAATTCATACAATCGTCCCCTAAGCCTTCATGTGAAGTTTCCTGGCAAGACGACCCGTTTTCTATTTTTCATGATTTTTGAAAATTTTTGAGGTTTGGGATTTTTTAAAATTTTTTTAGAAAGAGTTTTGTCCCCAAATTTGGTAGAGGTGATGCTTGTATTTTTTTTTGGCATGCACAAAATAATTTAGCTAAAAACTCAAAGTGGAGAAGATTTTGTGACCGTTTGAAAAAGGTATCCCTATTTCGGACACTTTAATGGCTACTGGCAGCAAACCTATAAAATCTCAAATGCTCTTTAAGGGGGTGTGAGTTCTCAAGGTTTGATGAGGCATAGGGGGCCAATATAAGGGCCAAGTACCAGCACCCATCGCACATCATGTGCGCACACCCCCTGGCCCCCCCAATCGTCGGAACCCCCAATGCCTTCGGTTAGGCTCTCCGACGATGCTACAATGTATGCTTAGACATGGAATGAACTCCGTATGCCTAAGCCAACCCATGAAATGAACATGTGGGTGCTCAACCGACCAAAGAGGTAGAATGAGCAAGCTGGGGATCGGCCTGATCCCCCTCTACGTGCTATCGATCCCGCTGCCATAACCCTCGGTCTGACTGGGGCTTAGACATGGAATGAACTCCCTATGCCTAAGCCAACCCACAAAATGGGTGTGCAGGTGCTCAGCCAGTTGGAGAGGTAGAATGCGCAAGCCAGGGATCGACTTGGTCCCCCTTACGTGCTGCCGATCCTGCTACCGCAACCCTCAATCCGGTTCGATCTTAGACTGGGAATGAACTCCGTATGCTTAGACTGGGGATGAACTCCGTATGCATAAGTCAACCCACGAAATGAGCTTGTGGGCGCTTAGCCAGTCGGAGAGGTAGAATGTGCAAGCCGAGAATCGGATCGATCCCCCTCTGCGTGCTGTCAGTCCCGCTACCACAACCCTCAGTCCGGTTGGGGCTTAGACATGGAATGAACTCCCTATGCCCAAGCCAACCCACAAAATGGGCGTGAGGGTGCTCAGCCATTCGGAGAGGCAGAATGCGTAAGTCGGGGACTGCCCGGTCCCCTCTGCGTGCTACTGATCCTGCTACCACAACCCTCGGTCCGGTCTGATCTTAGACTAGGAATGAACTTCTATGCTTAGACTAGGGATAAACTTCGTATGCCTAGGTCAACCCACGAAATGAGCGTACGGGTGCTCAGCCGACCGAAGAGGCCGGTCGAAGAGGCGTAATACACGAGTCGAGGGTCAGCCCAATCCCCATCTACGTGTTGTCGATCCCGCTATCGGTCCTACTACCACAACCCTCAGTCCGATTGGGGCTTAGACATGGAATGAACTCCGTATGCCTAAGCCAACCCACGAAACGAGTGTTCGAGTGCTTAGCCAGTCGGAGAGGTAGAATACGTAAGTCGGGGATCGGCTCGGTCCCTTCCTACGTGCTATCGATCTGCTACTGGTCCTGCTGTCGCAACCTTCAGTCCGATCTGATCTCGGACTGGGAATGAACTCCGTATGCTTAGAATGGAACGAAACGAGCATCCGGGTGCTCAGCCGATCGGAGAGTAGGAATGCGTAAGCCGAGGACCAGCCCGATCCCACCCTACATGCTGTTGATCTTGCTACCGTAACCCTCGATCCGATCTGATCTTAGATAGGAAATGAACTCCGTATGCCTAAGTCAACCCACGAAACGAGCGTGCGGGCGCTGAGCCAGCCAGAGAGGCATAATGCGCAAGCCGGGGATCGGCCTGATCCCCCTCTGCATGCCGGGGTCCCACTGGCACAACCATTGGTCTGGCTGGGGCTTAGACATGGAATGAACTCCCTATGCCTAAGCCAACCCATGAAACGAGCGTGTGGGCTCTCAGCCGATCAGAGAGGAAGAATGTGCAAAACGGGGATCGGCTCGGTCCCCCCTGCGTGCTGCCGATCCTGCTGCCGCAACCCTCGATCCGTTAGATCTTAGACTGGGAATGAACTCCGTTTGCTTAGACTAGAGATGAACTCCGTATGCCTAAGTCAACCCATGAAACGAGCGTGCGGGCGCTCAATCGACCGGAGAGGTCAGTCGGAGAGGCATAATGCAGAAGCCGAAGATAAGCCCGGTCCCCCTCAGCGTGCTACTGATCCCACTTCGGTCCTGCTGCCACAACCCTTAGTTCGGCTGGGGCTTAGACATGGAATAAACTTCGTATGCCTAAGCCAACCCACGAAACGAGAGTGAGGTCACTCAGTCGGCTGGAGAGCCAGAATGCGTAAGTCAGGGATCGACCTGGTCCCCTCTGCGTCCTGTCGATCTTGCTGCTGGTCCTACTGCCGCAACCCTCAGTCCGGTCTGATCTTGGACTGGGAATAAACTCCGTATGCTTAGACATGGATTGAACTCCGTATGCCTAAGCCAACCCACGAAATGAGCGTGTGGGTGCTCAGCCGGCCGAAAAGGCAGAACACGTAAGTCGGGGATCGGCCCGATCCCCCCTGCGTGCTGTCGATCCTGCTGTCGCAACCTTCGGTTCGATCCGATCATAGACTGGGAATGAACTCCGTATGTTGAAGTCAACCCATGAAACGAGCGTGCGGGCGCTGAACCGGTCGAAGAGGCATAATGAGCAAGCCGAGGATCGACCCGATCCCCCTCTACGTGCTGTCGGTCCCACTACCACAACCCTCGATCCTACTAGGGCTTAGACATGGAATGAACTCCCTATGCCTAAGCCAACCCACGAAATGGGCGTGTGGGCACTCAACCGACCGGACAGGCAGAATTCGTAAGTCAGGGATGGGTCTGATCCCCCCTACGTGCTGCTAATCCTGCTGCTGCAACCCTCGATCGGATCTGATCTTCGACTGGGAATGAACTCCGTATGCTTAGACTAGGGATGAACTTTGTATGCCTAAGTCAACCCACAAAACGAGCATGCGGACGCTTAGCCGACTAGAGAGGCAGGATGCGCATGCCAAGGATCGAACGGGTGGTAGGTGGGTTCAAGCACATCTTCATATTTCTGCCCTGCCAATACCATTTTTATGGCTTGTAAATTCATACAATGGTCCCCTATGCCTTCATGTGAAGTTTCGTGGCAAGACGACCCATTTTCTATTTTTCATGATTTTCAAAACTTTTTGCGGTTCAGGATTTTTTAAAATTTTTTTAGAAAGAATTTTGTCCCCAAATTTGGTAGGAGTGATCCCCGTATTTTTTTTGGCATGCATAAAAAAATTCAACTAAACAATCGAAGTGGAGAAGATTTTGTGACCATTTGAAAAAAGTGTCCCCATTTCAGACACTTTAATGGCTACTGGCAACAAACCTATAAAATCTCAAATGCTCTTTAAGGGGGTGCGAGTTCTTGAGGTTTGATGAGGGATAGAGGGCCAATATAAGGGCCAAGTACAGCACCCATCACACATCATATGCGTACAACCCCCGACCCCGCAATCGCTAGAACCCTAAATGCCGTCGATTATGCTCTCCGACGATGCTCCGACGATGGTGCCCTGAGTGAAAAAAATGTGGCACCAGGACATGTCCAAGCCCAGCATGTGCACCGTGGCTCAAACTCTTAGACTGGGAATGAACTCCATATGCTTAGACATGGAATGAACTCCGTATGCGTAAGCCAACCTACGAAATAATCGTGCAGGTGCTCAGCAGGTCAGAGAGGCAGAATGCGCAAGTCGGGATCGGACCAGTACCCCTCTACGAACTGCCGGTCCCATTGCCACAACCCTCAGTCCGGCTAGGGCTTAGACATGGAATGAATTCCCTATGCCTAAGCCAACCCACGAAACGGGCGTACGGGCGCTCAGCTGGCCGGAGAGGCAGAATGTGCAAGCTGGGGATCGGCCCAGTCCCCCCTGCGTGCTGTCGACCCTGCTGCCGCAACCCTCGGTCTGGTTCGATCTTAGACTGGGAATGAACTCTGTATGCTTAGATTGGGGATGAACTCTGCATGCCTATGTCAACCCACAAAATGAGCGTGCGGGCGTTCAGTCGACCGGAGAGGCAGAATGCGCAAGCTGGGGATTGGCTCGATCCCCTCCTGCATGCTGCCGATCCTGCTGTTGGTCCTGCTGCCGCAACCCTCGGTCCGATCCGATCTTAGACTGGGAATGAACTCTGTATGCTTAGACATGGAATGAACTCTGTATGCCTAAGCCAACCCACGAAACGAGCGTGCGGACGCTCAGCCGACCGGAGTGGCAAAATGCGCAAGCCCGGGACCAGCCCGATCCCCCCTACGTGCTGTCGATCCTGCTGTTGCAACCTTCGGTCCTGTTCAATCTTAGACTGGGAATGAACTCTATATGCCTAAGTCAACCTATGAAATGAGGGTTCGGGCACTGAGCCGGCCGAAGAGGCATAATGAGCAAGTCGGGGATCGGCTCGGTCCCCCTCTGCGTGCTGTCGGTCCGATTGGTACAACCCTCGGTCCAGCTAGGGCTTAGACATGGAATGAACTCCCTATGCCTAAGCCAACCCATGAAATGGGCATGCGGGTGCTCAGCCGGCCGGAGAGGTAGAATGCGCTAGTCGGGGATTGGCCTGGTCCCCCCTACGTGCTGCCTATCCTGCTACTGCAACCCTCAGACCGGTCCGATCTTAGACTGGGAATGAACTCTGTATGCTTAGACTGGGGATGAACTCCGTATGCCTAAGTCAACGCACGAAACAAGCGAGCGAGCGCTCAGCCGACCGGAGAGGCATAATGCACAATCCGTGGATCTGCCCAGTCCCCCTCTGCGTGCTGGTGATCTCGCTGCCGGTCCTGCTGCCACAACTCTCGGTCTGGCTGGGGCTTAGACATGGAATGAAATTTGTATGCCTAAGCCAACCCACGAAATGAGCATGCGGGTGCTCAGCCGACTGGAGAGGCAGAATGTACAAGCCGGGGATTGGCCCGGTCCCTCCATACGTGCTGTCAATCTTGTTGCTGGTCCTGCTACCGCAACCCTCAGTCCGATTCGATCTTAGATTGGGAATGAACTCCGTATGCTTAAACATGGAATGAACTCCGTATGGCTAAGCTAACCCATGAAACGAGGGGGCTTAGTCAGCCGGAGGGGCAGAATGCACAAGCCAGGCACTGGCCCGATCCCCCTGCGTGCTGTTGATCCTGCTGCTGCAACCCTTGGTCCGGTCTAATCTTAGACTGGGAATGAACTCCGTATGCCTAAGTCAACCCCCAAAATGAGCGTTCGGGTGATGAACCGATCGTAAGGGCATAGTGCGCAAGCTGGGGAATGAAAAAAGGGTCCCCATTTCAGACACTTGAATGGCTACTGGCAACAAACCTATAAAATCTCAAATGCTCTTTAAGGGGGTGCGAGTTCTTGAGGTTTGATGAGGGATAGGGGGCCAATATAAGGGCCAAGTACCAGCACCCATCGCACATCATGTGCGCACACCCGCCGACCCCGCAATCGCTAGAACCCTAAATGCCGTCGGTTATGTTCTCCGGCGATGCCCCAACGATGGTGCCCTGAGTGAAAAAAATGTGGCACCAGGACATGGCCAAGCCCAGCATGTGCACCGTGGCCCAAACTCTTAGACTGGGAATGAACTCCATATGCTTAGACATGGAATGAACTCCGTATGCCTAAGCCAACCCACGAAATAAGCGTGCGGGTGCTCAGTAGGTTAGAGAGGTAGAATGCGCAAGTCGGGATCGGGCCAGTACCCCTCTGTGTACTGTCGGTCCCATTACCACAACCCTCAGTCTGACTGGGGCTTAGACATGGAATGAACTCCCTATGCCTAAGCCAACCCATGAAATGGGCATCCGGGTGCTCAACCGATCAGGGAGGCAGAATGCTCAAGTTGGGGATCGACCTAGTCCCCCCTGCGTGCTGCCCATCCTGCTCCTGCAACCCTTGGTCCGGTTTGATCTTAGACTAGGAATGAACTTCATATGCTTAGACTGGGGATAAACTCCGTATGCCTAAGTCAACCCACGAAACGAGCGTGCGGGCGCTCAGCTGGCTAGAGAGGCCGATCGAAGAGGCATAATGCGTAAGCAGGGGATCAGCCCGGTCCCCCTCTGTGTGCTGCCGTTCCCGCTATCGGCCCCGCTGCCATAACCCTCAGTCCGATTGGGGCTTAGACATGGAATGAACTCCGTATGCCTAAGCCAACCCACGGAATGAGTGTGCAGGCGCTCAGCAGGTCGGAGAGGTAGAATGCGTGAGTCGGGGATCGGCCCGATCCCCCCTGCGTGCTACTGATCCTATTGCCGCAACCCTCGATTTGATCCGATCTTAGACTGGGAATGAACTCCGTATGCTTAGACATGGAATGAACTCCATACGCCTAAGCCAACCCACGAAACGAGCGTACGGGTGCTCAGTCAGTCGGAGAGGTAGAATGCGCAAGTCGGGGATCAGCTCGGTCCCCCCTACGTGCTGTCGATCCTACTGTTGTAACCCTTGGTCTGGTCTGATCTTAGACTGGGAATGAGCTCCATATGCCTAAGTCAACCCACGAAACGAGCATACGGGCACTAAGCCGGCATGAGAGGCATAATGCGCAAGCCGAGGATCAGCTCGATCCTCCTCTGCGTGCTGCCGGTCCCGCTGCCACAACCCTCAGCCCGACTGGGGCTCAAACATGGAATGAACTCCCTATGCCTAAGCCAACCCACGAAACGAGCGTGCGGGCACTTAACCAACTGGAGAGGCAGAATGCGCAAGTTGGGGATCAGTCGGTCCCCCCTACGTGCTGTCAATCCTATTACCGCATCCCTCGATCTGATCTGATCTTAGACTAGGAATGAACTCTGTATGCTTAGACTAGGTATGAACTCCGTATACCTAAGTTAACCCATGAAACGAGGGTGCGAGCGCTCAGCCGACCAGAGAGACAGCATGCGCAAGCCGGGGATCGAACGGGTGGTAGGTGGGTTCAAGCACATCTTCATATTTCTGCCATGCCAATGCCATTTTTATGGCCTGTAAATTCATACAATCATCCCCTAAGCCTTCATGTGAAGTTTTGTGGCAAGATGACCCATTTTCTATTTTTCATGATTTTCAAAACTTTTTACAGTTCGGGATTTTTAAAATTTTTTTAGAAAGCGTTTTGTCCTCAAATTTGGTAGAGGTGATCCTTGTATTTTTATTGGCATGCATAAAAAAATTCAGCTAAAAAATCAAAGTGGAAAAGATTTTGTGACCGTTTGAAAAATGTGTTCCCATTTCAGACACTTTAATGGCTACTGGCAGCAAACCTATAAAATCTCAAATGCTCTTTAAGGGGGCCAATATAAGGCCCAAGTATCAGCACCCATCGCACATCATGTGTGCACACCCCTCAGCCCCCCCAATCACCGGAACCTCCAATGCCACCGGTTAGGCTCTCCGACGATGCTCCAGCGATGGTGCCCCGGGTGAAAAAAATGCGACACCAGCACATGCCCAAGCCCAGCATGTGCACCGTGGCTCAAAATCTTAGACTAGGAATGAACTCCGTATGCTTAGACATGGAATGAACTCCGTATGCCTAAGCCAACCCATGAAACGAGCGTGCGGGTGCTCAGTCGACCGGAGAGGTAGAATGCGCAAGTCAGGGATCGACTCGATCCCACCCACGTGGTGTCGATCCTGCTGCCACAACCCTCGGTCCGGTCTGATCTTAGACTAGGAATGAACTTCGTATGCGTAAGTGAACCTATGAAACGAACGTGCGGGCACCTAGCCGGCCGAAGAGGCAAAATGTGCAAGCCGGGGATCAGCCCGATCTGCCTCTGCATGCTACCGATCCTGCTACCACAACCATCTATCTGGCTAGGGCTTAGACATGGAATGAACTCCCTATGCCTAAGCCAACCCATGAAATGGGTGTGCGGGCACTTAGCCGGTCGGAGAGGCAGAATGCGCAAGCCGAGGATCGACCTGGTCCCCCTCCGTGCTGTTGATCCTACTGCCATAACCCTCGGTCTAGTCTGATCTTAGACTGGGAATGAACTCCGTATGCCTAAGTCAACCCACGAAACGAGCGTACAGGTGCTGAGTCAACCGAAGAGGCATAATGCACAAGCCGGGGATCAGCCCGGTCTGCCTCTACGTGCTACCAGTCCTGCTGCCACAACCCTCGATCTGACTGGGGCTTAGACATGGAAAGAACTCCCTATGCCTAAGCCAACCAATGAAATGGGCGTGCAGGCGCTCAGCCGACTGAAGAGGCAGAATGCGCAAGCCGAGGATCGACCCGATCCCCCTTGCGTGCTGCCGATCCTGCTGCCACAACCCTCAGTTCGGTCTGATCTTAGACTGGAAATGAACTCTGTATGCATAAGTCAAACCATGAAACGAGCGTGCGGCTGCTGAGCTGGTCGAAGAGGCATAATGCACAAGCCAAGGATCGGCTCGGTCCCGCTCTGCGTGCTGCCGGTCCCGCTGCCACAACCCTCGATCCGGTTGGGGCTTAGACATGGAATGAACTCCCTATGCCTAAGCCAACCCATGAAATGGGCGTGCGGGCACTCAGCCGGTCGGAGAGATAGAATGCGCAAGCTGGGGATCGGCCCGATCCCCCCTGTGTGCTGTCGATCCTGCTACCGTAACCCTTGGTCTGATCCGGTCTTAGACTGAGAATGAACTCTGTATGCATAAGTCAACCGGCAAAACGAGCGTGCGGGTGCTGAGCCGACCGAAGAGGCATAATGCACAAGCCAGGGATCGGCCCGATCCTCCCCTGCGTGCTGCCGGTCCGGCTGCCACAACCCTCGATCCGGATGGGGCTTAGACATGGAATGAACTCCCAATGCCTAAGCCAACCCACGAAACGTGCGTGCGGGCAGCCAGCCGGTCGAAGAGGTACAATGTGCAAGCCAAGGATTGGCTCGATCCCCCCTGCGTGCTACCGATCTTACTGCCGTAACCCTCGGTCCAATCCGATCTTAGACTTGGAATGAACTCCGTATGCTTAGACTGGGGATGAACTCTGTATGCCTAAGTCAACCCATGGAACGAGCGTGCGGGCACTCAGCCGGTCGGAGAGGCATAATACGTAAGCCGAGGATCAACTCGGTCCCCCTTGCATGCTGTCGATCCCACTGCTGGTCCTGTTGCCACAACCCTCAGTCCGACTAGGGCTTAGACATGGAACGAACTCCGTATGCTAAAGCCAACCCATGAAACGATCGTACGGGTGCTCAGTCAACTGAAGAGATAGAATGCGCAAGCCGAGGATCGGCCCGGTCCCTCCCTGCGTGCTGTCGATCCTGCTACTGGTCCTGCTACCGCAACCCTCAGTCCGGTCTGATCTTAGACTGCGAATGAACTCCGTATGCTTAGACATTGAATGAACTCCGTATGCCTAAGCCAACCCACGAAACGAATGTGCGGGTGCTCAGCTGGTCGGAGAGGTAGAATGCGTGAGTCGGGGACCAGTCTGGTCTCCCCTGCGTGCTGTCGATCCTGCTACCGCAACCCTCGGTCTGGTCTGATCTTAGACAGGGAATGAACTTTGTATGCCTAAGTCAACCCACGAAACGAGCGTGCGGGCGCTGAGCTGGCCGGAGAGGCATAATGTGCAAGCCGGTGATCAGCTCGGTCCCCCTCTGCGTGCTACCGGTCCCACTGCCACAACCCTTGGTAGGGCTGGGGCTTAGACATGGAATGAACTCCCTATGCCTAAGCCAACCCACGAAATAGGCGTGCAGGCGCTCAACCGGCCGGAGAGGCAGAATGCGCAAGACAGGGATCGGCCCGATCCCCCTGCGTGCTGCCGATCCTGCTGTCGTAACTCTCGGTCTGGTCTGATCTTAGACTATGAATGAACCCGTATGCTTGGACTGGGGATGAAGTCTGTATGCCTAAGTCAACCCACGAAACAAACGTGCTGGCGCTCAGTCGACCAGAGAGGCGGGATGCGCAAGCCGGGGATCGAACGCATCGTAGGTGGGTTCAAGCACATCTTCATATTTCTGCCATGCCAATGCCATTTTTATGGCTTGTAAATTCATACAATGGTCCCCTAAGCCTTCATTTGAAGTTTCGTGGCAAGACGACCCGTTTTCTATTTTTCATGATTTTTGAAACATTTTGCAGTTCAGGATTTTTGAAAATTTTTTCAGAAAGAGTTTTGTTACCAAATTTGGTAGAGGTGGTCCTTGTATTTTTATTGGCATGCATAAAAAAATTCAGCTAAAAAATCAAAGTGGAAAAGATTTTGTGACCGTTTGAAAAATGTGTTCCCATTTCAGACACTTTAATGGCTACTGGCAGCAAACCTATAAAATCTCAAATGCTCTTTAAGGGGGCCAATATAAGGACCAAGTACCAGCACCCATCGCACATCATGTACGCACACCCCCCCGCCCCCCAATAGTCGGAACCCTCACAGCCATCGGTTAGGCTCTCTGACGATGCTCCGACGATGGTGCCCCGGGCAAAAAAAATGTGGCACCAGCACATGCTCGAGCCTAGCATGTGCACCGTGGCTCAAAATCTTAGGCTGGGAATGAATTCTATATGCTTAGACATGGAAAGAACTCTGTATGCCTATACGAACTTGCGAAATGAGCATGCGGGTGCTCAGCCTACCGGAGAGGCAGAATGCAAAAGCCGGGGATCCGCTCGGTCCCCAACTGCGTGCTATCTATCCTGCTGCCACAACCCTCAATCCAATCTGATCTTAGACCGGGAATGAACTCCGTATGCATAAGTCAACCCATGAAACAAGCGTACGAGCGTTGAGCCGGCCGAAAAGGCATAATGCGCAAGCCAGGGATTGACCCGGTCCCCCTCTGCGTGCTGTCGGTCCCGCTGCCACAACCCTCGGTCTGGCTGGGGGTTTAGACATGGAATGGACTCCCTATGCCTAAGCCAACCAACGAAACGGATGTGCCGGCCTTAATCCAGTCGGAGAGGCAGAATGTGTAAGTCGAGGATCGGTCGATCCCTCCTACGTGCTGCCGATCCCGCTGCCACAACCCTCGATCCAGCTGGGGCTTAGACATGGAATGAACTCCCTATGCCTAAGCCAACCCACGAAACTGGTGTGCGGGTGCTCAGCCGGCCGAAGAGGCAGAATGCGCAAGTCAGGGACCGGCCCGATCCCCCCTACGTGCTGTCGATCCTGCTACCGGAACCCTCGGTCCGATTCGATCTTAGACTGGGAATGAACTCTGTATGCTTAGATTGGGGATGAACTTCGTATGCCTATGTCAACCCATGACACAAGCGTGCGGGCGCTCAGTCGGCCAGAGCGATCGGCCGAAGAGGCATAATGCGCAAGCCAGGGATTAGCCCGATCTCCCTTTGCGTGCTGTCGATCCTGATGCCGGTCCTACTGCCACAACGCTCAGTCTGGCTGGGGCTTAGACATGGAATAAACTCTGTATGCCTAAGACAACCCATTAAACAAGTGTGCGGGCGCTCAACCAGTCGGAGAGACAAAATGCGCAAGCCGGGGATCGGCCCGGTCCCCCATGCGTGCTACCGATCTTGCTGCTAGTCCTGCTACCGTAACCCTCGATCCGATCCAATCTTAGACATGCAATGAACTCCGTATGCTTAGACATGGTATGAACTCCGTATGCCTAAGCCAACCCACGAAACAAGCGTACGGGTGCTCAGCTGTCGGAGAGGCAGAATACGCAAGCCAGGGATTGGCCCGATCCCATCCTGCTTGCTGTCGATCTTGCTACCACAACCCTCAGTCCGATCCGATCTTAGAGTAGGAATGAACTCCGTATGCCTAAGTCAACCCACGAAATGTGCGTGCAGGCACTGAGCCGACTGGAGAGGCATAATGCGCAAGCCGGGGATCAGCCCGGTCCACCTCTGCATGCTACCTGTCCCGCTGCCACAACCCTCGGTCCAGCTGGGGCTTAGACATGGAATGAACTCCCTATGCCTAAGCCAACCCACGAAATGGGCGTGCGGGTGCTCAGCCAGCCGGAGAGGTAGAATGCGCCAGTCGGGGATTGGCCCAGTCCCCCCTGTGTGCTGTCGATCCTGTTGCCGCAACCCTCGGTCTGGTCCAATCTTAGATTGGGAATGAACTCTGTATGCCTAAGTTAACCCATGAAACGAGCGTGCGGGCACTCACCGATTAGAGAGGCAGGATGCGCAAGTCGGGGATCGAACGGGTGGTAAGTGGGTTCAAGCACATCTTCATATTTCTGCCATGCCAATGCCATTTTTATGGCTTGTAAATTCATATAATGGTCCCCGAAGCCTTCATGTGAAGTTTCATGGCAAGACAACCCGTTTTCTATTTTTCATGATTTTTGAAACATTTTGCGATTCGATATTTTTTAAAATTTTTTTAGAAAGATTTTTGTCCCCAAATTTGGTAGAGGTGATCCTTGTATTTTTGTTGGCATGCACGCAAAGCCTAGCAAACGAGTTCAGAACACCCGCCCAACTTGCAGGCCAGCCTGTGAGACCAAGGCCTGGTATACAAACTGCCTGCACTGCATCCAGAAGGGCCCAAGGTGCTGGACATGCAAGGGAAGCTTCTAAAAGCAGGCGGGATCAGCAGCAGCATCCTGGCAGATTTGATTGACCCTGAAAATCAGGAGTTAGCATCCTGATTGATTGTAATCTGTATAATCCCATGATTTTAGCCTTTATTCTAGGGATATTGCCATTAAGTGTAAGCTGGAGCCTCAACTATAAATAGAGGGCTGCTCCTCCCTCATTTGTACACCATCAAACACTTCTGTTTCAGTGAATACAAGAGCATTTCCAGAATTTTGCCTTCTTATCCTGTTGTTCTAGTGCTCGTACGCTTGTGCTTTAGGCTGACTTAGGCTTAAAGGAGGAGATTCCAAGCCTAAGGCCACACGGTTTCTGAGTCTAAGGTTGGAGCCCGTGACAGTTGGTATCAGAGCAAGTTCAATTCTGCATGTTTGTGTTGTGCAGGTTAGAAGAGATGGCATCCCAAAGTGACGCTGCTAACCAACAACCAGAGGCCCAAGAGCATAAGCATGGAAGAGGGAGGAAAGCCAGTTCTAGAGATATCTGGTCTACCATGGACGGTAGGCTGGCCAAGGTGGAGGTGACCATGGGCAACATAGGGGAGAAGCTTGAGGGGGTAGAGACTCACATTGCATCGCTAGACTCCATGGGGGAGGAGATCCAAAGTGAGCTGCAAGCTACTCTCAACAAAGGCTTGGATGTGTTCACCTAAAAGAATCAAACCTTGGAGGCTGAAGTGCTGACCTTGCATGATGGCATGGAGGCCATGCACCAGCGGATGGAGGAGCTTACCAGTGAGCTCGTTGCTTGCAAGACTGCCACTGGGAATGGCATGTTTGCTGGATTGTCCAAGTACAGATTGGATGTCCCCAAGCCTAAGGAGTTCAAGGGGACTAGGGTGGCCAAAGAAGTAGATAACTACCTTTGGGGTATAGAGCAGTACTTCCAGGCCATGGGCATGCAAGACGAGGCAATAAAGGTAAGCGCCGCTACTATGTATCTTACTGATGTAGCCTTATTGTGGTAAAGGCACAAGTGTGATGATGTCAGGCATGGGAACACCAAGATTGGAACCTAGGCAGAGTTCCAAAAGGAGTTCAGAGAACAATTTTACCTGGAGTATGCCGATGATGAGGCGGGGGTAAAGTTCCATAGGTTGAGCCAGCAAGAGGACATAAGGGAGTATGTCCAAAAATTCTCTAAACTGATGCTACAGATCTCGGATCTAGGTGAGAAGGATGCCTTATTTGCTTTCATGGATGGGCTGAAGCCATGGGTGAAGCATGAGCTACAAAGGAGAGGAGTTCATGACTTGGCTAAAGCCATGACTACTGTCGAGGCCTTGATAGAGTTCAAGCCTCTGAACAAGTTTGAGTTTACCAAGCCTAAGGGTAAAGGCAGGGACGATAGGGATCGAAAGAAGCAGTCCAAAGGGAAAGACCGTGACCAGGAGTCCAAGGATAGAGATCGAGACCGTTCAACCAAGGATGGCAAGAGGAAGCCACCAGCAAGCAAGTGGAAAGCAAAGGGGGACTGAGAGCCACTAGCATGCTACCTATGTGGAGGGAGCCATATAGCATGTAATTACCCACAGAAAGGCAAGTTGGCTGCTATAGATAAGGAGTCTGACAAGGAGCCAGAGTCTGAGGCAGTAAAGCTTGGGTCGTTGGTGCTCAATGTTGTCCAGAGTAAGGGGAGCCGCAAGCCAAAGGGCTTGATGTTTGCGGATCCAATGGTTGCGGTTCAGAAGGTGAGCGCACTGGTGGACACAGGTGCCTCACATCTTTTTATTTTAGGTAATAGAGCCCGGAAGCTCAGACTAAAAGTGCAAAAAGGGACTGGTACCATCAAAACAGTGAACTCCAAAGAAGTTCCAGCCATTGGAGTAACGCGGGGAGTGGAGTTGCAGCTTGGAGACTGGAAAGGCAAGGAGACCATTGAGGTAATACCCCTTGACAACTATGAGTTTGTGATTGGGTTGGATTTCCTTGTTCGGATTAACACCCTCTTTGTGCCTTTTGCCGATTGTGTTTTCATCTTGGATGCATGATGCCAATGCCTAGTGCCATTGAGGAGAGGGTTTAGAGTTGGGTCGCGGGTGGTGTCAGCCATCCAATTTGCCAAGGCGGTAAGCAGACAAGAAGACACCTTCTTAGCAGCCCTGAAATATGATGAGCCAAGGGAGAAGGAGATCGAGTCACCCTTGGAGGTGCTAAAGGTGCTGAAGACCTTTAGTGATGTGATGCCCGTAAAGCTACCTAGCAAGCTACCAACTAAGACGAAGGTGGACCACAAGATCGAGTTGGTGTCCGAGGCCAAGCCACTAGCTAGAGCCCTTTACCAAATGTCTCCACCAGAGTTGAAGGAGTTGAGGAAGCAGCTTAAAGAGTTAGTTGATGCTGGTTTCATCCGGCCATCGAAGGCACCCTATGGTGCACTGGTTCTATTTCAGTGCAAGCATGATGGGTCATTGCGACTGTGCATAGACTACCGGGCTTTGAACAAGCTGACCATCAAGAACAAGTACCCCATCCCACTTATTGTGGACTTGTTCGATCAGCTTGGAAGCGCAAGGTGGTTCACCAAGCTGGATTTGAGGTCAGGCTACTATCAAGTCAGGATCGCGGAGGGAGATGAGCCAAAGACAGCATGTGTCACTCGGTATGGTTTGTATGGGTTCTTGGTGATGCCTTTCGGACCCATGAACGCCCCAGCAACATTCTGCACCCTTATGAACAAGGTACTTCAATCATTCCTTGATTGGTTTGTTGTGGTTTATTTGGATGACATTGTGATCTACAGCCAGACTTTGGGAGAGCATGTAGACCATTTGAGATAGGTGTTCGAGGTGTTACGGGTGCACAAGCTATTTGTCAAGAGGGAGAAGTGCTCATTTGCCTAAAAGGAGATCCCGTTCCTTGGCCATATAGTGGGAGGTGGCAAGATACGCATGGATGAAGGCAAGATACACGCCATCTTGGAGTGGCAACCGCCAGCCAAGGTCACTGAGTTGAGATCGTTCCTTGGGCTAGTCAACTACTACAGGCGCTTCATCAAAGGTCACTCAGCAATAGCCACGCCATTGACTGACTTGCTCAAGAAAGGGAAAGCATGGGAGTGGAGCGCAGGGTGCCACGAAGCCTTTGACAGGTTGAAGCGTGCTATGACCGAGGAGCCAGTCTTGGCCTTGCCAGACCATGCCAAGCCATATGAGGTGCATACAGATGCATCAAACTTTGCCATAGGGGGCATGTTGATGGAGGAGGGACGTCCAGTTGCGTTCGAGAGTAGGAAGCTGAACGAGACTGAGCACAAGTACATGGTCCAAGAGAAGGAGATGACTTCAGTGGTGCACTGCTTGTGCACTTGGTGCCATTACCTGTTGGGGTCGAGGTTCATGGTTAGGATGAATAATATGGCGACCAGCTACTTCCAGACGCAGAAGAAGCTATCCTCCAAGCAGGCAAGATGGTAAGATTTTCTTGCAGAATTTGATTTCCAGATGGAGTACAAGCTGGGGCAGGTGAACCTAGTGGCAGACGCCCTGAGTAGGAAGGCTAACCTTGCTGCCATTAGCCAACTAGAGGGGTCACTGGTGCCACGCATCAAGGAAGGACTTGCGCATGATCCTACAACCAAGGCTTTGATGGAGTATGCCCATCAAGGTAAGACTAGGCGATTTTGGTTGCAGGATGGCTTGCTGTACACCAGGGCTGTAGACGGTTTGTGCCGCAGCATGAGAAGCTCCGCAAGGAAGTTTTGCAAGAATGCCATGATTCAAGGTGGGCTAGACATCTCGGAGTGAGCCGTACCTTGGCGCTGATCGAGGATTGGTACTACTGGCCGCACATGAGGGACGATGTGGAGGCCTATGTGAAGACTTGTCTTGTGTGCCAACAGGACAAGGTGGAGCTCAAGAAACCAGGTGGTCTCTTGGAGCAATTGCCAATGCCAAAGCGACCATGGGAGAGTGTTTCTCTAGAATTTATAGTTGGTTTACCCAAAGCATAAGGGTTTAGAAGCATCATGGTAGTGGTGGATAGGTTTTCGAAGTATGGAATCTTCATTCTAGCAACCAAGGAGTGCCTAGTCGAGGAGGCAGCTCGATTGTTCCTGAGGAACATGGTTAAGTACTGGGGAGTGCCGAGGACCATTGTTAGTGATCGGGATGAGCATTTCACGGGCAGGTTCTAGACTGAGTTGTTCAAGCTATTAGGGTCAGACTTGAACTTTTCCACCAGCATGCATCCGCAGACCGATGGGTAGACAGAATGAGTGAATAGACTATTGGAGGTCTACCTCAAGCACTATGTGAGTGCCATACAAAGGGACTGGCCAAAGCTGCTAGATATTGCATAGTTTTCCTACAACTTGCAAAGAAGCGAGGCTACAAACCAGAGCCCATTTGAGGTTATGATAAGGTAACAACCACTAACACCCGGTTTAATTGCTACAGGTTATACAGGGTCGAATCCAGTAGCATACAAGTTTGCCAAGGCATGGTAGGAGCAAACTGACTTGGCCAGAGTTTGTCTACACAATGCGGCCAAGAGGTCGAAGAAGTGGGTAGACCAGAATAGGCGGGACGTGCAGTTCCAGGTTGGAGACTTGGTGTTGGTGAAGCTGCATCCCATTGTGCGCCATAGGAGGCTGCACAAAGGCCTAGCCTGGAGGTATGAGGGACCTTTTCGAGTAGTCAAGAGGGTAGGCAAGGTTGCCTACAAGCTGGATATGCCACCCAAGCCGAGGGTACACCCGATGTTCCATGTGAGCATGCTCAAGTCGTTCCATGAGGATGAGGGAGATCCAGGACGGGCAGAGTCAAAGCATGTGCCATTGGGAGCAAGGGCCTCATTTGAGAAAGAGGTCCACAGCATCATAGCTGACCGAGAGGTGAGACGGAAGAACTATCAACCAAGATAAGAGTACTTGGTGCGCTAGAAGGGACTTCCAGACAGTGAGGTGAACTGGGAACCAACAGATGACTTATGGCAGTTTGGGGACCAGATCAGGCAGTACCATGCAAAAGATGCAACGAGAGCATTACGCAATCAGGTGAAGGAGAATGTCACACCCTGGGCAAAGCGCCAGGCACATCAGGCGCACCAGCAGGCGAGCCAGAGGTTGAGGCCCGTAGACCAGGCGTGCTGACAGTATCTACGCACAAAGCCTAGCAAACGAGTTCAGAATGCCCACCCAACTTGCAGGCCAACCCGTGATACCAAGGCCTGGCATACAAGTTACCTGCACCACATCCAGAAAGGCCTAAGGTACTGGACACGCAAGGGAAGCTTCTGGAAGCAGGCAGGATCAGCAGCAGCATCCTGGCAGATTTGGTTAACCCTGAAAATCAAGAGTTAGCATCCTGATTGATTGTAATCTATATAATCCCATGATTTTAGCCTTTATTCTAGGGATATTGCCATTAAGTGTAAGTTGGAGCCTCAACTATAAATAGAGGGCTGCTCTTCCCTCATTTGTACACCATCAAACACTTTCGTTTCAATGAATACAAGAGCATTTCCAAAATTCTGCCTTCTTATCTTGTTTCTCTTTAACTTGCGTAATTAGCCTTTCTTGTTGTTCTAGTGCCCGTACACTTGTGTTTTAGGCTGACTTAGGCATAAAGGAGGAGATTCCAGGCCTAAGGCCATACGATTTCTAAGTCTAAGGTTGGAGCCCGTGACATACGTACCAATACCCATCGCACATCACGTGACACCCCACCGGCCCCCCCCAATCGTCGGAACCCCCAATGCCGCCGGTTAGGCTCTCCGAAGATGCTCCAGCGATGCTCCGACGATGGTGCCCTGAGTGAAAAAAATGTGACACCAGCAAATGCCTGAGCCCAGCATGTGCACCGTGGCTCAAAATCTTAGACTGGGAATGAACTCCGTATGCGTAGACATGGAATGAACTCTGTATGCCTAAGCAAACCCATGAAACGAGCGTACGGGCGCTCAGCCAGCCAGAGAAGAAGAATACGCAAGTTGGGGATCAGCCCGGTCCCCCTGCGTGCTATCGATCCTGTTGTCGCAACCCTCAGTCCAGTTCGATCATAGATTGGGAATGAACTCCGTATACATAAGTCAACCCACGAAACGAGAGTGCAAGCGCTAAACCGACCGAAGAGGCATAATGTGCAAGCAGGGGACATCCCAGTCCCTCTCTGCATGCTACTGGTCCCGCTGCCACAACCCTCGGTCTGGCTGGGGATTGGACATGGAATGAACTCCCTACAAAACTAACCCACGAAATGGGCGTGCAGTCACTCAGCTGACCGGAGAGGTAGAATGCGCATGCCGAGGATCGGCCTGATCCTCTCTGTCTGCTGTCGATCCTGCTATCGCAACCCTCGATCCGGTCCGATCATAGACTAGGAATGAAATCCGTATGCATAAGTCAACCCACGAAATGAGCGTGCGGGCGTTGAGCCGGTCGAAGAGGCATAATGTGCAAGTCGGGGATCGGCCCGGTCCCCCTCTGCATGCTATCGGTCCCACTGCCACAACCCTCGATCTAGCTGGGGCTTAGACATTGAATGAACTCCCTATGCCTAAGTCAACCCATGAAACGAGCATGCGAGTGCTCAACTAGCTAGAGAGACAGGCCAAAGAGGCATAATACGCAAGCCGGGGATCAGTCCGGTCCCCCTCTGTGTGCTGTCGATCCCGCTGCCGATCCTACTACCACAACCCTCGGTTCGGCTGGGGCTTAGTCATGGAATGAACTACGTATGCCTAAGCCAACCCATGAAATGAACGTGCGGGTGCTTAGCCGATCGGAGAGGTAGAATGCGCAAGCCGGGGATCGACCCGGTCCCCCTTGCGTGCTACCGATCTTGCTGCTGGTCCTGCTGCCACAACCCTCGGTCCGGTCTGATCTTAGACTGAGAATGAACTCTGTATGCTTAGACATGGAATGAACTCTGTATGCCTAAGCCAACCCATGAAAAGAGCGTGCGAGCGCTCAACCGGTCGGAGAGGCAGAATGTGCAAGCGGGGGATCGGCTAGATCCCCCTGCGTGCTGTCAATCTTGTTCCCGTAACCCTCGGTCTGGTCTAATCTTAGACTGGGAATGAACTTCGTATGCCTAAGTCAACCCATGAAACAAGCGAGTGGGCACTGAGCCGATCGGAGAGGCATAATGCGCAAGCCGGGGATCGACCCGGTCCCCTTCTGCATGCTGTCGATCCTGCTACCACAACCCTTGGTCCGGCTGGGGCCTAGACATGGAATAAACTCCCTATGCCTAAGCCAACCCATGAAACGGGCATGCAAGCGCTCAGTTGGCCGAAGAGGCAGAATGCGCAAGCTAGGGATCGGCCCGATCCCTCCTGCGTGCTACCGATCCTCCTGCCACAACCCTCAGTCCGATCAGATCTTAGACTGGGAATGATCTCCGTATGCTTAGACTGGGGATGAACTCTGAATGCCTAAGTCAACCCACGAAATGAGCGTGCATGCGCTCAACCGACCAGAGAGGCAGAATGCGCAAGCCAGGGATCGAACGGGTGGTAGGTGGGTTCAAGCACATCTTCATATTTCTGCCATGCCAATGCTATTTTTATGGTTGTAAATTCATACAATGGTCCCCTAAGCCTTCATGTGAAGTTTCGTGGCAAGACGACCCGTTTTCTATTTTTCATGATTTTCCAAACTTTTTACGGTTTGGGATTTTTTAAAATTTTTTTAGAAAGAGTTTTGTCCCCAAATTTGGTAGAGGTGATTCTTGTATTTTTTTTGGCTTGCACAAAAAAATTCAGCTAAAAACTCGAAGTGGAGAAGATTTTGTGACCGTTTGAAAAAAGTGTCCCCATTTCAGACACTTTAATTGCTATTGGCAGCAAACCTATAAAATCTCAAATGCTCTTTAAGGGGTTGTGAGTTCTCGAGGTTTGATGAGAGATAGGGGGCCAATATAAGGGCCAAGTACCAGCACCCATCGCACATCATGTGCGTACACCCCCCCGGGCCCTGAATCGCCGGAACCCCCAATGCCGTCGGTTAGGCTCTCCAGCGATGCTCCGACGAAGCTGCGGCGATGGTGCCCTGAGCAAAAAAAATGTGGCAGAAGCACATGCCCAAGCCCAGCATGTGTACCATGGCTCAAAATCTTAGACTACGAATGAACTCCGTATGCTTAGACATGGAATGAACTCCATATGCCTAAGCCAACCTACGAAACGAGCGTACAGGCGCTCAACCAGCCGGAGAGGCAGAATGAGCAAGTCGGGGATCGACCCGGTCCCCCCTGCATGTTGTCGATCCTGCTGCCACAACCTTCAGTCCGGTCCAATCTTAGACTGGGAATGAACTCTGTTTGCATAAGTTAACCCAGGAAACGAGCGTGCGGGCCCTGAGCCAGTCGAAGAGGCATAATGCGCAAGCCGGGGATCGGCCCGATCCCCCTCTGCGTGCTGTCGGTCCCGTTGCCACAACCCTCGGTCCAGCTGGGCTTAGACATGGAATGAACTCCCTATGCCTAAGCCAACCCATGAAACGGGCATACGGGCACTCTGTTGGCTAGAGAGGCAGAATGCGCAAGCCAAGGATCGGCTCGATCCACCCTATGTGTTGCCGATCCTACTGTCGCATCCTTCGATCCGGTCTGATCTTAGACTAGGAATGAACTCCGTATTCTTAAACATGGAATGAACTTCGTGTGCCTAAGCCAACCCATGAAATGAGCATGCGGGCGCTCAGCCGGCCGGAAAGGCATAATGCGTAATCCGGGGATCAGCCCGGTCCCCCTCTACGTGCTGTCGATCCCGCTGTCAATCCTGCTATCACAACCCTCGGTCCGGCTGGGGCTTAGACATGGAATGAACTCTGTATGCCTAAGCCAACACACGAAATGAGTGTGCGGGCGCTCAGCTGACCGGAGAGGCAAAATGTGTAAGCCGGGGATCAACCCGATCCTCTCCTGCGTGCTGTCGATCCTGCTATCGCAACCCTCAGTCTGGTCAGATCTTAGACTAGGAATGAACTCCGTATGCCTAAGTCAACCCATGAAACGAGCGTGTGGGTGCTGAGCCAGCCAGAGAGGCATAATGCACAAGCCAAGGATCGGCCCGATCCCCCTCTATGTGCTGTCGATCTCGCTGCCACAACCCTCAGTCCGACTGGGGCTTAGACATGGAATGAACTCCCTATGCCTAAGCCAACCCAAGAAACGGGCGTGTAGGCGCTTAGCCGACCGAAGAGGCGGATTGCGTAAGCCAGGGATCGACTCGGTCCCCCCTGCATGCTATCGATCCTGCTGCTGGTCCTGCTGCCGCAACCCTCGGTCCGGTCCGATCTTAGACTGTGAATGAACTCCGTATGCTTAGACGTGGAATGAACTCTGTATGCCTAAGCCACCACATGAAACGAGCGTGCGGGCACTCAACCGGTCGGAGAGGCAGAATGCGTAAGCCGGGGACCAGCTCGATCCCCCCTTGCGTGCTGTTGGTCCTGCGGTCGCAACCCTCGGTTCGATCCGATCTTAGACTGGGAATGAACTCCATATGCCTAAGTTAACCCATGAAATGAGCGCGCAGGCACTGAGCCGAGAGGATAGGCATAATGCGTAAGCCGGGGATCGACCTGGTCCCCCTCTACGTGTTGATGGTCCCGTTGCCACAACCCTCAGTCCGACTGGGGCTTAGACATGGAATGAACACCGTATGCCAAAGCCAACTCATGAAACAGGCGTACGGGCGCTCAGCTGGCTGGAGAGGTAGAATGTGCAAGCCGGGGATCGACCCAATCCCTCTTGCGTGCTACCGATCCTACTGTCGTAACCCTCGGTCCAATCCGATCTTAGACTGGGAATGAACTCCGTATGCTTAGACTAGGGATGAACTCCGTATGCCTAAGTCCACCCACAAAATGAGCGTACGGGCGCTCAGTCGACCAGAGAGGCAGGATGCGCAAGCCGGGGATCGAACGGATAGTAGGTGGGTTCAAGCACATCTTCATATTTCTGCCATGCCAATGCCATTTTTATGGCTAGTAAATTCATACAATAGGCCCCTAAGCCTTCATGTGAACTTTCATGGCAAGATGACCTATTTTTTATTTTTCATGATTTTCAAAACTTTTTACGGTTCGGGATTTTTTAAAATTCTTTTAGAAAGAGTTTTGGCCCCAAATTTGGTAGAGGAGATCCTTGTATTTTTGTTGGAATGCACAAAAACATTTAGCTAAAAACTCGAAGTGGAGAAGATTTTGTGACCATTTGAAAAAAGTGTTCCCATTTCAAACACTTTAATGGCTACTGTCAGCAAACCTATAAATCTCAAATGCTCTTTAAGGGGGTGTGAGTTCTTGAGGTTTGATGAGGGATAGGGGGCCAATATAAGGGCCAAGTACTAGTACCCATCACACATCATGTGCGCACACCCCCGACCCCCCAATCGTTGGAACCCCCAATGCCACCGGTTAGGCTCTCCGACGATGATGCCCTGGGCAAAAAAAATGCAGCACCAGCACTTGCCCGAATCCAGCATGTGCACCGTGGCTCAAACTCTTAGACTGGGAATGAACTCCGTATGCTTAGACATTGAATGAAATCTTTATGCGTAAGCCAACCCACGAAATGGACGTGCGGGCACTCAGTCGACCGGAGAGGTAGAATACGTAAGCCGAGGATCGATTCGATCCCCTTCTGCGTGCTACCAATTTTGCTGCTACAACTCTCAGTCCGGCTGGGGCTTAGACAAGGAATGAACTCCCTATGCCTAAGCCAACCCATGAAACGGGCGTGCGTGCACTCAATCGGTCGAAGAGGCAGAATGCGCAAGCCGAGGATCGGCTCGGACCCCCCTGCATACTATTGATCCTGCTACCGCAACCCTCGATCCGATTAGATCTTAGACTGGGAATGAACTCCGTATGCTTAGACTGGGGACGAGCTCCGTATGCCTAAGTCAACCCACGAAATGAGTGTGCGAGCGTTCAGTCGGCCGGAGAGGCAGAATGTGCAAGCCGGGGATCAGCCTGATCCCCCTTACACGCTGCCGATCCTACTGCTAGTCCTGCGGCCGCAACCCTTGGTCCGATCTGATCTTAGACTGGGAATGAACTCCGTATGCTTAGACATGGAATGAACTCAGTATGCTTAAGCCAACTCATGAAACGACCGTGCGGGCGCTCAACTGGTCGGAGAGGCAGAATGCGTAAGCCGGGGACTGGCTTGGTCCCCCCTACGTGCTGTTGATCCTGCTACTGCAACCCTTGATCCGGTCTGATCTTAGACAGGGAATGAACTCCGTATGCCTAAGTCAACCCACGAAATGAGCGTTCGGGCACTGAGCGTATCGGAGAGACATAATGCGCAAGCCAGGGATCAACCCGGTCCCCTTCTGCATGCTGTCGATCCCGCTGCCACATCCCTCGGTCCGGCTAGGGCTTAGACATGGAATGAACTCCCTATGCCTAAGCCAACCCACGAAACGGGTGTGCGGGTGCTTAGTCGACCGGAGAGGCAGAATGCGCAAGTTGGGGATCGACTCGGTCCCCTCTGCGTGCTGTCGATCCTGCTGTCGCAACCCTCGGTTTGGTTTGATCTTAGACTAGGAATGAACTCTGTATGCTTAGACTAGGGATGAACTCCGTTTGCCTAAGTCAACCCATGAAATGAGCGTGCGGACGCTCAACCGACCAGAGAGGCAGGATGCGCAAGCCGGGGATCGAACGGGTGGCAGGTGGGTTCAAGCACATCTTCATATTTCTGCCAGGCCAGTGCCATTTTTATGGCTTGTAAATTCATACAATGGTCCCCTACAACTTCATGTGAAGTTTCATGGCAAGACGACCCATTTTCTATTTTTTATGATTTTCGAAACATTTTGCTATTCGAGATTTTTTAAAACATTTTTAGAAAGAGTTTTGTCCCCAAATTTGGTAGAGGTGATCCTTGTATTTTTGTTGGCATGCACAAAAAAATTCATCTAAAAAATCGAAGTGGATAAGATTGTGTGACCATTTGAAAAAAGTGTCCCCATTTCAGACACTTTAATGGCTACTGGCAGCAAACCTATAAAATCTCAAATTTTCTTTATGGGGGTGTGAGTTCTCGAGGTATGATGAGGGATAGGGGGCAAATATAAGGGCCAAGTACCAGCACCCATCGCACATCATGTGCACACACACCCCCGGCCCCCTCAATCATCGAAACCCCCAATGCCGCCAGTTAGGCTCTCCGACGATGGTGCCCTGGGCGAAAAAAATGCGGCACCAGCACATGCTCGAGGCCAGCATGTGCGCCGTGGCTCACACTCTTAGACTGGGAATGAACTCTGTATGCTTAGACATGGAATGAACTCCATATGCCTAAGCCAACCCATGAAACAAGCGTGCGGGCACTCAGCCGATCGGAGAGGCAGAATGCACAAGCCGAGGTTCAATCCGATCCCCCTCTGCGTGCTGTCGGTCCCACTGCCACAACCCTCGGACCAGCTAGGGCTTAGACATGGAATAAACTCCCTATGCCTAAGCCAACCCACGAAACGGGTGTGCAGGTGCTCAGCCGGCCAGAGGGGCAGAATGCGCACGTCGGGGATCGGCCCGGTCCCCCCTACGTGCTGTCGATACTGTTGCCGTAACCCTCGGTCTAGTTCGATCTTAGACTGTGAAAAAACTCCATATGCTTAGAATGGGGATGAACTCTGTATGCCTAAGTCAGCACACGAAACGAGCGTGCGGGTACTCAACCGGCCGGAGAGGCAAAATGCGCAAGCCGAGGACCGGCTCGGTCCCCCCATGCATGCTGTCGATCCTGCTGCCACAACCCTCGGTCTGATCCGATCTTAGACTGGGAATGAACTCCGTATACCTAAGTCAACCCATGAAACAAGCGTTCGACCGTTGAGCCAATCGAAAAGGCATAATGCGGAAGCCGAGGATCGGTTCGGTCCCCCTCTGTGTGTTGTCGGTCCAGCTGTCACAACCCTCGGTCCGGTTGGGGCTTAGACATGAAATGAACTCCCTATGCCTAAGATAACCCATGAAACGGGAGTGCGGGCACTCAGCCAGCCGAAGACACAGAATGCGCAAGCTGGGGATTGGCCCAGTCCCTCTGCGTGCTACCGATCTTGCTATTGCAACCCTCGGTCCGATCCGATCTTAGACTGGGAATGAACTCCGTATGCTTAGAGTGGGGATAAACTCTGTATGCCTAAGTCAACCCACGGAACGAGCGTTCGGGGCTTGGTCGACCGGAGAGGTCGGTCGAAGAGGCAAAATACGCAAGCCAAGGATCAGCTCGGTCCCCCTCTGCGTGCCGCCGATCCAGCTTCCGGTCCTGTTGCCACAACCCTTGGTCCGATTTGGGCTTAGACATCGAATGAACTCCGTATGCCTAAGCCAACCCATGAAACGAGCGTGCGGGTGCTCAATCGGCTGGAGAGGCAGAATGTGCAAGCCAAGGATCGGCCAGGTCCCCCCTACGCGCTGCCGATCTTGTTGTTGGTCCTGCTGTCGTAACCCTCGGTCCGGTCCGATCTTAGACTGGGAATGAACTCTGTATGCTTAGACATGGAATGAACTCCGTATGCCTAAGCCAACCCATGAAACAAGCATGCTTGCAGGTGCTCAGTCGATCGAAGAGGCAGAATGCGCAACCCTCGATCTGGTCTGGTCCCCCACAACATGCTGTCGATCCTACTGCCGCAACCCTCGGTCCGGTCTGATCTTAGACTGGAAATGAACTCCGTATGCCTAAGTCAACCCACGAAATGAGCGTGCGGGTGCTGAGCCAGCATGAGAGGCATAATGCACAAGCCAAGGATCGGCCCGATCCCCCTCTATGTGTTATCGGTCCCGCTGCCATAACCTTCGGTCTGACTGGGGCTTAGACATGGAATGAACTCCCTATACCTAAGCCAACCCATGAAACGGGCGTTCGGGTGCTCAACCGGTCAGAGAGGCAGAATGTGCAAGCCGGGGATTGGCCTAGTCCCCCTTGCATGCTGCTGATCCTACTGCTGGTCTTACTGTCGCAACCCTCAGTCCAGTTTGATCTTAGACTGGGAATGAACTCCGTATGCTTAGACATCGAATGAACTCTGTATGCCTAAGCTAACCCACAAAACGAGCGTACAGGCGCTCAATCGATCGGAGAGGCAGAATGCACAAGTCGGGGACCGACCTAATCCCCCCTGTGTGCCATCGATCCTGCTGCCGCAACCTTCGATCTGGTTTGATCTTAGACTGGGAATGAACTTCGTAATACTAAGTCAACCCACAAAATGAGCGTGCGGGCGCTGAGTCGGTCGGAGAGGCATAATGCACAAGTCGAGGATCGACCTGATCCCCCTCTGCATGCTGTCGGTCCCACTACCACAACCCTCGGTCTGGCTAGGGCTTAGACATGGAATGAACTCCCTATGCCTAAGCCAACCCATGAAATGAGCATCTGGGCGCTCGATCGGCCAGAGAGGCAGAATGCGCAAGCTGGGGACTAGCCCGATCCCCCTACGTGCTATCGATCTTAGACTGAGAATGAACTGCATATGCTTAGACTGGGGATGAACTACGTATGCCTAAGTCAACCCATGAAACGAGCGTGCGGACGCTCAGCCGAGCATAGAGGCAGGATGCGCGAGTCGGGGATCGAACGGGTGGTAGGTGGGTTCAAGCACATCTTCATATTTCTGCCATGCCAATGCCATTTTTATGGCTTGCAAATTCATACAATGGTCCCCTAAGCCTTCATGGGAAGTTTCGTGGCAAGACGACCCGTTTTCTATTTTTCATGATTTTCAAAACTTTTTGTGGTTCGGGATTTTTTTAAATTTTTTTAGAAAGAGGTTAGTCCCCAAAATTGGTAGAGGTGATCCTTGTATTTTTGTTGGCATGCACAAAACAATTCAGCTAAAAACTCGAAGTGGAGAAGATTTTATGACTGTTTGAAAAAGGTGTCCCCATTTCAGACACTTTAATGGCTACTGGCAGCAAACCTATAAAATTTCAAATGCTCTGTAAGAGGCTGTGAGTTCTCGAGGTTTGATGAGGGATAGGAGGCCAATATAAGGGCTAAGTACCAGCACCCATCACGCATCATGTGCGCACACCCCCCGGCCCCCTCATCGTCGAACGATGCTCCGACGATGGTGCCTCAGGCGAAAAAAATGCGGCACCAACACATGCCTGAGCCCAGCATGTGCACCGTGGCTCAAACTCTTAGACTGGGAATGAACTCTGTATGCTTAGACATGGATGAACTCTGTATGCCTAAGCCAACCCATGAAACGAGCGTGCGGGCGCTCAGCCAGTAGGAGAGGCAGAATGCGCATGCCGAGGATCGACCCGGTCCCCCTTTACATGTTGTCGGTCCTGTTGCCACAACCTTCGGTCCGACTGGGGCTTAGACATGGAATGAACTCCGCATGCCTAACCCAACCCATGAAACAAGTGTACGGTTGTTCAGCCAGCCAGAGAGGCATAATGCGCAAGTCGAAGATCAGCCCGGTCCCCTCCTGCATGCTACCGATCCTGTAGCTGGTCCTACTACCGCAACCCTCGGTCTGATCCAACCTTAGACTGGGAATGAACTCCGTATGCTTAGACATGGAATGAACTCCGTATGGCTAAGCCAACCCACGAAACGAGCGTGCGGGCACTCAGCCGACCAGAGAGGCAGAATGCGCAAGCTGGGGATCGACCCGATCCCACCTACGTTATGTCGATCCTACTCTCGCAACCCTTGGTCTGATCTGATCTTAGACTGGGAGTGAACTCTGTATGCTTAGACTGGGGATAAACTCTGTATGCCTAAGTCAACCCACGAAACGAGCGGGCGGGCGTTCAATCGATCGGAGGGGCCAACCGGAGAGGCAGAATGCGCAAGTTGGGGATCGGCCTGATCCCCCCTGCGTGCTGTCGATCCTGCTGCTGGTCCTGCTGCCGCAACCCTCGGTCCGGTCCGATCTTAGACTGGGAGTGAACTCCGTATGCTTAAGCCAACCCACGAAATGAGCGTGCAGGTGCTCAGCCTACCGGAGAGGCAGAATGCATAAGTTAGGGACCAGCCCATTCCCCCTACGTGCTATTGATCCTGCTACCACAACCCTCATTCCGATCTGATCTTAGACTGGGAATGAACTCCGTATGCCTAAGTCAACCCACGAAATTAGCGTGCGGGTGCTGAGCCTATCAGAGAGGCATAATGCGCAAGCCGGGGATCAGCCCAGTCCCGCTCTGCATGCTACCAATCCCGCTGCCACAACCCTCGGTCCGACTGAGGCTTAGACATGGAATGAACTCCCTATGCCTAAGCCAACCCACGAAACAGGCATACGGGTGCTCAGCCGACCAGAGAGGCAGAATGCACAAGCCGGGGATCAGCCCGGTCCCCCTGCGTACTGTCGATCCTGCTGTTGAAACCCTCGGTCTGGTTCGATCTTAGACTGAGAGTGAACATCGTATGCTTAGACTGGGGATGAACTCCGTATGCCTAAGTCAACCCCTAAAACGAGTGTTCGGGGATCAACCTTGTCCCCTTCTGCGTGCTGTCGATCCCGTTACCAATCCTGTTGCCAGAACCCTCGGTTCAACTGGTGCTTAGACATGGAATGACCTCCGTATGCCTAAGTCAACCCACGAAATGAACGGGCGGGCGCTCAGCCGGCCGGAAAGGGTTAATGCGCAAGCCGGGGATCAGCCTTGTCCCACTCTGCGTGCTGTCGATCTCGCTGCCAATCCTGTTGCCACAACCCTCGGTTCAACTAGTGCTTAGACATGGAATGACCTCCGTATACCTAAGCCAACCCACGAAATGAGCGTGTGGGCACTCAACCGAACGAAGAGGCAGAATGCGCAAGCAGGGGATCAACCCGGTCCCCCCTTAAGTGCTATCAATCCTGGTGCTGGTCCTGTTGTCGTAACCCTCGGTCTAGTCTGATCTTAGATTGGGAATGAACTTTGTATGCTTACACATGGAATGAACTCCGTATGCCTAAACCAACCCACGAAACGAGCGTGCGGGCGCACAACCAATCGGAGAGGCAGAATGCACAAGTCAGGGACCGGCTCGGTCACCCCCTGCATGCTATCGATCCTGCTACCGCAACCCTTGGTCTGGTCTGATCTTAGACTGAGAATGAACTCCGTATGCCTAAGTCAACTAATGAAACGAGCGTGCGGGCGCTGAGCCGATCGGAGAGGCATAACGTGCAAGCCAGGGATCGGCCCGGTCCCCCACTGCGTACTGTCGATCCCATTGCCACAACCCTCGGTCCAGCTATGGCTTAGACATGGAATGAACTCCCTATGCCTAATGCAACCCACGAAATGGGTGTGCGGGTACTCAGCCAGCCGAAGAGGTAGAATGCGCTTACGGTCGATCCTACTGTCGCAACCCTTAATCCGATCTGATCTTAGACTTGGAATGAACTCCGTCTGCTTAGATTGGGGATGAACTCTGTATGCCTAAGTCAACCCACGAAATGAGCGTGCGGGCGCTCAGTCGACCGGAGAGGCATAATGCGTAAGCTGAGGATCAGCCCAGTCCCCCTCTGTATGCTGTCGATCCCGCTGTCGGTCCTGCTGCCACAACCCTCGGTTCGACTGGGGCTTAGACATGGAATGAACTTTGTATGACTAAGCCAACCAACGAAATGAGCATGCGGGTGCTCAGTCGGCTGGAGAGGTAGAATGCGTAAGCCGGGGATCGACTCGGTCCCACCCTGCATGCTGTCGATCCTGTTGCTGGTCCTACTATCGTAACCCTTGGTCCAGTCTAATCTTAGACTGGGAATTAACTCCGTATGCTTAGACATGGAATGAACTCCGTATGCCTAAGCCAACCCATGAAACGAGCGTGCGGGCGCTTAGCCGGTCGAAGAGATAGAATATGCAAGTCGGGGATCGACCGATCTCCCCTACGTGCTGGTGATCCTATTGTCGCAACCCTCAGTCCGATCTGATCTTAGACTGGGAATGAACTTTGTATGCCTAAGTCAACCCGCGAAATAAGCGTGCGAGCACTGAGCTGGCTGAAGAGGCATAATGCGCAAGTCGAGAATCAGCCCGATCCCCCTATATGTGCTGCCAGTCCCGCTGCCACAACCCTCGGTCTGACTGGGGCTTAGACATGGAATGAACTCCCTATGCCTGAGCCAACCCATGAAACGGGCGTGCGGGCACTCAACCGGCCGGAGAGGCAGAATGCGCAAATCAGGGATTGGCCTGGTCCCCCCTGTGTGCTGTCAATCCTGCTGTCGCAACCCTCGGTCTGATCTGATCTTAGACTGGGAATGAACTTCGTATGCTGAGACTGGGGATGAGCTCCGTATGCCTAAGTCAACCCACAAAATGAGTGTGCGGGCGCTCAGCCGACCAGAGAGGCAGGATGCGCAAGCCAGGGATCGAACGGGTGGTAGGTGGGTTCAAGCACATCTTCATATTTCTGCCATGCCAATGCCATTTTTATGGCTTGTAAATTCATACAATGGTCCCCTAAGCCTTCATGTGAAGTTTCGTGGCAAGACGACCCGTTTTCTATTTTTCACAATTTCTGAAACTTTTTACGATTTGAGATTTTTTAAAATTTTTTTAGAAAAGTTTTGTCCCCAAAATTGGTAGAGGTGATCCTTGTATTTTTGTTGGCATGCACAAAACAATTCAGCTAAAAACTCGAAGTGGAGAAGATTTTATGACCGTGTGAAAAAAGTGTCCCCATTTTAGACACTTTAATGGCTACTGGTAGCAAACCTATAAAATCTCAAATGCTCTTTAAGGGGGTGTGAGTTCTTGAGATTTGATGAGGGATAGGGGGCGAATATAAGGGCCAAGTACCAGCACCCATTGAACATCCTGTGCACACACCCCCCGGCCCCTAAATCGTCGAAACCCCTAATGCCACTGGTTAGTCTCTCCGACGATGCCCCGACGATGGTGCCCTGGGGGAAATAAATATGGCACCAGCACATGCCCGAGCCCAGTATGTGCACTATGGCTCAAACTCTTAGACTGGGAATGAACTCCGTACGCTTAGACATGGAATGAACTCCGTACGCCTAAGCCAACCCATGAAACGAGCGTGCAGACTTTCAATCGGTTGGAGAGGCAGAATGCGCAAGCCAAGAATCAACCCGATCCCCTCTGTATGCTACCGGTCTCACTACCACAACCCTCAGTCCGGTGGGGCTTAGACATGGAATGAACTCCCTATGCTTAAGCCAACCCACGAAACAGGTGTACGGGCACTCAACCGGCCGAAGAGGCAGAATGCGCAAGCCGGGGATCGACCTGGTCCTTCCTGCGTGCTGTCGATCTTGCTGCCGCAACCCTCGGTCCAGTTTGATCTTAGACTGGGAATGAACTCCGTATGCTTAGACTGGGGATGAACTCCGTATGCCTAAGTCAACCCACGAAACGAGCGTGCGGACGCTCAGCTGACCAGAGAGGCAGGATGCATAAGCTAGGGATCGAACGAGTGGTAGGTGGGTTCAAGCACATCTTCATATTTTCGCCTTACCAATGCAATTTTTATGGCTTGTAAATTCATACAATGGTCCCCTAAGCCTGCATGTGAAGTTTCGTGGCAAGACGACCCGTTTTCTATTTTTCATGATTTTTGAAACTTTTTGCGGTTCGAGATTTTTTAAAATTTTTTTAGAAAGAGTTTTGTTCCCAAATTTAGTAGAGGTGATCCTTTTATTTTGGTTGGCATTCACAAAAAACTTCATCCAAAAACTCGAGGTGGAGAAGATTTTGTGACCGTTTGAAAAAAGTGTCCCCATTTCGGACACTTTAATGGCTACTGGCAGCAAACCTATAAAATCTCAAATGCTCTTTAAGGGGGTGTGAGTTCTCAAGGTTTGTTGAGGGATAGGGGGCCAATATAAGGGCCAAGTACCAGCACCCATCGCACATCATGTGTGAACACCCCCTGGCCCCCCAATCGATGGAACCCCCAATGCCACTAGTTAGTCTCTCCGGTGATGCTCCGATGATGGTGCCTCGGGCGAAAAAAATGTCGAACCAGCACATGCCCAAGCCTAGTATGTTCACTGTAGCTCAAACTCTTAAACTGGGAATGAACTCCGTATCCTTAGACATGGAATGAATTTCGTATGCCTAAGCCAACCCACGAAACGAGTGTACGGGCGCTTAGCCGACCGGAGAGGCAGAATGCACCAATCGGGGATCGGCTCGGTCCCCCTCTTCGTGCTGCCGGTCACACTACCACAACCCTCGGTCTGGCTAGGTTTTAGTCATGGAATAACCTCCTTATGCCTAAGCCAACCTACGAAATGGGTGTGCGGGCGATCAACCGACCGGAGAGGTAGAATGCGCAAGCCGAGGATCAACCTGGTCCCCCCTACGTGCTGTCGATCCTGTTGCTGCAACCCTCGGTCCTATCTGATCTTAGACTGGGGATGAACTCTGTATGCCTAAGTCAACCCATGAAATGAGCATGCGGGCACTCAGTCTGCTGGAGAGGCTGAATGCACAGGTCGGGGATCAGCCCGGTCCCCCCCCGCAGGCAACCGATCCTGCTGCTGGTCCTACCATCACTACCCTTGGTCCAGTCTGATCTTATACTAGGAATGAACTCCGTATGCCTAAGCCAACCAACGAAACAAGCGTGCGGGCGCTCAGCCAACTGGAGATGTAGAATGCTCAAGTCGCGGATCAGCCCGTTCCCCCCTGTGTGCTACCGGTCTCGCTGCCACAACCCTCAGTCTGGCTGCCGCTTAGACATGGAACGAACTCCCTATGCCTAAGCCAACCCACGAAATGGGCGTGCGGGCACTCAGCCAGCCAGAGAGGTAGAATGTGCAAGGTGGGGATTGGCTCGGTCCTCCCTGCGTGCTGTCGATCCTGCTGCCACAACCCTCGATCCGGTCCGATTTTAGACTGTGAATGAACTTTGTATGCTTAGAATGGGGATGAACTCTGTATGCCTAAGTCAACCCCTAAAACGACTGTACGGGCGCTCAGTCCGTAGGAGAGGCATAATACGCAAGTCGGGGATTAGCCTGGTCCCCCTCTACGTGCTACCGATCCCGCTACCGGTCCTACTACCACAACCCTCGGTTTGACTGGGGCTCAGACAAGGAATGAACTCTGTATGCCTAAGTCAGCCCATTAAACGAGCGTAAGGGCGCAAAGTCAGCCAGAGAGGCATAATGCACAAGCCGGGGATCGGCCCGATCCCCCTCGCGTGCTACCAGTCCCACTGCCAGAACCCTCAGTCCGGTTGGGGCTTAGACATGGAATGAACTCCCTATGCCTAAGCCAACCCATGAAATGGGCGTGCAGGCGTTCAGCGGACTGGAGAGGTAGAATGCGCAAGTCGAGGATCGACCCGGTCCCCTCTGCGTGCTACCGATCCTGCTGTCGTAACCCTCGGTCTGGTTCAATCTTAGACGGGGAATGAACTTTGTATGCTTAGACTGGGGATGAACTTAGTATGCCTAAGTCAACCCACGAAATGAGCGTGCGGACGCTCAACCGACCAGACAAGCAAGATGCGCAAGTCGGGGATCGAACAGGTAGTCGGTGGGTTCAAGCACATCTTCATATTTCTACCATGCCAATGCCATTTTTATGGCTTGTAAATTCATACAATGGTCCCCTAAGCCTTCATGTGAAGTTTCGTGGCAAGACGACCTATTTTCTATTTTTCACGATTTTTGAAACTTTTTGCAGTTCAGGATTTTTTAAAATTTTTTTAGAAAGATTTTTGTCCCCAAAATCGGTAGAGGTGAGCCCTGTATTTTTTTTGGCATGCATAAAAAAATTCAGCTAAAAAGTCAAAGTGGAGAAGATTTTGTGACCGTTTGAAAAAAATGTCCCTATTCTAGACACTTTAATGGCTACTGGCAGCAAACCTATAAAATCTCAAATGCTCTTTAAGGGGGTGTGAATTCTCGAGGTTTCATGAGTGATAGGGGGCCAATATAAGAGCCAAGTACCAGCACCCATCGCACATCATGTGCGCACACCCCCCGGCCCCCCCAATCGACGGAACCCCCAATACCGCCGGTTAGGCTCTTCGACGATGCTCCAGTGATGGTGCCTCGAGCGAAACAAATGTGGAACCAGCACATGCCCTAGCCCAATATGTGCACCGTGGCTCAAACTCTTAGACTGGGAATGAACTCTGTACGCTTAGACATGGAATGAACTTCGTATGCCTAAGCCAACCCACGAAACGAGCGTGCGGGCGCTTAGCCAGCCGGAGAGGCAAAATGCTCAAGCCGGGGATCAACCCAATCCCCCCTACGTGTTGTCAGTCCCGCTGCTACAACCCTCAGTCCAGCTGGGGCTTAGACATGGAATGAACTCCCTATGCCTAAGCCAACCCACAAAATGGGCATACGGACGCTCAGCCGACCGAAGAGGCATAATGCGCTAGGCGGGGATCGACCCGGTCCCCCCTGTGTGTTGTTGATCCTACTACCACAACCCTCGGTCTGGTTCGATCTTAGACTGGGAATGAACTCCGAATGCTAAGATTGGGGATGAACTCCATATGCCTAAGTCAACCCATGAAACGAGCGTGCAGGTGCTTAGCCAGCCGGAGAGGCATAATGCGTAAGCCGGGGATCAGCCCAGTCCCCTTCTACGTGTTGCCGATCCCGCTATTGATCCTGCTGCCACAAACCTAGGTCCGGCTGGGGCTTAGACATGGAATGAACTCGCTATGCCTAAGCCAACCCACGAAACGGGTGTACGGGCACTCAACCGGCCGAAGAGGCAAAATGTGCAAGCCGGGGATCAGCCCGGTCCCCCCTACGTGTTGCCGATCCTGCTACCGTAACCCTCGATCCTATCCAATCTTAGACTGGGAATGAACTCCGTATGCTTAGACTGGGGATGAACTTCGTATGCCTAAGTCAACCCACGAAACGAGCGTGCGTACGCTCAGCCGACTAGAGAGGCAGGATGCGTAAGCTAGGGATCGAACGGGTGGTAGGTGGGTTCATGCTTATCTTCATATTTCTGCCATTCCAATGCCTTTTTTATGGCTTGTAAATTCATACAATGGTCCCCTAAGCCTTCATGTGAAGTTTCATGGCAAGATGACCTATTTTCTATTTTTCATGATTTTTAAAACTTTTACGGTTCGGGATTTTTTAAAATTCTTTTAGAAAGAGTTTTGGCCCCAAATTTGGTAGAGGAGATCGTTGTATTTTTGTTGGCATGTACAAAAAAATTCAGCTAAAAACTCAAAATGGAGAAGATTTTGTGACCGTTTGAAAAAAGTGTCCCCATTTCAGACACTTTAACGGCTACTGGTAGCAAACCTATAAAATCTCAAATGCTCTTTAAGGGGGTGTGAGTTCTTGAGGTTTGACAAGGGATAGGGGGCCAATATAAGGGCCAAGTACCAGCACCCATAGCACATCATGTGCGCACACCCCTCGGCCCCCCAATCGTCGGAACCCCCAATGCCACCGGTTAGGCTCTCCGACGATGCTCCGACGATGCTCCGGCGATGGTTCCCCGGGTGAAAAAAATGCAGCACCAGCACAGGCCTGAGCCCAGTATGTGCACCGTGGCTCAAACTCTTAGACTTGGAATCAACTCCGTATGTTTAGACATGGAATGAACTCCGTATGCCTAGGCTCACCCACGAAACGAGCGTGCGGGTGCTTAGCCGACCGGAGAGGCAGAATGTGCAAGCCAAGGATCAGCTCGGTCCCCCTCTACATGCTGCCGGTCCCGCTGCCACAACCCTCAGTCCAACTGGGGCTTAGACATTGAATGAACTTTCTATGCCTAAGCCAACCCACGAAACGGGCGTGCGGGCGCTCAGTCGGCCGGTGAGGCAGAATGTGCAAGCCGGGGATCAGCTCGATCCCCCCAGCATGCTATCGATCCTACTGCTGCAACCCTCGGTTCAGTCTAATCTTAGACTGGGAATGAACTTCGTATGCTTAGATTGGGGATTAACTCTGTATGCCTAATTCAACCCACGAAACGAGCGTGCGGGTGCTCAGTCGGTCAGAGGGGCAAAATGCGCAAGCCAGGGATCGACCTGGTCCCCCTTACGTGCTATCGATCCTGCTACTGGTCCTACTATCACAACCCTCGGTCTGGTCTGATCTTAGACTGGGAATGAACTTCGTATGCTTAGACATGGAATGAACTCCGTATGCCTAAGCCAACCCACGAAACGAGCGTGCGAGCGCTCAGCCGACTGGAGACCCTTGCGTACTGTCAATCCTGCTGTCGTAACCCTCGGTCCGGTCTGATCTTAGACTATGAATGAACTCCGTATGCCTAATTCAACCCACGAAACGAGCATTCGGGAGCTGAGCCGATCGGAGAGGCATAATGTGTAAGCTGGGGATAGGCCTGGTCCCCCTCTACGTGCTGCCGGTCCCGCTGCCACAACCCTCGATCCGACTGGGGATAGACATGGAATGAACTCCCTACGCCTAAGCCAACCCGCGAAATGGGCATGCGGGCGCTCAGCCGGTCGGAGAGGCAGAATGTACAAGCTAGGGATCAACCCAGTTCCTCCTGCGTGCTATCAATCCTGCTGTTGCAACCCTCGGTCCAGTTCGATCTTAGACAGGGAATGAACTCTTTACGCTTAGATTGGGGATGAACTCTGTATGCCTAAGTCAACCCACAAAATGAGCGTACGGGCGTTCAGCCCACTAGAGAGGCCGGTCGAAGAGGCATAATGTGTATACCGAGGATTAGCCCGATCTCCTTCTGCGTGCTGCCGATCCCGCTGTCGGTCCTGCTACCACAACCCTCGATCCGACTGGAGCTTAGACATGAATGAACTCCCTATGACGAAACCAACCCATGAAACGGGCGTGCGGGTGCTCAATCAATCGGAGAGGCAGAATGCACAAGCCGGGGATCGACTCGATCCCCCCTTCGTGCTACCGATCCTACTGCCTCAACCCTCGGTCCGGTCCGATCTTAGACTGGGAACGAACTCCGTATGCTTAGACTGGGGATAAACTCCGTATGCCTAAGTCAACCCATGAAACGAGCGTGCGGGCGCTCAACCGGTCAGAGAGGCCAGTCGGAGATGCATAAGGCGCATGTCGGGGATCAGCTCGATCACCCTTTGCGTGCTATCGATCCTGCTGCCGGTCCTGCTACCACAACCCTTGGTCCGGCTGGTGCTTAGACATGGAATGAACTTCGTATGCCTAAGCCAACCTACAAAATGAGCGTACGGGCGCTCAGCAAGTTGGAAAGGCAGAATGCGTAAATCGAGGATCAGCCCGATCCCCTCCTGTGTTCTATCGATCCTGCTGCTAGTCCTACTGTCGCAACACTCCTTCGGTCTGATCATAGACTGGGAATGAACTCCGTATGCTTAGACATTGAATGAACTCGGTATGCCTAAGCCAACCCACGAAACGAGCATGCGGGTGCTCAGCCAGCCGAACATGTAGAATGCACAAGTTGGGGACCGACCCGATCCTCCCTGTGTGCTATCGATCCTACTGTCATAACCCTCAGTCTGATCCGATCTTAGACTGGGAATGAACTCCGTATGCCTAACTCAACCCATGAAATGAGCGTGCAAGCACTGAGCCGATCGGAGAGGCGTAATACGTAAGCCGGGGATTGACTCGGTCCCCCTCTGTGTGCTGTCGGTCTCGCTGCCACAACCCTCAGTCTAACTGGGGCTTAGACATGGAATGAACCCCTTATGGCTAAGCCAACCCACAAAATGGGCGTGCAGGTGCTCAACCGGTCAGAGAGGCAGAATGCGCAAGTCGGGGATCGACCCGGTCCCCCCTGCGTGCTGTCGATCCTGCTACCTCAACCCTCGGTCCGATCTGATCTTAGACTGGGAATGAACTCTGTATGGTTAGATTGGGGATGAACTCCATTTGCCTAAGTCAACCCACGAAACGAGCGTGAGGGTGCTCAGCCGACCAGAGAGGCAGGATGCGCAAATCGGGAATCGAACGGGTGGTAGGTGGGTTCAAGCATATCTTCATATTTCTGCCATGCCAATGCCATTTTTATGGCTTGTAAATTCATACAATGGTCCCCTAAGCCTTCATGTGAAGTTTCGTGGCAAGACGACCCGTTTTCTATTTTTCATGATTTTTGAAACTTTTTACGGTTCAGGATTTTTTTAAATTTTTTTAGAAAGAGTTTTGTCCCCAAATCCGGTAGAGGTGATCCTTGTATTTTTGTTGGCATGCACAAAAAAATTCAGCTAAAAATTCAAAGTGGAGAAGATTTTGTGATCGTTTGAAAAAAGTGTCCCCATTTTAGACACTTTAATGGCTACCGATAGCAAACATATAAAATCTCAAATGCTCTTTAAGGGGGTGTGAGTTCTCTAGGTTTGATGAGGGATAGGGGGCCAATATAAGGGCCAAATACCAGCACCCATCACACATCATGTGCGCACAACCCCGGCCCCCCTAATCGTCGGAACCCTCAATGCCATCGGTTAGGCTATCTGACAATGGTGCCTCAGGCGAAAAAAATGCGGCACCAGCACATGCCCTAGCCCAGCATGTGCACCGTGGCTCAAAATATTAGACTGGGAATGAACTCCATATGCTTAGACATAGAATGAACTTCGTATGCCTAACCCAACCCACGGAACGAGTGTGTGAGCTCTCAACCGATCGGAGAGGCAGAATGCATAAGTCGGGGATCAGCCTGATCTCCCCCTGCATGTTGTCAGTCCTACTGCCACAACCCTCAGTCCATTCCAATCTTAGATTGGGAATGAACTCTGTATGCATAAGTCAACCCACGAAACAAGTGTGCGGGCATTGAGCCAATCGAAGAGGCATAATGCGTAAGTCGGGGATCGACTCGGTCCCCCTCTGCGTGCTACCGGTCCCGCTCCCACAACCCTCGGTCTGGCTGGGGCTTAGACATGGAATGAACTCCCTATGCCTAAGCCAACCCATGAAACGGGCATGCGGGAGCTCAGTCGACCGGAGAGGTAGAATACACAAGCTGGGGATTGGCTCGATCCCCCTGCATGCTATCGATCTTGCTGCCGCAACCCTCCGTCCTCTCCGATCATAGTCTGGGAATCAACTCCGTATGTGTATACTAGGGATGAACTCCGTATGCCTAAGTCAACCCATGAAACGAGCATGCAGGTGCTTAATTGGCCGGAGAGGCATAATGCACCAGTCGGGGATCAGCCCGATCCCCCTCTGCGTGCTGCCGATCCCGTTGCCAGTCTTGCTGCCACAACCCTCAGTCCGACTGGGGCTTAGACATGGAATAACTCCGTATGCCTAAGCCAACCCACAAAACGAACGTGTGGGCGCTCAGCCGGTCGGAGAGGTAGAATGCGTAAGCCGGGGATCGACTCGGTCCCCCCTGTGTGCTACCGATCCTGCTGCTGGTCCTGCTACCGTAACCCTCGGTCCGGTCTGATCTTAGACTGGGAATGAACTCCATATGCTTAGACATGGAATAAACTCCGTATGCCTAAGCCAACCCATGAAACGAGCGTGCGGGTGCTCAGCCAGCTAGAGAGGTAGAATGCGTAAGTCGGGGACTGGCCCGGTCCCTCTCGCGTGCTGTCGATCCTACTATGACAACCCTCAGTCTGGTCCAATCTTAGACTGGAATGAACTCTGTATGCCTAAGTCAAACCACGAAATGAGCATGCAGGTGCTCAGTCGGTTGGAGAGGCAGAATGCGCAAGCCGAGGATCAGCCTGATCCTCTCCTGCGTGCTATCGATCCCGCTGTTGGTCCTGCTACCGTAACCCTCGGTCCGGTCTGATCTTTGACTGGGAATGAACTTCGTATGCTTAGACATGGAATGAACTCCGTATGCCTAAGCCAACCCACGAAATGAGCGTGCGGGCGCAAGCCGGGGACTGGCCCGGTCCCCCCTGCGTGCTATCGATGCTGCAGCTGTAACCCTCAGTCCGATTCGATCTTAGACTGGGAATGGACTCCGTATGCATAAGTCAACCCATGAAAGGAGCATATCGGCGCTGAGCCGGCCGAAGAGGCATAATGCGCAAGATGGGGATCGACCCGATCCCCCTCTACGTGCTACCAGTCCCGCTGCTACAACCCTCGATCTAACTGTGGCTTAGACATGGAATGAACTCCCTAAGCCTAAGCCAACCCATGAAATGGGCATACGGGTGCTCAACCGGTCGGAAAGGCAGAATGCGCAAGTCGGGGATCGGCCTGGTGCCCCCTGTGTGCTGCCGATCCTGTTGCCGTAATGCTCGGTCTGATCCGATCTTAAATTGGGAATGAACTCCATATGCTTAGACTGGGAATGAACTCCATATGCTTAGACTGGGGATGAACTCCATATGCCTAAGTCAACCCACGAAATGAGCGTGCGGGCGCTCAATCGACCAGAGAGGCAGGATGCGCAAGCCGGGGATCGAACGAGTGGTAGGTGGGTTCAAGCACATCTTCATATTTCTGCCATGCCAATGCCATTTTTATGGCTTGTAAATTCATTCAATGGTCCCCTAAGCCTTCATGTGAAGTTTCGTGGCAAGACGACCCGTTTTCTATTTTTCACGATTTTTGAAACTTTTTGCTGTTCAGGATTTTTAAAACTTTTTTGGAAAGTGTTTTGTCCCCAAATTTGGTATAGGTGATCCTTTTATTTTTGTTGGCATGCATAAAAAAATTCAGCTAAAAACTCGAAGTGGAGAAGATTTTGTGATCCTTTGAAAAAAGTTTCCCCATTTCAGACACTTTAACGGTACTTGCAGCAAACTTATAAAATCTCAAATGCTCTTTAAGGGGGTGTGAGTTCTCGAGGTTTGATGAGGGATAGGGGGCCAATATAAGGGCCAAGTTTCATGCCTTGGGCGGGCACGCCAGGCACATTAGGTGCCCCAGCAAGCGAGCCAGAGGTTGAGGCTCGCAGACCAGGCGTGTTTACGGGTATCTGCGCACAAAGCCTAGTGTGCTACCGATCATGCTACCACAACCCTCGGTCTGATCCGATCTTAGACTGGGAATGAACTCCGTATGCTTAGATTGGGGATGAACTTCGTATGCCTAAGTCAACCCATGAAACGAGCATACGGGTGCTCTGCCGGCCGGAAAGGTCGGTCGGAGAGGCATAATGCGCAAGCTGGGGATCAGCCCGATCCCCTCTACATGCTGCCGATCTCGTTGTAGATCCTGTTGCCACAACCCTCGATCTGGCTGGGGCTTAGACATGGAATAAACTCCGTATGCTTAAGTCAACCCACAAAACGAACATGCGGGCGCTTAGCCGATCGAAGAGGCAAAATGCGCAAGCCGAGGATCGGCCTGGTCCCTCTTACATGCTGTCGATCCTGCTACTGGTCCTATTGTCGCAACCCTCGATCCGATCCAATCTTAGACTAGGAATGAACTCTGTATGCTTAGACATGGAATGGACTCCGTATGCCTAAGCCAACCCATGAAATTAGCGTACGGGCGCTCAGCCGGCCGGAGAGGCAGAATGCGCAAGTCAGGGATCGATCCAGTCCCCCCCTACGAGCTGTCGATCCTGCTACCACAACCCTTGGTCCGGTCTGATCTTAGACTAGGAATGAACTCCGTATGCCTAAGTCAACCCACAAAACGAGCGTACGGGGGTTGAGCCGGTTGGAGAGGCATAATGCACAAGCCAGGGATCAACTCGATCCCCCTCTACGTACTGTCGGTCCCGCTGCCACAACCCTCGATTCGGTTGGGGCTTACAAATGGAATGAACTCCTTATGCCTAAGCCAACCCACGAAACGAGCGTGTGGGTGCTCAACCGGTCGGAGAGGTAGAATGCACAAGCCAGGGATTGGCTCGGTCCCTCCTGTGTGCTATCGATCCTACTGCCACAACCCTCGGTCCGATCCAATCTTAGACTGGGAATGAACTCCGTATGCTTAGAATGGGGATGAACTCTGTATGCCTAAGTCCACCCACGAAACAAGCGTGCAGGCACTCAGTCGACCAGAAAGGCAGGATACGCAAGCCGGGGATCGAACGGGTGGTAGGTGGGTTCAAGCACATCTTCATATTTCTACCATGCCAATGCCATTTTTATGTCTTGTAAATTCGTACAATGGTCCCCTATCCGTTCATGTGAAGTTTCGTGGCAAGACGACTCGTTTTCTATTTTTCATGATTTTCAAAACATTTTACGGTTTGAGATTTTTTTAAAAATCTTTTAGAAAGAGTTTTGTCCCCAAATTTGGTAGAGGTGATCCTTGTATTTTTTTGGGCATGTACAAAAAAATTCAGCTAAAAACGTGAAGTGGAGAAGATTTTGTGACCGTTTGAAAAAAGTGTCCCCATTTCAGACACTTTAATTGCTACTGGTAGCAAACCTATAAAATCTCAAATGCTCTTTAAGCGGGTGTGAGTTCTCAAGGTTTGATGAGGGATAGGGGGCCAATATAAGGGCCAAGTGTCACACCCTGGGCGAGAGTGCCAGGCACATCAGGCGCACCAGTAGGCGAGCCAGAGGTTGAGACCTACAGATCAGGCATGCTGGTGGGTATATACGTGCAAAGCCTAGCAAACAAGTTCAGAATGCCCGTCTAACTTGTAGGCCAGCCCGTGAGACCAAGGCCTGGCATACAAGCTGCCCGCACCACATCCAAAAAGGCCCAAGGTGCTGGACACGGAAGGGAAACTTCTGGAAGCAGGCAGGATCAGCAGCAGAATCCTGGCAGATTTGGTTGACCCTGAAAATCGGGATTTAGCATCCTGATTGATTGTAATCTGTATAATCCCATGATTTTAGCCTTTATTCAAGGGATATTGCCTTTAAGTGTAAGCTGGAGCCTCAACTACAAATAGAGGGTTGCTCCTCCCTCATTTGTACACCATCAAACACTTATGTTTCAGTGAATACAAGAGCATTTCCAGAATTCTACCTTCTTATCCTATTTCTCTTTAACTTGCGTAATCAGCCTTTTCTATTCTTCTAGTGCTCATACGCCTGGGTTTTAGGCTGACTTAGGCATAAAGGAAGAGATTCCAAGCCTAAGGCCACACAGTTTCTGAGTCTAAGGTCGGAGCCCATGACAATTGGTATCAGAGCAAGTTCGATTCTGTGTGTTTGTGTTGTGCAGGTTAGAGGAGATGGCATCTCAAAGTGACGCTGCTAACCAACAACTAGAGGCCTAGGAGCATGGGCATGGAAGAGGGAGGACAGCCAGTTCTAGAGATATCTGGTCTACCATGGACGGTAGGCTGGCCAAGGTGGAGGTGACCATGGGCGACATGGGGGAAAAGCTCGAAGGGGTAGAGACTCACATTGCATCACTAGACTCCATGGGGAGGAGATCCAAAGTGAGCTGCAAGCTGCTCTCAACAAAGGCTTGGACGTGTTCACCCAAAAGAATCAGACCTTAGAGGCTGAAATGTTAACCTTGTGCGATGGCATGGAGGCCATGCACCAGTGGATGGAGGAGCTTACCAGTGAGCTCGTTGCTTGCAAGACTGCCATTGGGAATGGCATGTTTGCTGGAGTGTCCAAGTCCAGATTGGATGTCCCCAAGCCTAAGGAGTTCAAGGGGACTAGGGTGGCCAAGGAAGTAGACTACCTTTGGGGTATGGAGCAGTACTTCCAGGCCATGGGCATGCAAGACGAGGCGATAAAGGTAAGCACCGCTGCTATGTATCTCACTGATGTAGCCTTATTGTGGTAGAGGCACAAGTGTGATGATGTCAGGCATGGGAGTGCCAAGATTGGAACCTGGGCAGAGTTCCAAAAGGAGTTCAGAGAACAATTTTACCCGGAGTATGCCGATGATGAGGCACGGGCAAAGTTGCGCAGGTTGAGCCAGCAAGGGGACATAAGGGAGTATGTCCAAAAATTCTCTGAACTGATGCTACAGATCTCAGATCTAGGTGAGAAGGACACCTTATTTGCTTTCATGGATGGGCTGAAGCCGTGGGTGGAGCATGAGCTACAAAGGAGAGGAGTTCATGACTTGGCTAAAGCCATGACTACTGCCGAGGCCTTGATAGAGTTCAAGCCTCTGAACAAGTTTGAGTCTACCAAGCCCAAAGGTAAGGGCAGGGACAATAGGGACCGAAAGAAGCAGTCCAAGGGGAAGGACCGTGACAAAGAGTCCAAGGACAGAGACCGAGACCGTTCAACCAAGGATGGTGAGAGGAAGCCACTGGTAGGCAAGTGGAAAGCAAAGGGGGACAGAGAGCCACCAGCATGCTACCTATGTGGAGGGAGCCACATAGCGTAATTGCTACAAAAGGGCAAGCTGGCTGCTGTAGACAAGGAGTCTGACGAGGAGCCAGAGTCAGGGGCAGTAAAGCTTGGGTCATTGGTGCTCAATGCTGTCCAGAGTAAGGGGAGCCGCAAGCCAAAGGGCTTGATGTTTGCAGATCTGAAGGTTGCGTGTCAGAAGGTGAGTGCACTAGTGCACACAGGTGCCTCACATCTTTTTATTTCAGGTGATAGAGCCGGGAAGCTCAGACTAAAGGTGCAGAAAGGGACTGGTACCATCAAAATGGTGAACTCCAATGAAGTTCCAGCCATTGGAGTAACGCGGGGAGTGGAGTTGCAGCTTGGAGATTGGAAAGGCAAGGAGACCATTGAGGTAATACCCCTTGACGACTATGAGTTTATGATTGGGTTGGATTTCCTTATTCGGATTAACGCCTTCCTTGTGCCTTTTACCGATTGTGTTTGCATCTTGGATGCACGGTGCCAATACCTAGTGCCATTGAGGAGAGGGTCTGGAGTTGGGTCGCGGGTGGTGTCAGCCATCCAATTTGCCAAGGCGGTAAGCAGACAAGAAGACACCTTCTTGGTAGCCCTGAAATATGATGAGCCAAGGGAGAAAGAGATGAGTCACCCTTGGAGGTGCTAAAGGTGCTGAAGACCTTTAGTGATGTGATGCCCGCAAAGTTACCTAGCAAGCTACCACCTAAGAGGGAGGTGGACCACAAGATCGAGCTGGTGTTTGAGGCCAAGCCACAGCTCAAAGAGTTAGTTGATACTTGCTTAATCAAGCCATCGAAGGCACCCTATGGTGCACCGGTTCTATTTCAGCACAAGCATGATGGGTCGTTATGGCTATGCATAGACTACTGGGCTTTGAACAAGCTGACCATCAAGAACAAGTACCCCATCCCACTCATTGCGGACTTGTTCAATCAACTTAGGAGTGCAAGGTGGTTCACCAAGCTGGATTTGAGGTTAGGCTACTATCAAGGCAGGATCACAGAGGGAGATGAGCTAAAGACAGCATGTGTCACTCGGTATGGTTCGTATGAGTTCTTGGTGATGCCTTTTGGACTCATGAACACCCTAGCAACATTCTGCACCCTTATGAATAAGGTACTTCAGTAATTCCTTGGTCAGTTTGTTGTGGTTTATTTGGATGACATTGTGATCTACAGCCAGACTTTGGGAGAGCATGTAGACCACTTGAGACAGGTGTTCGAGGTGTTAGGGGCGCACGAGCTATTTGTCATGAGGGAGAAGTGCTCATTCGCCCAGCAGGAGATCCCGTTCCTTGGCTACATAGTGGGAGGTGGTAGGATAAGCATGTATGAAGGCAAGATACACGCCATCCTGGAGTGGCAACCGCCAGCCAAGGTCACTGAGTTGAGATCATTCCTTGGGCAGGTCAACTACTACAGGCACTTCATCAAAGGTCACTCAGCAATAGCCATTACATTGACTGACTTGCTCAAGAAAGGGAAAGCATGGGAGTGGAGCGCAGGATGCTAGGAAGCCTTTGACAGGTTGAAGTGGGCTGTGACCGAGGAGCCAGTCTTGGCCTTGCCAGACCATGCCAAGCCGTATGAGGTGCATATGGATGCATCAGACTTTGCCATAGGGGGCGTGTTGATGCAGGAGGGACGTCCAGTCACGTTCGAGAGCAAGAAGTACACGGTCCAAGAAAAAGAGATGACTGCAGTGGTGCACTGCTTGCGCACTTGGTGCCATTACCTGTTGGGGTCGAGGTTCATGGTTAGGACGGGCAATGTGGTGACCAGCTACTTCCAAACGCAGAAGAAGCTATCCCCCAAGTAGGCGAGATGGCAAGATTTTCTTATGGAATTTGATTTCCAAATGGAGTACAAGCCGGGGCGGGCGAACCTAGTGGCAGACGCCCTGAGCAGGAAGGCTAACCTTGCTGCCATTAGTCAACTAGAGGGGTCACTGGTGCCATGCATCAAGGAGGGACTTACGCATGATCCTACAGCCAAGGCTTTGATGGAGTACGCCCAGCAAGGTAAGACTAGGCGATTTTGATTACAGGATGGCTTGCTGTACACTAGGGGCAGTAGACTGTTTGTGCCGCAGCATGGGTAGCTCCACAAGGAAGTTTTGCAAGAATGCCATGATTCAAGGTGGGCTGGACACCTCGGAGTGAGCCGTACCTTGGCGTTGATTGAGGACCGGTACTACTGGCTGCACATGAGGGACGATATGGAGGCCTATGTGAAGACTTGTCTTCTATGCCAACAGGACAAGATGGAGCTCAAGAAACCAGGTGGTCTCTTTGAGCCATTGCCAGTGCCAGAGTGACCATGAGAGAGTGTTTCTTTGGACTTTATAGTTGGTCTACCCAAAGCAGAAGGGTTTGGAAGCATCATGGTAGTAGTGGACAGGTTTTCCAAGTATTGAATCTTCATTCCAGCAACCAAGGAGTGCCCAGCCGAGGAGGCAGCTCGATTGTTGCTGAAGAACATGGTTAAGTACTAGGGAGTGCCGAGGACCATTGTTAGTGATCGGGATGGGCATTTCACGGGCAGGTTCTGGATTGAGTTGTTCAAGCTGTTGGGGTCAAACTTGAACTTTTCCACCAACATGCATCTGCAGACCGATGGGTAGACAGAACGAGTGAATGGACTATTAGAGGTCTACCTCAGGCACTATGTGAGTGCCACACAAAGGGACTGGCCAAAGCTGCTAGATATTGCATAGTTTTTCTACAACTTGCAAAGGAACGAGGCAATGAACCAGAGCCCATTTGAGGTTGTGACAGGGCAACAACCACTAACACCCAGTTCGATTGCTGTAGGTTATACAGGGTTGAATCCAGCAGCATACAAGTTTGCCAAGGCATGGCAAGAGCAACCTAACTTGGCCAGAGTTTGTCTAAACAAGGCGGCCAAGAGGTCGAAGAAGTGGGCAGACCAGAATAGGCGGGACGTGCAGTTCCAGGTTAGAGACTTGGTGTTAGTGAAGCTACATCCCATTGTGTACCATAGGGGGCTACACAAAGGCCTAGTCTAGAGGTATGAGGGACCTTTTCGAGTAGTCAAGAGGGTAGGCAAGGTTGCCTACAAGCTGGATATGCCACCCAAGCCGAGGGTACACCCGATGTTCCATGTGAGCATGCTCAAGCCATTCCATGAGGATGAGGGAGATCCAGGATGGGCAGAGTCAAAGTGTGCACCATTAGGAGCAAGGGCCTCATATGAGAAGGAGGTCCACAGCATCATAGCTGACCGAGCGATGAGACGGAAGAACTATCAGCCAAGACAAGAGTACTTGGTGTGTTGGAAGGGACTATCAGATAGTGAAGCGAGCTAGGAACTAGCATATGACTTATCGTAGTTCGGGGACCATATCAGGCAGCACCATGCAGAAGACGTAATGAGGGCATTGCGCAATTAGGTGGGGGAGAATGTCACACCTTAGGTGGGTGCGCCAGGCACATTAGCCGCACCAGCAGGTGAGCCAGAGGTTGAGGCCCGCAGACCAGGCGTGCTGGCGGGTATCTGTGCTCAAAGCCTAGTAAACGAGTTCAGAATGCCCGCCCAACTTGCAGGATAGCCCGTGAGACCAAGGCCTGGCATACAAGCTACCCGTACCACATCCAGAAGGGCCCAAGGTGCTGGACATCCAAGGGAAGCTTCTGGAAGCAGGCAGGATCAGTAGTAGCATCCTGGCAAATTTGGTTGACCCTAAAAATTAGGAGTTAGCATCCTGATTGATTGTAATTTGTATAATCCCATGATTTTAGCCTTTATTCTAGGGATATTGCCATTAAGTGTAAGTTAAAGCCTTAACTATAAATAGAGGGCTGCTCCTCCCTCATTTGTACACCATCAAACACTTTTGTTTCAGTGAATACAAGAGCATTTCCAAAATTTTGCCTTCTTATCTTGTTTCTCTTTAACTTCCATAATCAGCCTTTCCTGTTGTTCTAGTGCCCATACGCATGTGTTTTAGGCTGACTTAGGCATAAAGGACGAGATTCTTGAGTCTAAGGTCAGAGCCAGTGACACAAGTACCAGCACCCATCGCACATCATGTGCGCACACCCCTTCGGCCCCCCCAATCGTCGAAACCCCCAATGCCACCGGTTAGGCTCTCCGATGATGCTCCGATGATGGTGCCCCGAGCGAAAAAAATGTGGCACCAGCACATGCCTGAGCCTAGCATGTGCACCGTGGCTCAAAATCTTAGACTGAGAATGAACTCCGTATGCTTAGACATGGAATGAACTCCATATGCCTAAGCCAACCCAAGAAAAGAGCGTGCGGGCGCTCAGCCAGCTGGAGAGGTAGAATGCTCAAGCTGGGGATCGACGTGATCCCCCCTGTGTGCTGTCGATCTTGCTGTCACAACCCTTGGTCTGATTCGATCTTAGACTGGGAATGAACTCCGTATGCATAAGTCAACCCATGAAACAAGCGTGTGGGCACCGAGCTGGCCGAAGAGGCATAATGCGCAAGATGGGGATTAGCCCAGTCCCCCTCTGCGTGCTGCCGGTCCCGCTGCCATAACCCTCGGTCCGGTTGGGGCTTAGACATGGAATGAACTCCCTATGCCTAAGCCAACCCACGAAACGGGCGTACGGGTGCTCAGCCGGCCGAAGAGGTAGAACGCATAAGCTGAGGATCGGCTCGATCCCCCCTACGTGCTGCCGATCCTGCAGCCGCAACCCTCGGTCTGGTTCCATCTTAGACTGGGAATGAACTCCGTATGCTTAGACTAGGGATGAACTCCATTTACCTAAGCCAACCCACGAAACAAGCATGTGGGCGCTTAACCGACTGGAGAGGTCGACCGGAGATGCATAATGCACAAGCCAGGGATCAACCCCATCCTCCTATGCATGCTGTCGATCCTGCTGCCACAACCCTCGGTCCGACTAGGGCTTGGACATGGAAAGAACTTCGTATACCTAAGCCAACCCACGAAACGAGCGTACGGGCGCTCAGCTGGCCGGAGAGGCAGAATGCGCAAGTCAGGGATCGATCCGATCCCCCCTGCGTGCTGTCGATCCTACTGCTGGTCCTGCTGCCGTAACCCTCGATCCGGTCCAATCTTAGACTTGGAATGAACTCCGTATCCGTATGCTTAGACATGGAATAAACTTCGTATGCCTTAGCCAACCCACGAAACAAACGTGCGGGCACTCAGTCAGCCGGAGAGGCAGAATGCGCAAGTCAGTGACTGGCCCGATCCCCCCCTGCGTGCTGTTGATCCTGCTACCGCAACTCTCGATCCGCTCCGATCTTAAACTGGGAATGAACTCCGTATGCCTAAGTCAACCCACGAAACGAGCGTTCGGGCATTGAGCCGGTCGAAGAGGTATAATGCGCAAGCCGAGGATCGGCCCGGTCCCCCTCGGCGTGCTGCCGGTCTCGCTGCCACAACACTCGGTCCGACTGGGGCTTAGACATGGAATGAACTCCCTATGCCTAAGCCAACCCACGAAAAGGGCGTGCGGGCGCTCAGTCGGCTAGAAAGGCAAAATTCACAAGCCGGGGATCGACCCGGTCCCTCCTGCGTGCTATCGATCCTGCTGTCGCAACACTCGATCTGGTCCGATCTTAGACTGGGAATGAACTCCGTATGCTTAGACTGGGGATGAACTCTGTATGCCTAAGTCAACCCACCAAACAAGCGTACGGGCATTCAGTCGGTCAAAAATGCATAATGCACAAGCCGGGGATCAGTCCAGTCGCCCTCTACGTACTATCGATCCCGCTGCCGGTCCTACTACCACAACCCTTGGTCCGGCTGGGGTTTAGACATGGAATGAACTCTGTATGCCTAAGCCAACCCACGAAACGAGCGTGCGCATGCTCAGCCAGCCGAAGAAGTAGAATACGCAAGATGGGGATCGGCTTGGTCCCCCCTGCATGCTGTCGATCCTACTGCTGGTCCTGCTACTGCAACCCTCGGTCTGGTCTGATGTTAGACTGGGAACGAACTCCGTATGCTTAGAAATGGAATGAACTCCGTATGCCTAAGCCAACCCACGAAATGAGCGTACGGGCGCTCAGCCGGTCGAAAAGGTAGAATGCGCAAGCCAGGGACCGGCACGATCCCCCCTGCGTGCTGTCGATCCTGCTACCGCAACCCTCGGTCCGATCTGATCTTAGATTGGGAATGAACTCCGTATGCCTAAGTCAACCCACGAAACGAGCGTGCGGGCACTGAACTGGCCGGAGAGGCATAATGCGCAAGCCGAGGATTGACCCGATCCCACTCTGCATGCTGTCGGTCCTGCTGCCACAACCCTCAGTCCGGCTGGGGCTTAGACACGGAATGAACTCCCTACCCCTAAGCCAAATCGTGAAACGGGCATGCGGGTGGTCAGTCGGTCGAAGAGGTAGAATGCGCGAGTCGAGGATCAGCCCGATCCCCCCAGCATGCTGTCAATCCTACTGCCCCAACCCTCAGTCCGGTCTGATCTTAGACTAGGAATGAACTCCATATGCTTACACTAGGGATGAACTTTGTATGCCTAAGTCAACCCACGAAATGAGCATGCGAGCGCTCAGCTGGCCGGAGAGACTGGCCGGATAGGCATAATGCGCAAGCTGTGGATCAGCCCGGTCCCTCTCTGTGTGCTGTCGATCGCGCTACCGATCCTGCTCCCACAACCCTCGGTTCGAGGGCTTAGACATGGAATGAAGTCCGTATACCAGCACCCATCGTACATGACATGCGCACACCCCCCCAATCGTCGAAACTCCCAATGCCGCCGGTTAGGCTCTCCGATGATGCTCTGACGATGGTGCCCTAGGCGAAAAAAATATGGCACCAGCACATGCCCGAGCCCAGCATGTGCACCATGGTTCAAAATCTTAGACTGGGAATGAACTCCATATGCTTAGACATTGAATGAACTCCGTATGCCTAAGCCAACCCAGGAAACGAGCGTGCGGGCGCTCAGTTGATCGGAGAGGCAGAATGCACAAGCCGGGGATCGGTCTGACCCTCCCTACGTGCTGTCAATCCTGCTACCGTAATCCTCGATCTGGTTTAATCTTAGACTGAGAATGAACTCCGTATGCATAAGTCAACCCACAAAATAAGCGTGCGGGCGTTGAGCCAGCTGAAGAGGCATAATGCGCAAGCCGAAGATCGGCCCGGTCCCCCTCTGCATGCTGTCGGTCCCATTGCCACAACCCTCAGTCCGGTTGCAGCTTAGATATGGAATGAATTCCCTATGCCTAGGCCAACCCACGAAACGGGCATGCGGGTGCTCAGCCGGCCAGAGAGGCAGAATGCGCAAGTCGAGGATCGACTCGGTCCCCCTTGCGTGCTGCCGATCCTGCAGCCACAACCCTTGGTCCGATCTGATCTTAGGCTGGGAATGAACTCCATATGCTTAGACTGGGGATGAACTCCGTACGCCTAAGTCAACCCACGAAACGAGCGTACGGGCGCTTAGCCGGTCGAAGAGGCAGAATGCGCAAGTCGAGGATCAACCCGGTCCCCCTCTGCGTGCTGCCAATCCCGCTACCAATCCTACTGCCATAACCCTCGGTTTGACTAGGGCTTAGACATGGAATGAACTCCGTATGCCTAAGCCAACCCACATAATGAGCGAACGGGTGCTCAGCCGGCCAAAGAGGCAGAATAAACAAGCCAGGGATCGACCCGATCCCCCCTACGTGCTGTCGATCCTGCTGCTGGTCCTGCTGTTGGAACCCTCGGTTCGGTCTGATCTTAGATTGGGAATGAACTCTGTATGCTTAGACATGGAATGAACTCTGTATGCCTAAGCCAACCCACGAAACGAGCGTGTCGACACTCAGCCGATCGGAGAGGCAGAATGCGCAAGTCAGGGATCGGCCTGATCCCCCTCAACGTGCTGTCAATCCTGCTACCACAACCCTCGGTCCGGTCTGATCTTAGACTAGGAATGAACTCCGTATGCCTAAGTCAACCCATGAAATGAGAGTGCGGGTGCTGAGTCAGTGGAGAGGCATAATGCGCAAGTCGGGGATCGACCCAGTCCCCCTCTGCGTGCTACCGATCCCGCTGCCACAACCCTCGGTCCGGTTGGGGCTTAGACATGAAATGAACTCCCTATGCCTAAGCCAACCCACGAAACGGGCGTGCGGGCGCTCAGTCGGTCGAAGAGGCAGAATGCACAAGCCGGGGATCGACCCAGTCCCTCCTACATACTGTCGATCCTACTGCTGCAACCCTCGGTTCGATCCGATCTTAGACTGGAAATGAACTTCGTATGCTTAGATTGGGGATAAACTCCATATGCCTAAGTCAACCCATGAAACGAACATGCGAGCGCTCAGCCGACCAGAGAGGCAGGATGCGCAAGTCGGGGATCGAATGGGTGGTAGGTGGGTTCAAGCACATCTTCATATTTCTGCCATGCCAATGCCATTTTTATGGCTTGTAAATTCATACAATGTACCCCTAAGCCTTCATGTGAACTTTCATGGCAAGACGACCCATTTTCTATTTTTCATGATTTTCAAAACTTTTTACGGTTCAAGATTTTTTAAAATGTTTTTAGAAAGAGTTTTATCCCCAAATTTTGTAGAGGTGATCCTTGTATTTTTTTTTGGTATGCATAAAAAAATTCAGCTAAAAAATTGAAGTGGAGAAGATTTTGCGACCGTTTGAAAAAAGTGTCCCCATTTCTGACACTTTAATGGCTACTGGCAGCAAACCTATAAAATTTCAAATGCCCTTTAAGGGGGTGTGAGTTCTCAAGGTTTGATGAGGGATAGGGGGCCAATATGAGGGCCAAGTACCAGCACCCATCGCACATCATGTGCGCACCCCCCCGGCCCCCCCAATCGTCGGAACCCCCAATGCTGCCGGTTAGGCTCTCCGATGATGCTCCGACGATGGAGCCCCGAGCGAAAAAAAATATGGCACCAGCACATGCCTGAGCCCAGCATGTGCACCGTCACTCAAAATCTTAGACTGGGAATGAACTTCGTATGCTTAGACATGGAATGAACTCCATGTGCCTAAGCTAACCCACGAAACGAGCGTGCGGGTGCTCAGCCAATCGGAGAGGCAGAATGCGCAAGCCGGGGATCGACCCAATCCCCCCTATGTGCTGTCGATCCTGCTACAACAATCCTCGGTCCAGTCTGATCTTAGACTAGGAATGAACTCCGTATGCATAAATCAACCCATGAAACGAGCGTGCGGGCACTGAGCCGACCAGAGAGGCATAATGAGCAAGCTGGGGATCGGCCCGGTCCCCCTCTGCATGCTGCCAGTCCTGCTGCCACATCTCCTGGTCCGGCTAGGGCTTAGACATGGAATGAACTCCCTATACCTAAGCCAACCCAAAAAACGGGCGTGCGGGCGCTCGACCGATCGGAGAGCCAGAATGCGCAAGCCGAGGATTGGCCCGGTCCCCCCTGCGTGCTGTCGATCCCGCTGCCACAACCCTTGGTTCGACTGGGGCTTAGACATGGAATGAACTTCGTATGCCTAAGCCAACCCACGAAATGAGCGTACTGGTGCTCAGTCGATCAGAGAGGCAGAATGCGCAAGCCGGGGATCGGCCCGGTCCCCCCTGCATGCTGTCGATCCCGCTACTGGTCTTACTGTCCCAACCCTCGGTCTGATTCGATCTTAGACTGGGAATGAACTCCGTATGCCTAAGTCAACCCATGAAACGAGCGTGCGTCCAGGTGGTCAGCCGGCCAGAGAGGCAGAATGTGCAAGCCGAGGACCGACCTGATCCTCCCTGTGTGCTGTCGATCCTATTGTCGCAACCCTCGGTCCGATCTGATCTTAAACAGGGAATGAACTTCGTATGCCTAAGTCAACCCACGAATCGAGCGTGTGGGTGCTCAGTCGGTTAGAGAGGCAGAATGTACAAACTGAGGATCGACCCGGTCCCCCTCTGTGTTCTGTCAGTCCCACTACCACAACCCTCGGTCCGACTGGGGCTTAGACATGGAATGAACTCCCTATGCCTAAGGCAAACCACAAAACGGGCGTGCGGGCGCTCAGTCGATTGGAGACGCAGAATGCGCAAGCCCGGGATCGGCCCGATCCCACTGCGTGCTGCCGATCCTACTGTCGCAACCCTCGGTCTGGTCTGATCTTAGACTAGGAATGAACTTCGTATGCTTAGACTGAGGATGAACTCCGTATGCCTAAGTCAACCCTTGAAACGAGCGTGCAGGCACTCAGCCAACCAGAGAGGCAGGATGCGTAAGCCGGGGATTGAACGGGTGGTAGGTAGGTTCAAGCACATTTTCATATTTCTGCCATGCCAATGGCATTTTTATGGCTTGTAAATTCATACAATGGTCCCCCAAGCCTTCATTTGAAGTTTCGTGGCAAGACGACCCATTTTCTATTTTTCATGATTTTTGAAACTTTTTGGGGTTTGGGATTTTTTAAAACATTTTTAGAAAGAGTTTTGTCCCCAAATTTGGTAAAGGTGATCTTTGTATTTTTGTTGGCATGCACAAAAAAATTCAGCTAAAAAATTAAAGTGGAGAAGATTTTGTGACCGTTTGAAAAAAGTATCCCCATTTTAGACACTTTAATGGCTACTGGCAGCAAACCTATAAAATCTCAAATGTTCTTTAAGGGAGTGTGAGTTCTCGAGGTTCGATGAGGGATAGGGGACCAATATAATGGCCAAGTACCAGCACCCATTGCACATCATGTGCGCACACCCCCCGGTCCCCCAGTCGTCAGAACCCTCATTGCCGCCGGTTAGGCTCTCTGGCAATGCTCCGACGATGGTGACCCGGGTGAAAAAAATGCGGCACCAGCACATGCTTGAGCCCAGCATGTGCACCATGGCTCAAAATCTTAGACTAGGAATGAACTTCGTATGCTTAGACATGGAATGAACTCCTAAGCGAACCCACGAAACGAGCGTGCGAGCGCTCAGCCGGCCGGAGAGGCATAATGTGCAAACCGGGGATCAGCCTGATCCCCCTCTGCATGCTGCCGATCCCATTGCCAGTCCTGCTACCACAACCCTTGGTTCGACTGGGGCTTAGACATGGAATGAACTCCGTATGCCTAAGCCAACCAACGAAACAAGTGTGCGGGTGCTCAGCCGATCGGAGAGGCAGACTGTGCAAGCCGGGGATCAGCCCGATCCCCCCCAACGTGCTGCCGATGCTGCTGCTGGTCCTGCTGTCATAACCCTTGGTTCGGTCTGATCTTAGACTGGGAATGAACTCTGTATGCTTAGACATGGAATGAACTCCGTATGCTTAAGCCAACCCACGAAACGAACGTACGGGTGTTCAGCCGGTCGGAGAGGTAGAATGCATAAGCCAGGGATCAACCTGATCCCCCCTGCGTGCTGTTGATCCTGTTGTCGCAACCCTCAGTCCTGTTCGATCTTAGACTGGGAATGAACTCTATATGCCTAAGTCAACCCATGAAACAAGCGTACAGGCACTGAGCCGGTCGAAAAGGCATAATGCGCGACCCGGGGATCGATCTGGTCCCTCTTTACGTGCTACCGATCCTGCTACCACAGCCCTCGATCTAGCTGGGGCTTAGGCATGGAATGAACTCCCTATGCCTAAGACAACCCAGGAAACGGGCGTGCAGGTGCTCAGCCGATCGGAGAGGCAGAATGCGCAAGCCAGGGATTGGCCCAGTCCCCCCTACGTACTGTCGATCCTGTTGCCACAACCCTCGATCCGGTCCGATCTTAGACTGGGAATGAACTTCATATGCTTAAACTAGGGATGAACTCTGTATGCCTAAGTCAACCCACGAAATGAGCATACGGGTGCTCAACCGATCAGAGAGGCAGGATGCGTAAGTCGGGGATCGAACGGGTGGTAGGTGGGTTCAAGCACATCTTCATATTTCTGCCATGCCAATGCCATTTTTATGGCTTGTAAATTCATACAATTTTCCCCTAAGCCTCCATGTGAAGTTTCATGGTATGACGACCCATTTTCTATTTTTCATGATTTTTACAACTTTTTACGGTTTGGGATTTTTTAAAATTTTTTTAGAAACACTTTTGTCCCCAAAATTGGTAGAGGTGATCCTTGTATTTTTTTTGGTATTCACAAAAAAATTCAGCTAAAAACTCGAAGTGGAGAAGATTTTGTGACCGTTTGAAAAAAGTGTCCCCATTTCAGACACTTTAATGGCTACTGGCAGCAAACCTATAAAATCTCAAATGTTCTTTAAGGGGGTGTGAGTTCTCAAGGTTCAATGAGGGATAGGGGGCCAATATAATGGCCAAGTACCAGCACCCATTGCACATCATGTGCGCAGACCCCCCGCCCCCCCAATCATCGGAACCCCCAATGTCGCCGGTTAGGCTCTCTGGCAATGCTCCGACGATGGTGCCCCAGGCGAAAAAAATGCGGTACCAGCACATGCCCAAGCCCAGCATGTGCACCGTGGCTCAAAATCTTAGACTAGGAATGAACTTCGTATGCTTAGACATGGAATGAACTCCGTATGCCTAAGCGAACCCACGAAACGAGCGTGCGGGCGCTTAGTCGGCTGGAGAGGCAGAATGCGCAAGCTGAGGATTGACCCGAACCCCCTTGCATGCTGTCGATCCTGCTGCCGCAACCCTCAGCCCGATCCAATCTTAGACTGGGAATGAACTTCGTATGCTTAGACTAGGGATGAACTTCGTATCCCTAAGTTAACCCACCAAACAAGCGTGCAGGCGCTGAGCCGGCCGAAGAGGCATAATGCACAAGTCAGGGATCGGCCCGGTCCCCCTCTGCATGTTGCCAGTCCCCCTGCCACAACCCTCGGTCTGGCTGGGGCTTAGACATGGAATGAACTCCCTATGCCTAAGCCAACCCACGAAACCGGCGCGCGGACGCTCAGCTGGTCGGAGAGGCAGAATGCACAAGCCGGGGATCAACCCTATCCCCCTTACGTTCTGTTGATCCCGCATCCACAACCCTCTGTCTGAATGGGGCTTAGACATGGAATGAACTCCCTATTCCTAAGCCAACCCACGAAATGGGCGTACAGGGCACTCAGCCGGCCAGAGAGGCAGAATGCGCAAACCAGGGATCGGCTCGGTCCTCCTTACGTGCTGTCGATCCTACTGTCGTAACCCTCAGTTCAATCCGATCTTAGACTGGGAATGAACTCCGTATGCTAAGATTGGTGATGAACTTCGTATGCCTAAGTAAACCCACGAAACGAGCGTGCGGGCGCTCAGCTGGTCGGAGAGGCATAATGTGCAAATCGGGGATCAACCAAGTCCCCCTCTGTGTGCTGCCGATCCCATTATCGGTCCTGCTACCACAACCCTCGATTCGGCTGGGACTTAGACATAGAATGAACTCCGTATGCCTAAACCAACCAACAAAACAAGTGTGGGGGTGCTCAGTCGGCCGGAGAGGTGGACTGCGCAAGCCAGGGATCGTCCCGGTACCCCCCAGCATGCTGTCGATCCTGCTGCAGGTCCGGCTATCGCAACCCTTGGTTCGATCCGATCTTAGACTGGGAATGAACTCCGTATGCTTAGACATGGAAAGAACTCCGTATGGCTAAGCCAACCCACGAAACGAGCGTGCGAGTGTTCAGCCGGTCGGAGAGGCAGAATGCGCAAGCCGAGGATCGACCTGATCCCACCTGTGTGCTATTGATCCTGCTGCCACAACCCTCGGTCCTGTCTGATCTTAGACTAGGAATGAACTCTGTATGCCTAAGTCAACCCACGAAACAAACGTACGGGCACTGAGCCGGTCGAAAGGGCATAATGTACGAGCTGGGGATCGGTCTGGTCCCTCTCTGTATGCTACCAGTCTCGCTCCACAGCCCTCGATCCGGTTGGGGCTTAGGCATGGAATGAACTCCCTATGCTTAAGCCAACCCAGGAAACAGGCGTACGGGTGCTCAGCGGATCGAAGAGGTAGAATACGCAAGCCAAGGATTGCCCAGTCCCCCCTGCGTACTGTTGATCCTGTTGCCGCAACCCTCGATCAGGTCCGATCTTAGACTGGGAATGAACTTCGTATGCTTAGACTGGGGATGAACTCTGTATGCCTAAGTCAACCCACGAAACGAGCGTGCGGGTGCTCAGCCGACCAGAGAGGCAAGATGCGTAAGTCGGGGATCAAACGGATGGTAGGTGGGTTCAAGCACATCTTCATATTTCTGCCATGCCAATGCCATTTTTATGGCTTGTAAATTCATACAATTTTCCCCTAAGCCTTCATGTGAAGTTTCGTGGCATGACAACCCATTTTTTATTTTTCACGATTTTCAAAACTTTTTACTGTTTGGGACTTTTTTTAATTTTTTTAGAAAGAGTTTTGTCCCCAAAATTGGTAGAGGTGATCCTTGTATTTTTTTTGGTATTCACAAAAAAATTTAGCTAAAAACTTGAAGTGGAGAAGATTTTGTGACCGTTTGAAAAAAGTGTCCCCATTTTAGACACTTTAATGGCTACTGGTAGCAAACCTATAAAATCTCAAATGTTCTTTAAAGGGGTGTGAGTTCTCAAGGTTCGATGAGGGATAAGGGGCCAATATAATGGCCAAGTAGCAGCACCCATTGCACATCATGTGCACACACCCCCGGCCCCCCCAATCATTGGAACCCCCAATGTCGTCGGTTAGGCTCTCTAGCAATGCTCCAACGATGGTGCCCTGGGTGAAAAAAATGCTGCACCAGCACATGCCCGAGCCCAGCATGTGCACCGTGGCTCAAAATCTTAGACTAGGAATGAACTCCGTATGCTTAGACATGGAATGAACTCCGTATGCCTAAGCCAACCCACGAAACGAGCGTGCGGGCACTCAGTCGATCGGAGAGGCAGAATGCGCAAGCCGGGGATCGACCCAGACCCCCTTGCGTGCTATCGATCCTGCTTCCGCAACCCTCAGCCTGATCCAATCTTAGACTGGGAATGAACTTCGTATGCTTAGACTGGGGATGAAATCCGTATGCCTAAGTCAACCCACCAAACGAGCATGCGGGCGCTGAGCCGATCGAAGAGGCATAATGCACAAGTCAGGGATCGGCCTGGTCCCCCTTTGCGTGCTATCGGTCCCACTGCCACAACCCTCGATCCGGCCGGGGTTTAGACATGGAATGAACTCCCTATGCGTAAGCCAACCAACGGAACGACCGCGCGGACGCTCAGCTGGTCGGAGAGGCAGAATGCGCAAGTCGGGGATCAGCCCGATCCCCCCTACGTTCTACCTATCCTGCTACCACAACCCTCGATCCAACTGGGGCTTAGACATGGAATGAACTCCCTATGCCTAAGCCAACCCACAAAACAGGCGTACAGGGTGCTCAGTCGGCCAGAGAGGCAGAATGCGCAAGCCAGGGATCGGTCCGGTCCTCCCTACGTGCTGTCGATCCTGCTGTTGCAACCCTCAGTTCGATCTGATCTTAGACTGGGAATGAACTCCGTATGCTTAGATTGGGGATAAACTTCATTTGCCTAAGTCAACCCATGAAACGAGCGTGCGCGTGCTCAATCGGTCGGGGAAGCATAATGTGCAAATCGGGGATCAGCCCGATCCCCCTTTACGTGCTATCGATCTCATTGCCGGTCCTACTGCCACAACCCTTGGTTCAGTTGGGGCTTACACATGGAATGAACTCCATATGCCTGAGCCAACCAACGAAACAAGCGTGCGGGTGCTCAACTGGCCGGTGAGGCAGAATGCGCAAGCTGGAGATCGGCCCGTTCCCCCCTAGCATGCTGTCGATCCTGCTGCTGGTCCTGCTGTCGTAACCAATGGTCTAGTCTGATCTTAGACTAGGAATGAACTCTGTATGCTTAGACATGGAATGAACTCTATATGCCTAAGCCAACCCACGGAACGAGCGTGCGGGCATTCAGTCGGTCAGAGAGGTGGAATACACAAGCCGGGGATCGACCTGATCCCCCCATGCGTGCTATCGATCCTACTGTTGCAACCCTTGGTCTTGTCCGATCTTAGACTGGGAATGAACTCTGTATGCCTAAGTCAACCCACGAAATGAGTGTACAGGCGCTGAGCCGATTAGAGAGGCATAATGCTCGAGTTGGGGATTGGTCTGGTCCCTCTCTGCATGCTGTCGGTCCCGCTGCCACAGCCCTCGGTCTAGCTGGGGCTTAGGCATGGAATGAACTCCCTATGCCTAAGCCAACCCAGGAAACGGGCATGCGGGTGCTCAGCCGATCGAAGAGGCAGAATGCGTAAGCCAGGGATTGGCCCAGTCCCTCTTGCGTACTGTCGATCCTGTTGCCGCAACCCTCGATCCGATTCGATCTTAGACTGGGAATGAACTTCGTATGCTTAGACTGGGGATGAACTCTGTATGCCTAAGTCAACCCACAAAATAAGCGTGCGGGTGCTCAGCCGACCAGAGAGGCAGGATGCGCAAGCCGGAGATCGAACGGGTGGTAGGTGGGTTCAAGCACATCTTCATATTTCTGCCATGCCAATGCCATTTTTATGGCTTGTAAATTCATACAATTTTCCCCTAAGCCTTCATGTGAAGTTTCGTGGCATGACGACCCATTTTCTATTTTTCACAATTTTCAAAACTTTTTACGGTTTGGGATTTTTTTAAATTTTTTTAGAAATAGTTTTGTCCCCAAAATTGGTAGAGGTGATCCTTGTATTTTTTTTGGCATTCACAAAAAGATTCAGCTAAAAACTCAAAGTGGAGAAGACTTTGTGATCGTTTGAAAAAAGTGTCCCCATTTCAGACACTTTAATGGCTACTGGCAGCAAACCTATAAATTCTCAAATGCTCTTTAAGGGGGTATGAGTTCTCGAGGTTTGAAGAGGGATAGGGGGCCAATATAAGGGCCAAGTTTCATGCCCTGGGTGGGCGCGCCAGGCACATCAGGCACACCAGCAGGCGAGCCAGAGGTTGAGGCCTGCAGACCAGGCATGCTGGCGGGTATCTGCGCGCAAAGCCTAGCAAACGAGTTCAGAATGCCCGCCCAACTTGTAGACCTGCCCGTAAGACCAAGGCCTGGTATACAAGCTTCCCACACCACATCCAGATGGGCCCAAGGTGCTGGACACACAAGGGAAGCTTCTAGAAGCAGGCAGGATCAGCAGCAGCATCTTGGCAGATTTGGTTGACCCTGAAAATCAGGAGTTAGCATTCTGATTGATTGTAATCTGTATAATCCCATGATTTTAGCCTTTATTCTAGGGATATTGCCATTAAGTGTAAGCTGGAGCCTCAACTATAAATAGAGGGCTTCTTGTCCCTCATTTGTACACCATCAAACACTTCTGTTTCAGTGAATACAATAGCATTTCCAGAATTCTACCTTCTTATCCTGTTTCACTTTAACTTGCATAATCAGCCCTTCCCATTGTTCTAATGCTCGTACACTTGTGTTTTAGGGTGACTTAGGCATAAAGGAGGAGATTCCAAGCCTAAGGCCGCATGGTTTTTGAGTCTAAGGTTAGAGCCCGTGACAGTTGGTATCAGAGAAAGTTTGATTCTGCGTGTTTGTGTTGTGTAGGTTAGAGGAGATGGCATCCCAAAGTGACGCTGCTAACCAACAACCAGAGGCCTAGGAGCATGGGCATGGAAGAGGGAGGAAAGCCAGTTCTAGAGATATCTAGTCTACCATAGACTGTAGGCTGGCCAAGGTGGAGGTGACCATGGGCGACATAGGAGAGAAGCTTGAGGGGGTAGAGACTCACATTGCATCGCTAGACTCCATGAGGGAGGAGATCCAAAGTGAGCTACAAGCTGCTCTCAACAAAGGCTTGGACATGTTCACCCAAAAGATTCATACCTTGGAGGCTGAAGTGCTGACCTTGCACAATGGCATGGAGGCCATACGCCAGTGGATAGATGAGCTTACCAGTGAGCTCGTTACTTGCAAGACTGCCATTGGGAATGGCATGTTTCCTGGAGTGCCCAAGTCTAGATTGGATGTCCCCATGCCTAAGGAGTTCAAGGGGACTAGGGCAGCCAAGGAAGTAGATAACTACCTTTGGGGTATGGAGCAGTACTTCCAGGCCATGGGCATGCAAGACCTGGCGATAAAGGTAAGCACCGTTGCTATGTATCTCACTGATGTAGCCTTATTATGGTAGAGGCACAGGTGTGATGATGTCAAGTGTGGGAGCACCAAGATTGGAACCTGGGCAGAGTTCCAAAAGGAGTTCAGAGAACAATTTTACTTGGAGTATGCCGATGATGTGGCATGGGCAAAGTTGTGCAGGTTGAGCCAGCACGGGGACATAAGGGAGTATGTCCAAAAATTCTCTGAACTGATGCTACAGATCTCGGATCTAGGTGAGAAGGATGCCTTATTTGCTTTCATGGATGGGCTGAAGCCGTGGGTGAAGCATAAGCTACAAAGAAGAGGAGTTCATGACTTGGCTAAAGCCATGACTACTACCGAGGCCTTGATAGAGTTCAAGCCTCTGAACAAGTTTGAGTCGACCAAGCCTAAGGGTAAGGGTAGGGACGATAGGGACCGAAATAAGCAGTCCAAGGGGAAGAACCATGATCGGGAGTCCAAGGATGGAGATCGAGACCGTTCAACCAAGGATGGCGAGAGGAAGCCACCAGTAGGCAAGTGGAAAGCAAAGGGGGACCGAGAGCCACTAGCATGCTACCTATGTGGAGGGAGCCACATAGCGGGTAATTACCCGTAGAAGGGAAAGCTGGTTACTGTAGACAAGGAGTCTGACAAGGAGCCAGAGTCAGGGGTAGCAAAGCTTGGGTCATTGGTGCTTAGGCTGACTTAGGCATAAAGGAGGAGATTCCAAGCCTAAGGTCACACGGTTTCTGAGTCTAAGGTCGGAGCCCATGACACAAGTACCAACACCCATCGCACACCCCCTCGGCCCCCCCAATCACCGGAACCCCCAATGCCGTCGGTTAGGCTCTCCAATGATGCTCTGGCGATGCTTCGATGATGGTGCCCTGGGCGAAAATAATGTCGCACCAGCACATGCCGGAGCCTAGCAAGTGCACCATGGCTTAAAATCTTAGGCTAGGAATGAACTCCGTATGCTTAGACATGGAATGAACTCCATATGCCTAAGCCAACCCACGAAATGAGCGTGCGGGCGCTCAACCAGCGGGAGAGGTAGAATGCGTAAGTCGAGGATCGACCTGATCCCCCCTGCGTGATGTCAATCCTGCTGTCGTAACCCTCGGTCTGATTCAATCTTAGACTAGAAATGAACTTCGTTTGCATAACTCAACCCACGAAACGAGCGTGCAGGTGCTGAGCCGGCCGAAGAGGCATAATGCGGAAGCCAGAGATCGGCCCGATCCCCCTCTACGTGCTGTCAGTCCCGCTGCCACAACCCTCGGTTCGGCTGGGGCTGAGACATGGAATGAACTCCCTATGCCTAAGCCAACCCACGAAATGGGCGTGCGAGCACCCAGCCGATCAAAGAGGCAAAATGTGCAAGCTGGGGATCGACCCGGTCCCCCTACGTGCTGCCGATCCTGCTATCGCAACCTTCGATCCAGTCCGATCTTAGACTGGGAATGAACTCCGTATGCTTAGACTGGGGATGAACTCCGTATACCCAAGTCAACCCATGAAACGAGCGTGCGAGCGCTCAACCGATCAGAGAGGCCGATCAGAGAGGCATAATGTGCAAGTCGGGGATCAGCCCAGTCCCCCTCTGCGTGCTGTCGATCCCACTGCCGGTCCTGCTGCCACAACCCTCGGTTCGACTAGGGCTTAGACATGGAATGAACTCCATATGCCTAAGCCAACCAACTAAGCAAGCGTGCGGGTGCTCAACCGGCCGGAGAGGTAGAATGCACAAGCCGGGGATCGGCCCGATCCCCCCCGATGTGCTGTCGATCCTGCTACTGGTCCCGCTACCGTAACCCTTAGTCTGGTCCAATCTTAGACTAGGAATGAACTCCGTATGCTTAGACATGGAATGAACTCCGTATGCCTAAGCCAACCCACGAAACGGACGTGCGGGTGCTCAGTCAGTCAGAGAGGTAGAATGCATAAGCCAGGGATCGGCTCAGTCCCCCCTGCGTGCTACCGATCCTGCTGCAGCAACCCTCGGTCTGGTCCGATCTTAGACTGGGAATGAACTCCGTATGCTCAGACTGGCGATGAACTCCGCATGCCTAAGTCAACCCACGAAACGAGCGTACGGGCACTCAGCCGGCCAGAGAGGCCAGCCTAAGAGGCATAAAGTGCATGTCGGGGATCAGCTCGATCACCCTCTGCATGCTGTCGATCCTGCTGCTAGTCCTACGACCACAACCCTCCGTCCGACCCGATCTTAGACTGGGAATCAACTCCGTATGCTTAGAAATGGAATGAACTCCGTATGCCTAAGCCAACCCACAAAATGGGTGTGCGAGCGCTCAGCCAACCGGAAAGGCATAATGCACAAGCCAGGGATCGACCCAATCCCCCCTACGTGCTGTCGATCCTACAGCCATAACCCTCGATCCGGCTAGGGCTTAAACATGGAATGAACTCCCTATGCCTAAGCCAACCCACGAAATGGGCGTAGGAGCGCTCAGCTGGCCGGGGAGGCAGAATGCGTAAGTCGAGGATCACCCCGATCCCCCCTGTGTGCTACCGATACTGCTGCTACAACCCTCGGTCCGATCCGACCTTAGATTGGGAATGAACTTCGTATGCTTAAACTGGGGATGAACTCCGTATGCCTACGCCAACCCACAAAATGAGAGTACGGATGCTCAACCGACCAGAGAGGTAGGATGCGCACACCCCCAGCCCCCCCAATCATTGGAACCCCCAATGCCGTCGGTTAAGCTCTCCGGCGATGCTCTGGCGATGCTTCGATGATGGTGCCCTGGGCGAAAAAAATGCCGCACCAGCACATGCCGGAGCCCAGCAAGTGCACCGTGGCTTAAAATCTTAGGCTAGGAATGAACTCTGTATGCTTAGACATGGAATGAACTTAGTATGCCTAAGCTAACCCATGAAACGAGCATGCAGGCGCTCAGCCGATCGGAGAGGTAGAATGCGCAAGTCTGGGATCGACCCGATCCCTCCTGCGTGCTGTCAATCTTGCTGTCGTAACCCTCGCTCCGGTCCGATCTTAGACTGGGAATGAACTCTGTTTGCATAAGTCAACCCACGAAACGAGCGTGCGGGCACTGAGCCGACCGAAGAGGCATAATGCGTAAGCCGGGGATTGACCCGATCCCCCTCTGTGTGCTATCCATCCCGTTGCCACAACCCTCGATCCGGCTGGGGCTGAGACATGGAATGAACTCTGTATGCCTAAGTCAACCCATGAAACGGGCATGCGGGTGCTCAACCAGTCGGACAGGCAAAATGCTCAAGCTGGGGACCGGCACGATCCCCCCTGCGTGCTGTCGATCCTGCTGCCACAACCCTCGATCCGGTCTGATCTTAGACTAGGAATGAACTCTATATGCCTAAGTCAACTCATGAAACGAGTGTTCAGCTCGTTGCCACAACCCTCGATCCGGCCCGACCCTCTGCATAAGCCGTCGAAGAGGTATAATGCGTATGCCGGGGATCGGCTTGGCCCCTCTCTGCATGCTGTAGGTCCCACTGCCACAACCCTCAGTCCGGCTGGGGCTTAGACATTTAATGAATTCCCTATGCCTAAGCCAACCCACGAAACGGGTGTACGGGCGCTCAGCCGACTGAAAAGCAAAATGGGTAAGTCGGGGATGGACCCTCAGTCCGGCTGGGGCTTAGACATTTAATGAATTCCCTATGCCTAAGCCAACCCACGAAATGGGTGTACGGGCGCTCAGCCAACTGAAAAGGCAAAATGGGTAAGCCGGGGATCAGCCTGGTCCCCCCTGTGTGCTACCGATCTTGCTGCCGCAACCCTCAGTCCGATCCGATCTTAGACTGGGAATGAACTCCGTATGCTTAGACTGGGGATGAACTCCGTATGCCTAAGTCAACCCCAAAATGAACGTGCGGGTGCTCAACTGGTCGGAGAGGCAGAATGCACAAGCCGGGGATCAGCTCGGTCCCCTCTACGTGCTGTTGATCCTGTTACTAGTCCTGCTGCTGCAACCCTTAGTTCGGCCTGATCTTAGACAGGGAATGAACTCTGTATGCTTAGACATGGAATGAACTCCGTATGCCTAAGCCAACCCACAAAAGGAGTGTGAGGGTGCTCAACTGATCGGAGAGGCAGAATGTACAAGACGGGGACCGACCCGATCCCCTCCTGCGTGCTGTCGATCCTGTTGCCGTAACCCTCAATCCATCCATTCTTAGACTGGGAATGAACTCCGTATGCCTAAGTCAACCCATGAAACGAGCGTTCGGGCGCTGAGCCGACCGGAGAGGCATAATGTGCAAGTCGGAGATTGACCCAATCGTCCTCTACGAGCTGTCGGTCTCATTGCCACAACCCTCGATCTGGCTGGGGCTTAGACATGGAATGAACTCCCTATGCCTAAGCCAACCCACGAAGCGGGCGTGCGTGCACTCAGTCGGTCGGAGAGGTAGAATGCGTAAGCCAGGTATTGACCCGATCCCCCTTCATGCTGCTGATCCTGCTACCGTAACCCTCGGTCTGGTCTGATCTTAGACTAGAAATGAACTTCGTATGCTTAGACTGGGGATGAACTGTATATGCCTAAGTCAACCCATGGAATCAGCATGTGGGCACTCAGTCAACCGGAGAGGCCGGCTGGAGAGGCATAATGCACAAGCCGGGGATTAGCTCGATCCAACTCTGCGTGCTGTCGATCCCGCTGTCGGTCCTGCTACCACAACCCTCGGTCCGACTGGGGCTTATACATGGAATGAACTCTGTATGCCTAAGCCAACCCAGAAAACGAGCGTGCGGGTGCTCAGTCGATCGAAGAGGTAAAATGCGCAAGCCGGGGATCGGCCCGATCCCCTCCTACGTGCTATCGATCCTACTACTGGTCCTGTTGCCGCAACCCTCAATCCGGTCTGATCTGAGACTGGGAATGAATTCTGCATGCTTAGACATGGAATGAACTCCGTATGCCGTAGCCAATCGACAAAATGAATGTGCAGGTGCCCAATCGGTCGGAGAGGCAGAATGCGTAAGCCGGGGATCGGTCTGGTCCCTCCTGCGTGCTGTCGATCCTGCTACCGCAACCCTCGGTTTGATCCGATCTTAGACTGGGAATGAACTTCGTATGCCTAAGTCAACCCATGAAACGAGCGTGTGGGCACTCAACCGGTCGGAGAGGCATAATGTACAAGCCAGGGATCGGCCTGATCCCCCTCTGCATGCTGTCGGTCCTGCTGCCACAACCCTCGGTCCGGCTAGGGCTTAGACAAGGAATTGACTCCCTATGCCTAAGCCGACCCATGAAATGGGCGTGCGGGCACTCAGCTGGCCAGAAAGGCAAAATGCACAAGCCAGGGATCGGCCCGATCCCTCCTGCGTGCTGCCGATCCAGCTGTCGCAACCCTCGGTCCGATCTGATCTTAGACTGGGAATGAACTCCGCATGCTTAGACTGGAGATGAACTCCGTATGCCTAAGTCAACCCATGAAATGTGCGTGCGGGCATTCAGTCTACCAAAGAGGCCGACCGAAGAGGCATAATACGCAAGCCAAGGATCAGCCCGATCTTTCTCTGCGTGTTACCGATCCTACTGTCACAACCCTCAGTCCGACTGGGGCTTAGACATGGAATGAACTCCTTATGCCTAAGCCAACCCATGAAACGAGTGTGCGGGTGCTCAGCCGACCGGAGAGCCAGAATGCGCAAGTCGGGGATAGGCCCGATCCCCCTCTATGTGCTACCAATCCTACTGCTAGTCCTGCTGCCGTAACCCTCGGTCCGATCCGATCTTAGACTGGGAATGAACTCCGTATGCTTAGACTGGGGATAAACTCCGTATGCCTAAGCCAACCCACGAAACGAGCGTGCGGGCGTTCAGTCGGTCGAAAAGGCCAGTTAGAGAGGTAGAATGCGTAAGCCGGGGATTAGCTCGATCCCCTTACGTTCTGTCGATCCTACTACTAGTCCTTCTGCCGTAACCCTCGATCTAGTTCGATCTTAAACTGGGAATGAACTCCGTATGCTTAGACATAGAATGAACTCTGTATGCCTAAGCCAAACCACAAAACGAGCGTACGGGCATTCAATCGGTCGAAGAGGCAGAATGCATAAGTCGAGGATCGACCAGGTCCCCACTACGTGCTATCGATCTTGTTGCCGCAACCCTTGGTCCGGTCTGATCTTAGACTGGGAATGAACTCCGTATGCCTAAGTCAACCCATGAAACGAGCATTCAGACGTTGAGCCGATCGAAGAGGCATAATGCGTAAGCCGGGGATCGACCAGGTCTCCCTCTACATGTTGCCGGTCCTGCTGCCATAACTCTCAGTCTGGTTGGGGTTTAGACATGGAATGAACTCCCTATGCCTAAGCCAACCCACGAAACGGGCGTACGGGCGCTCAACCGGCCGGAGAGGCAGAATGTGTAAGCCGGGGATTGGTCTGGTCCCCCTACGTGCTACCGATCCTGCTGTCGTGACCCTCGGTCTAGTTCGATCTTAGACTAGGAATGAACTCCGTATGCTTAAACTGGGGGTGAACTCCGTATGCCTAAGTCAACCCATGAAACGAGCGTGCGGGCGCTCAGTCGACCAAAGAGGTCGATCGGAGAGGCATAATGCGTAAGTCGAGGATTAGCCTGGTCCTCTTTTGCCTGCTGCCGATCTCCCTGGTGATCCTACTACCACAACCCTCGATCTGACTGGGGCTTAGAGATGGAATGAACTCCGAATGCCTAAGCCAACCCACAAAATGAGCATGCGGGCGCTCAACCGACCAGAGAGGTAGATCCCGCTGCGTGTTGTTGATCCCACTGCTAGTCTTGCTGCCTCAACCCTCGGTCTGGTCTAATCTTAGACTGGGAATGAACTCTGTATGCTTAGACATGGAATAAAGTTCGTATGCCTAAGCCAACCCATGAAACGAGCGTGCGAGCACTCAGCCGATCGGAGAGGTAGAATGCGTAAGTCAAGGACCAGCCCAGTCCCCCCAGCGTGCTGTCGATCCTATTGTCGCAACCCTCGATCCGGTCCGATCTTAGACTGGAAATGAACTCTATATGCCTAAGTCAACCCACGAAATGAGCGTTCAAGCACTGAGCTAGTCGGAGAGGCATAATGCGCAAGCTGGGGATCGGCTCGGTCCCTCTCTGTGTGCTGCCAGTCCCGCTGCCACAACCCTCAATCCAACTGGGGCTTAGACATGGAATGAACTCCCTATGCCTAAGCCAACACACGAAACAGGCATGCGGGCGCTCAACCGGTCGGAGACTCAGAGTGTGTAAGCTGAGGATCGGCCTAATCCCCCCTGCGTGCTACCGATCCTACTGTCGCAACCTTTGATCTGGTCCGATCTTAGTTTGGGAATGAATGCTGTATGCTTAGACTGAGGACGAACTCCGTATGCCTAAGTCAACCCATGAAACGAGCGTGCGGGTGCTCAGCCCGCCGGAGAGGCATAATGCGCAATCGGGGATCAGCCCGATCCCCTCTGCGTGCTGCTGATCGTGCTACCGGTCCTACTACCACAACCCTTGGTCCGACTACGACTTAGACATGGAATGAACTATGTATGCCTAAGCCAACCCACGAAACGAGCGTGCGGATGCTCAGTCGGTCGGAGAGACAGAATGCGCAAGCCGAGGATCAGCTTGATCCCCCTTGCGTGCTGTCGATCCTGCTGTCATAAACCTCCGTCTGGTCCGATCTTAAACTGGGAATGAACTCCGTATGCCTAAGTCAACCCATGAAACGAGCATGCAGGCACTGAGCCGGTCGAAGAGGCATAATGCGCAAGCCAGGGATGGCCCGATCCTCCTATACGTGCTGTCGATCCCGCTGCCATAACCCTCGGTCCGGTTGGGGCTTAGACATGGAATGAACTCCCTATGCCTAAGCCAACCCACGACACAAGCGTACGGGCGTTCAGTCGATCGGACAGGTAAAATGGGCAAGCCGGGGATCTGTCCTGTCCCCCTGCGTGCTGTCGATCCTGTTGCTGGTCCTGCTGCCACAACTCTCGGTCTGGTCTAATCTTAGACTGGGAATGAACTCTGTATGCTTAGACATGGAATGAACTCTGTATGCCTAAGCCAACCCACGAAATGAGTGTGCGGGCACTCAGCCGGTCGAAGAGGCAAAATGCGTAAGTCGGGGACCGACCCGATCCCCTCTGCGTGCTATCGATCCTGCTGCCACAACCCTCAATCCGGTTTGATCGTAGACTGGGAATGAGCTCCGTATGCCTAAGTCAACCCATGAAATGAGCGTTTGGGCGTTGAGCTGGTCGGAGAGGCATAATGCGCAAGCTGAGGATCGGCTTGGTCCCCATCTGCGTGCTGCCGGTCCCGCTGCCACAACCCTCGGTTCGACTGGGGCTTAGACATAGAATGAACTCCATATGCCTAAGCCAACCCATGAAACGGGCGTGCGGGCGGTCAGCTGACGGGAGAGGTAGAATACACAAACCGGGGATCGACCCGATCCCCCCTGCGTGCTACCGAACCTTCTATCGCAACCCTCAGTCGAGTCCGATCTTAGACTGGGAATGAACTCCATATGCCTAAGTCAACCCACGAAATGAGCGTTCGGGTGCTGAGTCGGCCGAAGAGGCATAATGCGCAAGCCGGGGATCGGCCCGATCCCCCTTTTCGTGCTGCTAGTCCCACTGTCACAACCCTCGACTGGCTGGGGCTTAGACATGGAATGAACTCCCTATGCCTAAGCCAACCTACAAAACGGGCGTGCAGGCGCTCAGCTGGCCGGAGAGGCAGAATGCGCAAGCCGGGGATCGGCCTGATCCCTCCTGTGTGCTACAAACCTTCTGCCGTAACCCTCAATCTGATTCGATCCGATCTTAGACTGGGAATGAACTCCTTATGCTTAGACTAGGGATGAACTTCGTATTCCTAAGTCAACCCATGAAACGAGCGTGCGGGCGCTCAGACGATCGAAGAGGCCCGCTTGAGAGGTATAATACGCAAGTTGGGGATCAGCCTGGTCCCCCTCTACGTACTGTCGATCCAGCTGCCAGTCCTGCTGCCACAACCCTCGGTTCGGCTGGGGCTTACACGAAACGAGCGTGCGGGTGGTCAGCCGACCGAAGAGGCAGAATGCACAAGCTGGGGATCGGCCCGATCCTTCCCTGCGTGCTGTCGATCCTACTGTCACAACCCTTAATCCGATCCATTCTTAGACTGGGAATGAACTCTGTATGCCTAAGTCAACCCATGAAATAAGCGTTCGGGCGCTAAGCCGATCGGAGAGGCATAATGCGCAAGTTGGGGATTGACCTAATCCTCTTCTACGAGCTATCGGTCCCGTTGCCACAACCCTCGGTCTGGCTGGGGCTTAGACATGGAATGAACTCCCTATGCCTAAGCCAACCCATGAAGCGGGCGTGCATGCACTCAACCGGCCGAAGAGGTAGAATGCGCAACCCGGGTATCGACCCGATCCCCTTTCATGCTGCCGATCTTGCTACCGTAACCCTTGGTCTGGTCTGATCTTAGATTAAGAATAAACTCCATATGCTTAGACATGGAATGAACTCCGTATGCCTAAGCCAACCCACGAAACGAGCGTACGGGCACTCAGTCGGTCGGGGAGGTAGAATGCGCAAGCTGAGGATCAGCCTGGTCCACCTCTGTGTGCTACCGGTCCCACTGCCACAACCCGTAATCCGACTTGGGGCTTAGACATGGAATGAACTCCCTATGCCTAAGCCAACCCACGAAACGGGTGTGCGGGCACTCAGTCGGCCAGAGAGGCAGAATGCGCAAGCTGGGGATCGGCTTGGTCTGCCCTGCGTGCTGTTGATCCTGCTGCTGCAACCCTCGGTTTGGTTCAATCTCCGTATGCTTAGACTAGGGATGAACTCCGTATGCTTAGACTGGGGATGAACTCCGTATGCCTAAGTCAACCCATGAAACGAGCATGCGAGTGCTCTACCGGTCAGAGAGGTCGATCGAAGAGGCAGAATACGCAAGCCGAAGATCAGCTCGATCTCCCCTGTGTGCTGTCGATCCTGCTGCTGGTCCTGCTACCGTAACCCTCAGTCTGAACCGATCTTAGACTGGGAATGAACTCCGTATGCTTAGACATGGAATGAACTTCGTATGCCTAAGCCAACCCACGAAATAAGCGTGTGGGTGCTCAGCTAGCCAGAGAGGCAGAATGCACAAGCCGAGGACCGGCCCGATCCCCCCCTGTGTGCTGTCGATCTTGCTACCGCAACCCTCAGTCCGGTCTGATCTTAGACTGGGAATGAACTCCGTATGCCTAAGTCAACCCATAAAACGAGCGTTTGAGCATTGAGCCGATCGGAGAGACATAATACGCAAGCCGAGGATTGGCCCGATCCCCCTCTACGTGCTGTCAGTCCCATTGCCACAACCCTCGATCCGACTGGGGCTTAGACATGGAATGAACTCCCCATGCCAAAGCCAACTCACGAAACGGACGTGCGGGCGCTCAGCCGACCAGAGAGGCAAAATGCGCAAGCCGGGGATCGGTCCGATCCCCCTGCTGATCCTCCTGCTGAAACCCTTGGTCTGATCCAATCTTAGACTAGGAATGAACTCCGTATGCTCAGACTGGGGATGAACTCCGTATGCCTAAGTCAACCCACGAAATGAGCGTGCGGGTGCTCAACTGGCTGGAGAGGCATAATGCGGAAGTCGGGGATCATCTCGGTCCCCCTTTGCATGCTACCGATCTCGCTGCCGGTCCTGCTACCATAACCTTCGGTCTGGCTGGGGTTTAGACATGGAATGATCTCCGTATGCCTAAGCCAACCCATTAAACGAGTGTGCAGGCACTCAGCCGGTTGGAGAGGCAAAATGTGCAAGCCAGGGATCGGCTCGGTCCCCCCTAACGTGCTGTCGATCTTACTGTTGGTCCAACTGCCACAACCTTCGGTTCGATTCGATCCTAGACTGGGAATGAACTCTGTATGCTTAGACATGGAATGAACTCCGTATGACTAAGCCAACCCACAAAACGAGCGTGTGGGCACTCAGTCGATCGGAGAGGCAAATTATGCAAGCTAGGGATCGACCCGATCCCCCCTGCGTGCTGTCGATCCTGCTACTGCAACCCTCGGTTCGGTCTGATCTGAGACTAGGAATGAACTCCGTATGCCAAAGTCAACACATGAAACGAGCGTGCGAGCGCTGAGTCAGTCGGAGAGGCATAATACGCAAGCTGGGGATCGTCCCGATCCCCCTCTGCGTGCTGGCTGTCCCGCTGCCACAACCCTCGGTTTGACTGGGGCTTAGACATGGAATGAACTCCCTATGCCTAAGCCAACCCATCAAACGGTCGGAGAGGCAGAATGCGTAAGTCGGGGATCGGCCCGGTCCCTCCTGAGTGCTGCCGATCCTACTATCGCAACCCTTGCTCCGATCCGATCTTAGACTAGGAATGAACTCCGTATGCTTAGACTAGAGATGAACTTCGTATGCCTAAGTCAACCCACGAAATGAGCGTGCGGACGCTCAGTCGACCAGAGAGGCAGGATGCGTAAGCCAGGGATAAAACGGATGGTAGGTGGGTTCAAGCACATCTTCATATTTCTGCCATGCCAATGCCATTTTTATGGCCTGTAAATTCATGCAATGGTCCCCTTCGCCTTCACGTGAAGTTTCGTGGCAAGACGACCCGTTTTCTATTTTTCACGATTTTCAAAACTTTTTACGGTTCGGGATTTTTTTAAATTTTTTTAGAAAAATTTTTATCCCCAAATTTGGTAGAGGTGATCCTTGTATTTTTGTTGGTATGCATAAAAACATTCAGCCAAAAACTCAAAGTGGAGAAGATTTTGTGATCGATTCAAAAAAAGTGTCCCTATTTCAGACACTTTAATGGCTACTGGCAGCAAACCTATAAAATCTCAAATGCTCTTTAAAGGGGTGTGAGTTCTTGAGGTTTGATGAGGGATAGGGGGCCAATATAAGGGCCAAGTACCAGCACCCATCGCACATCTTGTGCGCACACCCCCCGACCCCCCCAATCGTCGGAACCCCCAATGCCATCGGTTAGGCTCTCCGACGATGGTGCCCGGGCAAAAAAAAATGCGACACCAGCACATGCCTAAGCCCAGCATGTGCACCGTAGCTCAAAATCTTAAACTGGGAATGAACTCCGTATGCTTGGTCATGGAATGAACTCCGTATGCCTAAGCCAACCCACGAAACGAGCGTGCGGGCGCTCAGTCGGCCGGAGAGGTAGAATGCACAAGCCGGGGATCGACCCAGTCCCCCTCTGCATGCTGCCAGTCCCGCTGCTATAACCCTCGGTCTGGCTGGGGCTTAGACATGAAATGAACTCCGTATGCCTAAGCCAACCCATGAAACAGGCGTGCAGGCGCTCAACCAGTTGGAAAGGCAGAATGCGCAAGCCAGGGATCGGCCCGGTCCCCCCTGTGTGTTGCTCATCTTGCTGCTACAACCCTCGATTTGGTTTGATCTTAGACTGGGAATGAACTTCATATGCTTAGATTGGGGATGAACTCCGTATGCCTAAGTTAATCCACAAAACGAGCATGCGGGCGCTCAGCCAGCCGGAGAGGCAAAATGCGCAAGTCAGGGATCGACTCGGTCCCCCTACGTGCTACCGATCCTGCTGCCGCAAGCCTCGGTCCGGTCTGATCTTAGACTGGGAATGAACTTAGACATGGAATGAACTCCGTATGCCTAAGGCAACCCATGAAACGAGCGTGCGGGCACTCAGTCGGTCGGAGAGGTAGAATGCACAAGCTAGGGTCCGACCCGATCCCCCCCTGTGTGCTGTCGATCCTACTACCACAACACTCCGTCCGGTTCGATCTTAGACTGGGAATGAACTTCGTATGCCTAGGTCAACCCTTGAAACAAGTGTTCGAGCATTGAGCCAGTTGAAGAGGCATAATGTGCAAGTCAGGGATCGACCCGGTCCCCCTCTGCATACTGCTGGTCCTGCTACCACAACCCTCGATCTGACTGGGGCTTACACATGGAATGAACTCCCTATGCCTAAGCCAACCCACGAAATGGGCGTGCGGGCGCTCAATCGACCAGAGAGGCAGAATGCGCAAGCCGGGGATCGGCTCGATCCCCCTTTCATGCTACCGAAGCTGCTATCGCAACCATCGGTCCGGTCCGATCTTAGACTGGGAATGAACTCTGTATGCGTAGATTGGGGATGAACTCTGTATGCCTAAGTCAACCCACAAAACGAGTGTGCATGTGCTCAACCGGTCGGAGAGGCATAATGCACAAGCCGAGGATCAGCCCGATCCCCCTCTGCGTACTGTCGATCCCGCTGTCGGTCCTGCTGCCATAACCTTCAGTCCGGTTGGGAAGTAGACATTGAATGAACTCCATATGCCTAAGCCAACCCACGAAACGAGCGTGCGGGCTCTTAGTCGGCCGGAGGGGTAGAATGCACAAGCCAGGGATCGGTCTGGTCCCCCCCTGCGTGCTATCGATCCTACTGCCGTAACCTTCGGTCCGGTCCGATCTTAGACTGGGAATGAACTTCGTATGCTTAGACATGGAATGAACTCCATATGCCTAAGCCAATCCACGAAACGAGCGTGTGGGTGCTCAGCCGACTGGAGAGGCAGAATGCATAAGTCAGGGATCGACCCAGTCCCCTCCTGTATGCTGTCAATCCTACTACCGCAACCCTCAGTCCGGTCTGATCTTAGGCTGGGAATAAACTCCGTACGCCTAAGTCAACCCATGAAACGAGCATGCGGGCGCTGAGCCGACCGGAGAGGCATATTACGCAAGCCAGGGATCGGCCCAATCCCCCTCTGTGTGCTATCGGTCCCGCTGCCACAACCCTTGATCCGGCTGGGCCTTAGACATTGAATGAACTCCCTATGCCTAAGCTAACCCACAGAACGGGCATGTGGGCACTCAGTCGGTTGAAGAGGTAGATTGCGCAAGTCGGGGATCGGCCCGATCCCTCCTACATGCTATCGATCCTACTGCTGCAACCCTCGATCTGGTCCAATCTTAGACTGGAAATGAACTCCGTATGCCTAAGTCAACCCATGAAACAAGCGTGCGGACGCTCAACCGACTAGAGAGGCAGGATGCGCAAGTCAAGGATCGAACAGATGGTAGGTGGGTTCAAGCACATCTTCATATTTTTGCCATGCCAATGCCATTTTTATGGCTTGTAAATTCATACAATGGTCCCCTACGCCTTCATGTGAATTTTCATGGCAAGACAACCCCGTTTTCTATTTTTCACAATTTCTGGAACTTTTTACGGTTCGGCATTTTTGAAAATTATTTTTGAAAGAGTTTTTGTCCCCAAATTTGGTAAAGGTGATCCTTGTATTTTTGTTGGCATGCACAAAAACATTCAGCTAAAAACTCTAAGTGGAGAAGATTTTGTGATCATTTGAAAAAAGTGTCTACATGTCAGACACTTTAACGGCTACTAGCAGCAAACCTATAAAATCTCAAATGCTCTTTAGGGGGGTGTGAGTTCTCGAGGTTCGATGAGGGATAGGGGGCCAATATAAGGGCCAAGTACCAGCACCCATCGCACATCATGTGCGCACACCCCCCCGGTCCGTCGATCATCGGAACCCCCAATGCCGCCAGTTAGGCTCTCCAACGATGCTCCGACGATGGTGCCCTGGTCGAAAAAAATGCGGCACTAGCACATGCTCGAGCCCAGCATGTGCATCGTGGCTCAAAATCTTAGACTGGGAATGAAATTCGTATACTTAGACATGGAATGAACTCCGTATACCTAAGCCAACCCACGAAACGAGCGTGCAGGCACTCAGCTGATCGGAGAGGGCAAATGCACAAGTCGGGGATCGGCCCGATCCCCCCTGCGTGCTGTCGATCCTGCTGTCGCAACCTTCGATCTGGTCCAATCTTAGACTGG